>NC_045633.1:6822219-7156373 GCF_009829155.1 Mustela erminea
GCCATCTTGCCTCTCTCCGTATTCTATCCCAATGGCTGTGTAATATTCCACTGTATATATAGACCACATCTTTATCCATTTGTCTGTTGAAAGGCATTTCGACTCTTTCCACAATTTGGCAAATGTGGACATTGCTGCTATGAACGTTGGGGTACAGATGGGCCTTCTATTCACTATATTTGTATCTTTGGGGTAAATACCCAGTAGTGCAACTGCAGGGTCATACCGCTCTATTTTTAATTTTCTGAGGAATTGCCACACCGTTTTCCAAAGTGGCTGCATGAACCAACTTGCATTCCCAACAACAGTGTAAAAGGGTTCCCCTTTCTCCACAGACTCTCCAACACGTCTTATTTCCTGTCCTGTTGATTTTGGCCATTCTACCTGGTGTAAGATGGTATCTCAATGTGGTCTTGTTTGGATTTCCCTGTTTTGGCTAGTGACGATGAAGATTTTTTCATGTGTCTGTTAGCCACTTGTATGTGTTCTTTTGATGTAATTATCAGTTTTTTGGGGTGTTAGGTTTGAGGAGTTCTTTATAGATCTTGGATATCAGCCCTTTGTCTGCAGTGTCATTTGGGACTATCTTCTCTCATTCTGTGGATTGCCTCTTTGTTTTGTTGACTGTTTCCTTTGCTGTGCAGAAGCTTTTGATATTGATGAATTCCCAAAAGTTCATTTTCGCTTTTGTTTCCTTTGCTTTGGGAGACATGTCTTGAAAGAAATTGTTGATGTCGAAGAGGTTACTGCTTATGTTCTTCTCTAGGATTTTGATAGACTCCTGCCTCATGTTGAGGTCTTTCATCCATTTCAAGTTTACTTTTGTGTATGGTGTGAGAGAATGGTCTAGTTTCATTCTTCTATATGTAGCTGTACAATTTTCCCAGCACGATTTATTGAAGAGACTGTCTTTTTTCCACTGGATATTTTTTTCCTGCTCTGTCGAAGATTAGTTGACCATAGAGTTGAGGGTCCATTTCTGGATTCTCCGTTCTGTTCCATTGGTCTATGTGTCTGCTTCTGTGTCAGTACCATGCTGTCTTGGAGATCATAGCTTGGTAGTAAAACTTGAACTCAGGCAATGTGATGCCCCCAGCTTTGTTTTTCTTTTTCAACATTTCCTTAGCAACTCAGGGTCTTTTCTGGTTCCATACAAATTTTGGGATTGTTTCTCCCAGCACTTAGAATAATGCCAGTGGAATTTTGATTGCTCTGGGCAGTACACATTTTAATAATGTTTATTCTTCTGATCCATGAACATGGAAGGTTTTTCCATCTTTTTGTGTCTTTAATTTCTTTCATTAGTGTTCTGTAGTTCCTCGAGTATACAGATCCTTTACCTCTTTGGTTAGATTTATTCTAAGGTATCTTATGGTTGTTGGTGCTATAGTAAAGGGAATTGATTTTCTAATTTCCCTTTCTATATTTTCATTGCTAGTATATAAGCAAGCAACTGATTTCTGTGCATTGATTTTGTATCTTAACACATTACTGAACTGCTATAGGAGTTCTAGTAGTTTGGGCCAGGGTTCAATCTCAACTCCACCCCTTCCTCTACAGGTGCCATGATGGAAAGTCACTTCACTACTTTGAGCCTGGGTTTCCCAAACAGAATTCACAAGTATGAATGTCTGCTCTGCTCACAGAATGAGTTGATCCAAGTAAAGCATTTCACATGGTGCTACAAAATCTCCCAGCAGAAAGTCACAAACTCATCCTTGACAACTCTGCAAACTTCCTAAAACCTGGCCTCAGGGTGGCACCTGGAATATCTCACATATACTAAATGCCTAAGTTTAGCCTCCTCTCATTTACTCGAACAATATTTACTGCCTCTGGGCTGGGCACCTTTCTATACCCTGGAGATAACAAAGTAGGCAAAACACACAGAACAATTCAGATGATTAAACTACTGTAGGTCATTTCTTTTCAAGGTTCAGAGAAATGACGTCCATGGACAAAAGAGTCCCAACGGAGGGTATACTGCATTTGGAAGACTGCTCCACAGGTTGGAATGAGGATCCTGGGGCCAGCAAGAAAGCAGGGAGGGGGTTCAAGGGAAGAGCCCCCTAAAATGAAATCCCTGGCAAGCAGACCAGCCCCCTACTGACTGCTTCCTCTGAATCTACCTGGCTCTGTCGTATGGTCCAAGCCACACTTACCTGATGCAGTGCAGCTTTCTCATGACCATCACTGGAAAGTGGACCTCAAAATACTTTCCTGGGGGGCGCCTGGGTGGCTCAGTGGGTTAAAGCCTCTGCCTTCGGTCCTAGGATCAAGCCCCACATCAGGCTCTCTGTTCAGCAGGGAGCCTGCTTCTCTTCCTCTCTCTCTGCCTGCCTCTCTGCCTACTTGTGATCTCTGTCTGTCAAATAAATAAATAAAAATCTTTTTAAACATTTAAAAAAATATATTAAAAAAAATACTTTCCTGAGAGAAGATCTTCATCTTAAGGAAAAATACACAGTAAGTTTTCTAATTCAATATTCCCTCATACATTTACTGACCATCTTCATGTACTGAGTACTAAGCCCCAAACAGCAATGGAATATTTCAGGGTCCAAATCAGGAATGATATGGTTAAAAATGCATGTTTCAGGTGACTTCAGTCTCCATGTGGAGAACAGACGGAGGATGAAAGTTAGGAGGTGCTCACAGCCGTCCAGGAAGAAGGTCCAGGGAGGAAGTCATGGGGAGCCAGAACTGGGGGAGCCGCCACTGGGATGGAGACGAGGCACTGAGAGGCCCTGGGGAAGTAGGACCTAACAGACTTTGCCAAAAAGCAGATGGAGACAGATTAGGGAGGGTCAGGAAACCGATGTGGGGGTGGAGCCAGCATGGGGGATCAAATCGGATACAACAGCAAATATCACAAAGCACCCGCCACGGTGAGGGCAAGCACTGTCTTATACTACATTTACTTTTTCCTGTGAGAGGAGAGTGTGGTGGGGGGAAAGGGCAGGCACTCCGGAGCCGGGGAATGGGGTTCAGATCCCAGCTCAGCCACTTGTCTGCTACAAGGTGCTGGGAAGTCACTCAACTCCCTGGGCCAAGCTTTCCACATCTACACAGCAGAGACAATGACAGCAACTCACAGGGCTGTGAGGAGTCCTATAGAAATAAATACTCCAGCAACACTCACAGCAGGACCTGCCAGAGTAAGCAGCATGGGTGGGCCTTTATGATGTACCGACATGTGTACACAGATGTGGGGCCTGGCCTGGGCTATACATTTATTTCTACTGAGGGCTGCAGTAAAGAAGGTGTGAAAGCCAGACAGGCGCACAGAAACACACAAACATGTACAATGAGTTAAAGGAACACATCTACACAGAGACTCACACACAGAGACACTCATAGACACAGAGACCCCACATAGAGACACAGACAGACACTGTGACAAAGACACTGGGATACACATGCAAAGACACACAAACACACACACACACACACACACACAGACACACACACAGACACAAATACTCACGGCCCCACTCCCCTATCTGCGTCCCCAGCCTGGCCATGCCCTGGCCATTCTAGCACATTCTCTCCATGTCTGCCGTGTCCAATCACTCAGCCCAGATGACTATTCTTGAACGCATGCTCTCCTCAACCCCCATCTGCACAGACACCCCTTTCTGGCCTCTTGCAATCACACTGTGTATCGCCTGCAACAGCTCCTCACGGCCCTAAGGCCTGGCAAGAAACAAGGTGCTCCACACCTGCTGACCAGGTCGGCATCCCCCCCCACACCATGTATTCTTTGGACACCCGTGTCCACCTGTACTTGTATTCCAGAAATAGAGCCGGTTCATTCAATGGGAAAAGACGAAAGAAAAGCCAGGTGCTGGCGTCCAGAATCTGGTCGCAGTGTCGCTATTGCAGGCTGGGATGACACCCCCATTTCTAACAGGAGCAACAGCACATAGAAGAGCACTGTGTATGCAGCAGTCACCCGCGATGGAAAGCGGAGACTGCGGGGTCGCCGACCCCAGGGTCAGCATGATGGGGGCAGAAAACATGAGAAAGAACTTCCTAGTAGGAGGAAGGGTGAGCATCAGAACTACAGGTCCAGCTACGGCCTTCCCTAGTGGAAAATCTCAGGGGGTCTGCTTTGAAGGAGAGGGAGGGAGAGATGAGACAGGAGGGCAGAGAACAAGACCGCTTCCTGGCGTTTCAGAAGACGCAGGCTGAGCCATCCCCACCGTTCACACTCACAGCTGCCAGCATGCCCGGTTTGGTGCGGAACGCGGCGATGGACGAGCTGGCCCAGGCTACTGGGAGGATATGCTTAGGGAAGATGAGGATACAACTTCTGCTAGGATACCCCACAATACCCTTCCAGAATGTTACTCCCACAATAGAAAAGGTTAAGGAGAGTCTAAAATTCCCAGAGACAATCGGAATGATCGAAAGCAAATGAAGGACAGCATACACTCCTATACCTTGTGCTAGACTTCTTTATTATAAGGAGCTTTTCCTCGGGGCGTCTGGGTGGCTCAGTTGAGTGAGCGGCTGACTCTTGATTTTGGTTCAGATCATGATCTCAGGGTCGTGGGATCGAGTCATGTGTCAGTTTCAGTGCTCGGAGGAGTCTCCTTCTGGATAACCTGTCTCCTTTTGCCTCTGCCCCTCCTCGAACATTTTCCCTCCCTATCTCTGAAAGAAATAAATAGATCTTAAAAAAAAAAAAAAAGTTCTTCTCAGGCATGAGAAACTTGACTCTCAGAAGAACTGTGAATGAGGGGTCACTGTGGAGGGAAAGCTATCCAGAGGCATATCTGGAGCCTCTAAGGAACAGACATCTTCTTTCTGGGCTTTGGCAAAGGAGCAAAACGGCTGTTGCACATGACACTTACACTTTTTTTTTTTTTTTTAAAGATTTTATTTATTTATTTGACAGAGAGAGATCACAAGTAGGTAGAGAGGCAGGCAGAGAGAGGGAAAGGGAAGCAGGCCCCCTGCTGAGCAGAGAGCCCGATGCGGGACTCGATCCCAGGACCTTGAGATCATGACCTGAGCCGAAGGCAGCGGCTTAACCCACTGAGCCACCCAGGCGCCCCGACACTTACACTTTTGATTCTGGGATCCCTAAGCCTGTCTGACACTCTATTCCTCAGGAGCTGGCATGTCACAGGAGGTATGGAGGACACCCAAGACTGGGCCTCGCTCCCGGACAGCCAGGGACAGCTATGAGGAAGGACAGCCCTTGGATTCAAAGGGGATCCCACAGGGCCGACTGTGGCACAAGCTGCCCAAGGTGAGACCCATCCCCTGTATCTTTGATCCTTGGGTTGTGTGGAAATAAAAATCAGGAGACACAGAGCTAAGGTCCCTTAAAAGGGATCACTACCCCATGACTCTTTATCTGTGATGGTACTGGCTTTCCTGGGCCCTACTGCTGCCTGCTGCCTCAAGGCAGAGCTTTCAACTGTCCCCAAAGTCTTGGGCCTGAGATCATACAGAATGAGCTCCCACCATGGTGCAAGCAGAAAGCCTGTGACCCACTCCTAAGCCTCTGCTGGTGCAGCCAGGGGGACCATCCCAGGTGGAAGGTGCATGAGACCATGAGACTGGCAGACAAAATTTTCTCCACACTGTCTAGAAGCACAGATCTCTCAATTCAGGGATTAGCAAACTTGCTGCAAATGGCCAGAAAGTATTTTAGCCTTTGCAGGGCAGATGGCCTCTCCTCAAACTACTCAACTCCCCTGTCGTGCTATTAAAGCAGCCACAGAGAAGACTTAAGTAAATGGGAGTGGCTGTGTTGCAATAAAACTTTATTTACAAAGACAGGTGGGTAGGCGAAATCTGGCCCTTTTGGCCTAGGCTCTGAAGAGCAAACATTGTTTTTTTCAAGAAGACTAGATGTTTTTAAAAAACCCTTTGGACCAATCCAAAACACCTCCACTACATCTTGCCTACCCTGTGCTATGTGCCTTCCTTACTACTGGCAGATTATCTTTTTCTTGGAAGGATTACCTAGTCTCAATGTGCCTGGACCAGAAATAAAAATGTCAGATTTATTCCTTATCAACACAACCACATGACACGAAGGAGAAACCAAACCTTGGGACCAAGTCAAAAGGGTGTGGGGCCTAGAGGAGGCATTCCTCCAGTGGCTTCTGCTCACATGCACACGTTCTGCCCCTGCATTCTGCTCCAGCTCCTTCCACCACACCATGGTCACTGAGGTACAGATGCACCACTGACTGACGGACCACAAAGAACCCCCTGAGCAAGCACAAGGCTCTGGACAGAGAACAGGGAAGCAACCTGGACTTGCAGGACCTGCAGTCTATTCACTCCTGGTTCTGCCACTAACCGGACCCATCTCGTTTCCTGTGAGTGAGCGCAGTTACACCTGTGCTTGCTTGTTAACAGAGCACGTGAGGGATCAAATCAGGGAATAGCTACGAAAGGCCTCTGTGTCATATCACTATCACCAGCCTTGCACATCTCTAAACTGAAGACACTGTCACCATGACAAATCTTCGTGATCGTCAATACGGCAGACACAGGGGCTCTGGGGCTCACAATCCCACTGGCGGGGTCTTTCACATGTGCAGAGAACACGTCTACAAGGGTTATCAAAAGTCCTGTTTGTAACAGCAAAGGATGAGAAGTCAGGTGCCCGTCTTTTACCAGGGCCCTGGTGACATCAAGTACGTGGCTGATGGCAGCAGCACCTTGGGACACGGGCACAAGACTGGCAGTCACTGCATTCCCTCTAAATAAATGTTTAACATTTTGATCTAGACAAGCACCTTCACAAATGAAACAATTCAGGAAAGAAGAGGGCGAATGTTCATTTACCTTTAATCTCCAGAAGGTGGTCTCCATCTGAGTCCCAAGATTTAGAATTTGACAATAACATTCTTTCTTCTGTAGAAATGCTTTTATCAGCTGAGAGATGCCATGGACTCGAGCAAAATATCCTGAGAAAGACACAGAGACAAGCTATCGCTCAGTGAGGTCAGAAATCATTCCTGCAGAGGTGGCCCCAGGAGAAGAGCAAAGGAGGATTTTGCTGCTCTTCTTTGGGGTCAGTGATTTATCTGAGGAATTCATGGGAGAAATCAGGACTTTCACTTTCTTCCTTTATGTTTTTTGTTTTTTGTTTTTGTTTCTAACTTAAAGCTGCTAGAACCAAAGTAAGTACAACCTATTTAATGATTTAACGGTAGAATTAAAGATCTTAGAAATAAAATATCCCTTGGGGCACTTGGGTGGCTCATTTGGTTAAGCATCTGCTTTTGGCTCAGGTCAGGTACTCAAGATCCTTGGATTAGGCCCTGATGGGTTCTCTGCTCAGCTGGGAGCCTGCTTTTCCCTACCTGTCTATCCCTCCCGCATATGCTCTACCTCTCCAATAAATATGTACAATGTTTAAAAATTAAAATAAAATGTCTCATTATTTTACAAAGGAAAGACAAGTGTTTTACATCAAAACATCAGATCTAAATGTTCCTCTTCGAAATACACTTTTTTGTGGCCACGTGCAAGACACTTAGGACTCAACTAAAACTCTGAATGCGAGATCATGATGAAATAATATTTTGCGGTCAGAAAATGGGGCAGATAAATGGCAAACAAAACAAAATAAAATAAAGCTGTATTTCTTACCATGCTCCCATCATCTCCATCATATGTGGGTAAAAGCTTCTATGTTTATAAATTGGTGTCACAGACCATCTATGGGAGAGGAAGGCATGAGCAAACATTGCCCCCAAAATGGACTTATTCAGCTCCAGGGTGGGGAGAGCTTGAGTAAGGGAGATAGGCAATAAGAGGGGGAAAGGAAGATAAAATCTAAAGCCTTGCTGCTTAAAGCATAACTATCTTAAGGACGATTTTGAGTAGCATTTAGAAACATACTGCAATGTGATATAGGAGTTCTATGTCTATTGATTCTCCTAATACATAATTTGAGCTTGTAGTTTACAGGTTATCTTGCATTTTATGTTTCTAGGAAATCACTTTTATTGTATATTACAGAATATCGTCCACAACAGACGATATTGAAACAAAAACTTTAAAGATGCTCACCACACCCTATTTGGGAAGTAGTCTGTTAGTGTGCTGCATCTGGAGATACTGGCCCAGCAGAGGAAGAAGGAAGGCAGGCCGCTGACATGCTGCCTGGGGCACCCAGCTCCCAGGGGTCCAAGGTGGGTCCCTGCCTCTGCAGCACTGGTTAGGAAAGCCACCTCAGAAGCCTGGGAGGGAGGCTTCAGGCCTCTAGGCAGACTTGGCCCCCATCTTCTTAAAGCCTAGGTTCACCTTCAGCTCAAAGTAAGGTCCATGTCCTTAATTGTCCTTAAGGTCCATGTCCTTAATTTAAACTTTCTTTGCATTTCTTACAGAACCTAGCCATAGGCTCCATCCTTAGGGCCAGGATTCCCTACAAGCCCAAGGACTGGGGTCATCTGGTCAATTTCTCAATCTGGTTGAGACTGAGTCACCCTCCCATCTCAAATCCTTTCACGGACTTGATAGAAAGGACTTGCAAAGCCTAATAGTGTTACTATCACTTTACAAAAGACAAAAAAGTAATTCTTTACATGAACAGTTCACAGTAAAAGATAATATAAATGGCTCTTAGTCATATAACAATGATCCTTAACTTCAGCCCCCCAAAAGAGGAATAACATAAAATAAAATTACTGTAAGATACCATTTTTTAGTTATCAGATTAACCCCAATGAAAAGGTTCCTAATACACTATGTTGGTGAGAATGTTGGGAAATGAGCACTTTCATTTTTCATTTTTCTCCTACTGGAGAGAGTGGACACTGGAACTCTCTCTTTGGAATAATGAATCCCTAAAACCTCAGGCCTCTGGGATGATGAGGGGATGTTGGATGGGAGGGAGTCACTTGCCTCTGGTCATATGAAGCCATTTTGACCTTTCCCCTCAATGTGTATCTTGGGAATTAATAAATGTCTTTACCATTTAAACCAAATGGTGGGACTCTCGGTGGCTCTGTCAGTTTGGTGGCAAATTCTTGGTTTTGGTTCAGGTCATGATCTCAGGGTCCTGGCACCCAGCCCAGCATCAGAATTCATCCTCAGTGGGGAGTCTGCTTCAGGATTCTCTCTCCCTCTGCCTTTCCCCCACTAATCTCTCTCACTGAAATAAACAAACTTTTTTAAAAAGTAATAAATCAAATGGAGTTGGTCTTCTGTTACAGCCTGAAGGACCTTAAGTGATATCTGAGCACATTACCTCATTTCGATTTCCTTGATCAGTAAGCTGAAAGGGGTAGGGCACATGTAACTATGTGTGCATGTGTGTGTGTGTGTGGTGTGTGTGTTTTTAAAAAACTCTAGTCTCCTTGAAAAAAATGTCTGTTGGACTTTGGAGCCCAGGCTGAAAGGGCCAGATTTCGCCTACCCACCTGTCTTTGTAAATAAAGTTTTATTGCAACACGGCCACTCCCATTTACTTAAGTCTTCTCTATGGCTGCTTTAATAGCACGACAGGGGAGTTGAGTAATTTGAGGAGAGGCCATCTGCCCTGCAAAGGCTAAAATACTTTCTGGCCATTTGCAGCAAGTTTGCTAATCCCTGAATTGAGAGATCTGTGCTTCTAGACAGTGTGGAGAAAATTTTGTCTGCCAGTCTCATGGTCTCATGCACCTTCCACCCTGGATGTCCTCGGTCTGTACCAGCAGAGGCTTAGGAATGGGTCACAGGCTTTCTGCTTGCACCATGGTGGGAGCTCGTTCTGTATGATCTCGGGCCCAAGACTTTGGGGACAGTTGAAAGCTCTGCCTTGAGGCAGCAGGCAGCAGTAGGGCCCAGGAAAGCCAGTACCATCACAGATAAAGAGTCATGAGGGTAGTGAACCCCTTTAAGGGACCCTGGATTCTCTGTGTCTGATTTTTATTTCCACACAACCCAAGGATCAAGGACACGGGGGATGGGTCTCACCTTGGGCAGCCTGTGCCACAGTCGGACCTGTGGGATCCCTTTTGAATCCAAGGACTGTCCTTCCTCATGGCTGTCCCTGGCTGCTGTCCAGGAGCGAGGCACAGTCTTGGGTGTCCTCCACACCTCCTGTGACATGCCAGCTCCTGAGGAATAGAGTGTCAGACAGGCTTAGGGATCCCAGAATCAAAAGTGTAAGTGTCACATGCCACAGCCGTTTTGCTCTTTTGCCAAAGCCCAGAAAGAAGATGTCTGTTCCTTAGAGGCTCCAGGTGTGCCTCTGGATAGCTTTCCTTCCACAGTAACCCCTTATTCAGATTCTTTTGAGGGTCAAGTATCTGATGCATGGCAAAACCCCTTAAAAAAAAAAGATATATTTATTTATTTGAGAGAAAGCGAGGGAGAATGGTCGAGGAGGGCAGAGGCAAAAGGAGACAGTGAATTCAGAAGCAAACTTCCTACCAAGCACTGAACCCAACACATGACTTGATCCCACGACCCTGAGATTGTGACCTGAACTGAAATCGAGAGTTGGCCACTCACTCGACTGAGCACCCAGATGCCCTGAGGGAAAGCTCCTTATAATACAGTCCTACACAAGATATAAGTGTTTAGGCTGTCCTTCCTTTGCTTTCAATTATTCTCATTATCTTTAGGAATTTTAGACTCTCCTTAACCTTTCTTTTCATGGGGTAACATTCTGGAAGGGTGTTGTGGGGTTTCCTAGCAGATGTTACATCCTCATCAGCTCTAAACATTTCTTCCCTGTACTCTCATCTCGCTCGTCCATGGCCACATTCTGCACACAGTCAGACATGTGTGGCAGCTCTGAGTCTGAAGAGTGGAATGACTGAGCCTGTGTCTTCTGATATGCCAGGAAGCAGACTTTTTCTCTGTCCTTTTTTGGCCTTCTCTCTCCTTGCCTGTCCTACAGCAGCAGACACCCCATCAGGAAGCAAGTATCTTCAGCTACTCAAGGCAGCAACTCAACACATAGTTGAGTACACACTAAGGGACACAATTACCTACCAACCCAGAGAGTCAAGGAAATCTGACCCACAGAGTTTTACAAGGGTGAACAGGCTCTGTTGTCTAAAACAGTGCTTTTCAAACAATGAATTGTGACCCACCCATGTCATAAAATCAATGTAATAGTCTGAGAATCCCTGGCTTAGAAAATACAGACAACAATAAAACAGAAAATATCAGTATGCATCACAACTGTAAGAGTTAAAGATTGTTTTGTGAAGCTGTTGTTGAACTGCATGTTCGGGGTATAAGTGCCATGAAAACTCAGTTCTTCAACAAACGAAACCAAGTAGACTCTTCAACACAGAAAGCAAACTGATGGTTGCCAGAAGGAAAGGCAGGGGGAGAAACTGGTGAAGAGGATTAAGAGGTACATACTTCCACTTATATAAATAACTCACAATGATGAAAAATATGTCAAGATAATAATAATGTTGTACTGTGATAGACAGTGGTTATACTTAATGGTGGTGAGCACTGAGAAATATACAGACGTGGAAAATCACTATGTTGCACACCTGAAACTGACATAATATTGTGCAGATCAATGATATTTCAATTAAAGAAAACTGTGTTCTCACTGTCAGGGGTTTGAGGAGCCCCGTCCTCAAAGGCATCATGTAGTGCCCTCTAGTGGTAAAAGCCAGATCTGCAGTTGAGAAAGAACCACAGACCAGAGAGACTAGTCCTCAAGCATGACTGGTTGGAAGGGACCTTCCAAATGACATGATCAACCCTGACATCCAGAACAAGAACCTGTCAACAACACCAAGCCACCGCCTGAGCACAAAGAAAGCACTTGCTCCACCGCTGAGCAGCTCTACCTGCTGAAAAGCTGACCAAGCTGCCTTCCTCTGGGAGCTCCTCCCTGGACTTCCTACTGCCCTCTCCTGGATGACACGGAGCAGCTTCTGTATTCACCCTCAGCTAACACTATTGATCCAGACAAACAAACCTTGTTGAGTGTCTGCAAAGTACCCGGCACTGGGGATACAGTGGGGAACCCGGGAAGAGACAAAGAGAAGTAAGAGCTTATGCCAGATGAATGACAACAGTATGGCAGATGGAAGGACCTTCATTAGACAAGATCAAAGGGCAGGCCTCTCTGAAAAGGGGAAGGCTGTGTGGAGTTCCACTGAATTGGAGAGCTGTGCAAAAGGTACTCTGGTGCTGTTCCCTGGTACAAACCTATTCTTACTCTAAGAAGGACAAAAAGCAGATAGAAATGCTCTGGGCAAGAAGCGCCTTGGAATGTTCCAGTATAAGGCAGGCAAGGAGGCTAAAGAAGAATAGAGAAATAGGAGAAACGTCAGAGATTTCTGGGGGGTGTGTTTGTGTGTGGGTGTTTTAATTTCTCTCTGTTTTAAAACTTTCCTACACTACCCATATGTCATATTTCATTCTAAGACACCATCAATTATGAGACTAAAAAAAAAAAAGAAAGAAGAAACACTTCCAGTTAGTCAGTGTTTTTCCTATTGCTTAGAATTTTAATTTAATTTGTGCTGATGAAAAATCCCTTTGACACTTATTTGAACAGAATGAAAGGGTAAAAATGAATGACACGAGTAGGTTAAATCTTTTATATTTGGGTTTATGACCCTTCCCAAATTTATGTCTCTAAGTAGAAAGAGGTAGGGGACGAGGTCCGTTTTGTTTCCCCTTCAATATCCAGTTGACCCAGAATTATTCACTATAAAGATTGCCCTGGGGCACGTGGGTGGTTCACTCCATTGGGAGCATCCCTGGGTCCTGAGATTAAGCCCCACATCCGGCACCCTGCTCAGCAGGGAGTCTGCTTCTCCTTCTCCCCTCCTCCCTGGTCATGATCTCTCACTCTATCTCAAATAAATAAATAAATCTAAAAAAAATTAAAATGACTTCCCTTTCCCTCATTGAACTGACTTGACACTCTGGGCCAAAATCAATTGACAATACTTGTTGCGATTGGTCTATTTTGTACCCTCTGTTCTGTTTCATTGATCTATCTTTATCACAAAGACTTTGATTACTGTGGTTTTAAAATTAGTCTTAAAATTGAGCAGGAATAAGCAATGTGGGTTCTTCGACTGTATTATTTTAAAGACTTTTTGGCTATCTAGGCCCTTGGCACTTCCATGTACATTTTGGAATCAACTTGGTCATTTCCTCTAAAACAGAATAAAAAGAAGGCTAGGATTTTGACTGAGATTGCATTGTGTGCATGAATCATATCATGGAAAACAGAAATCTCGACAATGTCATATCTTCTAATGCATAAACAAAATATACCCTCCCTTTATTTCAGTCTTCTTGAACTCCTCTCAACAATGTTTTTTTGTGTTCTCTGTCAAGGTATTTCATGTTTATCATGATACTTATTCCTAGCCTGTTTGCTTTCCTGTGTTTTTGTTTTGTAAGTAGGCTCCATGCCCAGCATGGAGCCCAGTATAGAGCCCAAAGCAGGGCATGAACTCACAATCCTGAGTTCAAGACCTGAGCTGAGATCAAAAGTCAGATGAGTCATCAACTGAACCACCCAGTCACCCCAACCAGTTTATGTCTTAGATGCTACTGTAAAATATTCTAAAATTTTCATTCTCCTATCCATGTACGTTTATCATGCATCTGTCTGACAAAGAATACCTATCCAGAATACGTAATAACTCCAAAAAGTCAAAACCAAAACAACATTGACAACAACAATGGGCAAAAGATGAACAGACAGTCCCCAAAAGATGTAGGAATGCCCACTAAATACACGAAAAGGTGCCTAACTCAGATCATTCATCACCAGGGAAATGCAATGTGAAAGCATAATGAGATGCTATTTCACCCTCACTGACAACACAGAATGTTAATGAGGATGCTGAGCAACTGGAGTGTCACTATATTGCTGGTGGGAAGTGTAAACTGATCAACCACTTTGGAAACTAAGCTAGCACTTCAATATCCCCACCCTGTGACTAAGCAATCCCACTAACAATTTCAACAGAAATTTAAGACTTCTGTAAGAAAGTTTATTGTAGCCTATTCACAATGACCAAAAACTTGGATACAACAAAATGTCTAATCATCAGATGAACAGATGAACAAATCAAGGTTTAAACACACTACATAGAAAGGAGGAGACTACACTGACAAAGATTCTTTCCTTGACCAAACTCTAGCCAGACTGCTCGGAGCCCTCTTCTCAAACCTGGCTTATCATATACCAACTCGAATAAACATTAACATAGTTTCTAACAGCTCCAGGTCCCAACCCTGCGACAACACCAGTCCCCCTTAGTGCCTGCCTGAGGAAAAACTCAAGGCATCTAACTATTTGTTCAATCAACACTGAAAAGTTGAGCTGTTGTCTCCCAGTTAGCAAATACAGGCGGTTTCATATGGACCAATACGTATTCTACTTTTTGTCATCTATTCCTCCCCTGACTTTACTCATCCCTGGCCTTACTTCTTCATTCTCTCTTTAACATGCCCTCTGTACAAATCGAGGTGGAGTTTCTTTTGAGGACCCCATTCCATAGAAGCTTCCCCCTTGAGATCCATCTCACTGGAAAACTCAAACACACATGCAAAAATGTTCATCACAGCCCTATCTTAATAACAAACACACAGCCACCGAAATGACAAACATAAATATTGTCACATAAAGTACAATCACATTGAGGAATACCACTGAGACAATAAAAAATAAATGAGGCAAAAAATTATATGCTGAGATTATTCTAATTAGATTATAGAGTGGGGGAAATGTACCCACTTTTTTTGTTTAAAAAGTTAATCCTGAAGGGGCACCTTCCTTGCTCAGCTGGAGCATGTGATTCTTTTTTTTTTTTTTTTTTTTTTTTAAAGATTTTTTAAATTTATTTGACAGAGAGAGATTACAAGTAGGCAGAGAGGCAGGCAGAGAGAGAGAGGAGGAAGCAGGCTCCCTGCTGAGCAGAGAGCCCAATGCGGGACTCGATCCCAGGACCCTGAGATCATGACCTGAGCCGAAGGCAGTGGCTTAACCCACTGAGCCACCCAGGCACCCGGAGCATGTGATTCTTGATCTGAGGCTTAGGAGAGCCAGCCTAAGTTAGGTACAGAGATTCCTTAAAAATATAATCTTAAAAAAAATTAACCGTATAAGAAAAATAATTAGTATTATAGATCTGAGACCATTGCTTTTCACAGGTATTTTCTAAAATTAAATTTGTTCCATTTGAGAAAAAAAATGGAGGGACGGGCGCGAAAATCCAGAAAAGCCATGATTTATTTGACTTTCTTTATGGGCAAGTTTGGCAAATAATTTATCCTCCATAGAATGAGAACATTCTCATTCTTTTTTTTTTTAATTTTATTTTTATTTATTTGACAGAGAGAGAGATCACAAGTAGGCAGAGAGGCAGGCAGAGAGAGAGGGGGAAGCAGGCTCCCTGCTGAGCAGCAGGACCCGGGGATCATGACCTGAGCAGAAGACAGAGGCTTAACCCACTAAGCCACCCAGGAACCCGAGAATATTCTCATTCTAAAGTGACATGCCTTCTCTGGGGAGGGAAAACAGCCGCCCCCACCTTCAGAATATCTCAGATCAAAATCTCAACCCTGCTCTCTGGGCTGAGCTGTGTAGATGCCAACACTGTGCTGGAAAGGCCTAGGCTGTCCAGAAAATGCTGCCTCTCCCAAGAGGTGATCCTGTGACCCCCGTGCACATCAAGAAGGGTGATTTTCGATGTGGCTGGCATCAGATTAACTTTTGGAATTCTCAAAATGGAATTCAGTCTTACAGCCCCTAGCCTGCTTTCTAAAACACACAGACCACTAAAAACCAGTGAAACAGAACATGGCCATTTGGAGACCTCATCAGGGAATAGAACCTTGAGCATCTACATTCAGTTCCTCGTCACTCTGGTGGCTGAGAAGTACTTACTGGGGTCTACAGGGCATGAGGCACTGAGACACACATGGTCCCTCCGGGCACCATTATTCCCACGGGGTAGATAATCATTAAGCAAGATGTCTGTGTTGCAATGGGACTGACTGCCACAAAGGACATGCACAGAGAAGAGATAGTGGGCTGGACCTTGTCTGCATGTATCAGGGGCCTCCAGAGGGAGCCGCATCTGACATGAACCAGAAGAGCCAGAGGCTGGGCACCTTCTTGACTCATGGGCCTCACCCACATCCAATCTGTCAGTACATCCCATCAGCTCCTCCTCAACATGTACCCAGACTCGGATCGATTAGCAGCACTTCCACCCCTACCACCCTGATCCAATCCGACAGCAACTCTTCTCTTGGAATATTCTAGTAGCCTCCTAGTGATGTCCCTGCTTCCACCCTCACTATTCTCAACAGAGAAGCTGAAGTGATCCCAATAAAACCCAAGTCAGGTCACCTCATTCTTCACTTCAAAATCCCCCGTCAGTGGCTCCCACCCCAGGCCTCTAACATCCCCTTCTCCCTCACTCTGGCCTTGTCATTCCTGGAACAAGTCAGCCCAGCTTTCTTCATGGAGGCCTTCCTACTCCCCCTTCCCCCTGCCAGGGACACTGTGCCCACAGACATGCACAGGGCTCACTCCCTCACCTCCTGCAAGGCTCTCCCCACCTTTGTCCTCAGGGGGCCTTCCCTGGCCATCCCAGTTCAGATGACAGCCCCTTCCAACCCTCCTACAGCATCCAGCTGACACACCAGATTCCTTGCCTCTCTGTCTCCTGGCTGCTTTTCTCCCTGGAAGAAAGGTTCGCTAACTGCTGCACTCCAGTCTGTTTGGGTCATGTCTGGAACTGCAGGAGAACCAAGCCTCTGGCAACTGAGCCGGTATTCAATAAAGAATGTGGAGTCACTGCCATTCATCTGAGGGGAGATGAGAGCTCATGAGGCAAGGGGGGTGGGGGAGAAAGCATCCTGGGCAGAGGGAGTGGCCGAACTGCCCCAAGGCCAGCAGGCACAGGGCACATTGGAAGGACTGACCAGATATTGTAAGGCAGAGAAGGCGAGTGGGAAACAAATGGAAGAAGGGGGACAGATCAGCCATGCAGACACAGGAGGAAAGTTTGCATCCATCTCCAATAACAAAAAGAAGCCAGAAAACTAGTAGTGACATGATTGAATGGGCCTTCCTGAAAGCTCTGGCATCTGGGGAGATAGGGACCTGGGGGAGATAGAAGAGCCTGGAAGCTCACTAAGCACACCAGAGCCATGGCTCTGAGCACAAATGATCTTAACTGGGACAAAAAGGGCAGAAGCAAAGGTGGAGAAAAGGAGGTAAATTCCAGAAATATTTAGCAGATAAAATCACAGGTCTGGGTGAATGATCGAATAAGGGGGAAAGAAAGTAAAAGCAGAGTTCTGAGATGACTCCTCCCTTTTGCACATGGGAGAGGACGGACACAGTAGCCCCATTCACAGAGTTGGGGGATTGGGGTGGCAAGAGGGAAAATACAGGAAGCGGATCTCGAGCACAGTTTTAGAAAGAATGGACCTGCAAAAACTCTGAGACATCAAAAAGCAGATTTCCAGTCAGTAGCGGAAGACCCATGGTACTGTGAGAGGATCACGAAAAGCAAAGTGAGTCACGCCATGCAATGCAGAGTCTCACCTTGTTGCCAATGATGAATCAAAAGGTTTCCCGAAACAGAAGATGTGGGATTCCAAAAAAAATCACCCTGGCCAGAGCAGGAGCATGTGGTTGGGAGAAGGAGCTGGACGAGAAGCAGGTAGGACGAGGATGGGTTGCAACAGAGCAGGCAGGAGAAGGGACCTGAGCCAGGGGTGTGGCCACAGGGAAGGAAAAGGGAAGAGACTTGCCCTCTGTCACCAGTGCAGTTCCCACACGGCTCCTGGGGATGGTCGAAAACCCAGAGCATGTCACCTCCCCGACTTGAAACCCCTCAGTGCTCCCACATTTCACTCTCTGACAGCCTCTTCAGAACGCTCTCTTGCTACCCGCTCCCCGACACAACGTCAGGTGCCGCTGACACAGCCCTGGGCTTCAGTGTCCAGGCTGGTTTCCCCTGTCTGGCAAACACCTGTTTGTCTTGTGAAGACTTCCCTCCTCCACGGGGCAAGAAGGAAGAGCAGTGCTGACACCGAGGAGGCGGCCGGGCACCATGAGCAAGGCTGCACGGCTGGTAGCGCACAGAGAGGCATGTGGTTCCCCTGCTGGGCACAAACGACCTCGCAGAACAGCAGCTCAAAGGTGACCTGGCCACAATGAGGAAGGAGACAAAACAGGCCCACTTCCTCTCTTGTCCAAACACACAAAGCCAGGTTGTTGTGCCCACCACAAAATACCAATCATCCTCTTTCCCGGCTCATACGAGTGTGCGCCTTCCTTCTGAATGACACTGTTCACGCTACTCACACCTCCTTCTAGAAAAGACCGATGGAGCTAGCTAACCTAGAACTATCTTACGGATCAGCCTCACAACTCGCACGATGTGTAATGAACCCACTGTGTTTAAGGACAGGTGTGCTCCCAGTGGCCTCTGGGGAGGACACTGACCCGTCGCGGGAGGGAAGAACTTGTTCCCTTTCTCGGAGGGACATTCGTGGAGTTCCATTCTGAAGGGTTTCCATCTTCTCTGTGAAGCAGGTCCCATCCCATCGCCCATGTTCCACGGAGAATGAAGGGCCCGCCACAAAGTACACTCTCAACAATTTCTGCTGGACGAACTACACTCCGGCCTCGTGCTTGCCAATATGTGACACATCTGTGGTGACGACGCTGTCCCCGCTACACCCCTGAGAATGGAGACTCTGGTGGCCTCCACGCAAGGGCTCTGGAAAGTACTGGTTCTGTCCACCAATATCACGCGGTCCCAGGCCCGCACTCCCTCCGAACCCCCCGCCTGGTTTGGCCTGATGTCAGGTGCACGATGGGGATCCTGACAACCCCCAATGGAATGTCATCTACTCAAGAGGGAGAACCCGAACTTCTCCCTCGTCAACACGACACTTACTCGCTTCACGCCGGTCTTCCACCAAGACCTTAGCCCCAAGGAGGCCGACACCCCATGTGCCTGGTTCCGCCGCATCCCCAGTCCCGCTCTCCGCAGGCCCGGCCCACAGCACAGGTGAGATCATTAGTTAGCCGCTCCAGAAATGAAGCCCCCGCTCAGGGCTCTTCACAGGTTGGAAACCAGGGGCACACGAGGTGACGGCTACCTTTTGGCGAAGGAGCGTGTTCCTGAGACACAGGCCCGCCTCCCACCGAGGCCCCAACCCCGTGGGGACACTGGGCCATGGCCCCGCGCCGCAAAGGCACCTCTTTGCACATAGAAGCATCTTCACAAGTGCCGCGCACTCCCTCCTCTTGTGTCTGTTGAGGCGGAAGAATATGAGGTGAAAGCGGGCGTCCTCAAGCTAGTGGCCTTGGGCGTAGAGGTTCCGGGATGCTGTGTCCACTGGGGACTTGGAAGCGGGGTTCCACAGAAGCCGAGGGGAACCGCCAGCCTCCGAGAGGCAGCTGAGAAGACTGGTTCCACCGCGCTCAGCCAATCGCCTCAGGGACCCGGCGCAACTCTCATAACAACACTCCCGCTCATTGGTGCCTCTGCCCAGACGCTCATTGGATAATTTCTCCTCCCCTCTGCTGGCGGAAGGACTTATTGAAGAGAAAAAATGTAGCCCCGCCCACACAACCCGGAAGCTCTCGTGGAGGGGGTGAGCGGGCTGTGGAGAGGGACACTAGGGAGCGCCGTAATGCTTTCTGGGAGTTGTAGTCACCGGTGCGAGGGAAGTGCGCTTGGTTTTTTCTTGCTGCTCAGATCATTTTCTGTCATTCATGGGGGAAAGAGCTACAAGATCCTCAGTTTTGGGGCGAAGCACAGAGAATCCAGCCAGAGGAAACAAGTTAGTTGGGGTTCAGTCTCAATCACTGAGCAAATGTTCATGGAGCGCTGACTGTGGGCCAGGAGTTCTGCTAAGTAAGGGCTTTGCACACATATCCTTTTCAAATGTGGACAAGGAATGTGTGGAAAACTGGTTCAATGCAAAATCGTGTGAACGTGAAAGCGAACTACAACTGCCAGTTACAAGCATCAATGGAAAAGTTAAGGAACATATTATTGAGGGAAGGAAGGGAACAGATCATTTTTATAAAGTTCAAACCAAGGAAAACGAATGTTCAGAGAAATGCACATACATGATAAAATACTATACAGAAGAAGAAAGGAATGGGGGAGGGGAAACAAGAATCACCACATTTGTGACCTGGAGGGAGGGGATGGGTAGAATCCTGGAGGGGAAGGATTGCGACGCACTTCAGTCATTTCTCATGTTCTGGTGGTTCACCTGTGTTTCATTATTATGCATATTTAAGATGTTCCTTACATATATTTTGTACTGGACTTCTTAGAAAACATCTTTATTTATCTAATGATCACCTCATATAGGCTGACAATGATGCTAATGGGAAGGCTAATGGAGTCTGGACCACTGAATGCTCATTAGGGGTGACCTCAGTTTGCAGCTTTGGAACTAATGGGAAAATCCCCAGATCCTGTGGAAATGATGGATCAGAAGCACCTTGACTCAGAAAAATGAAAGAAACTGTCACCCAGCGCTTGGAGAGTGCATCGGGAGCTGGGCACAAACTACCCTTCCTTTCCCATGACCATCTGGTAGGACCTCAGTCAAACCAACATCTTCCTTCTCTGCTGCTGCTGTTTTCTGAGTCTGGAGCCTGTGATTTCATCACAAGCTTTAAATGGCTATAGTCAGGTTGAAAGCCTGCTATCCCCCATAGAATTATTTTTGCACCCTTTATAAAAACTCAGTTGGGTATATTTATGGAAACTATTTCTGGGTTCTTTGTTCTCTTCTATTGATTTATGTTTCTGTCCTACAAATACCACAGTCTTCCCTATTACAACTATCTAATAAGTTTTGAAACTGGGTAGAATGAATGTTCCCACTTAATTACTCTTTTTCAAAACTGTTTTTGAAAGTAGTCTAATTCTTCTGTATTTTTTTAAAGATTTTTATTTATTTATTTGACACACAGAGATCACAAGTAGACAGAGAGGCAGGCAGAGAGAGAGAGGAGGAAGCAGGCTCCCCGCTGAGCAGAGAGCCCAATGTGGGGCTCCATCCCAGGACCCTGAGATCATGACCTGAGCTGAAGGCAGAGGCTTAACCCACTGAGCCACTGAGGTGCCCTCTTCTGTCTTTCCACATACATTTAAAAATATTTCTGTCTTTACAAAAAAAAAAAAAATCTCTGTCAATCTGGGGAGAATGAAGATCGTTATTATACACAGTCCTCCAATTCACAAACATGGTGTATCTCTCCATTTATTTATAGCTTTCAGCATGCGACTCCTGGACATGCACTGTTAGATTTATCCCAAAGTAGTTTCTTTGTACGAGTAATTGTGAATGTGTATTTTATCGTGGAGCCCACATATTCATTGCTACGTATAGCAATACAACTTACCTTTATGTGTTTACCCTGTATACTGTTTCACTGCAAAATTCCATTATTAGTTCTAAGAAGAATTACATTCTCATACCCTCTTGTGGCATAAGGCCTGAAATGAAGATTCCATATTACGGGCTGTCTTGACACCTGGAAAATCAAGGAGGGACTCAAATGGCATCATGCATGTTCTCCTCTCCCTCTTCCCGCACAGGGGAGGTCTCTTAACCAAACACCCTTCTCATCCTCGGGACTAGCCATAGTGCCTATTGGTTTTTGGGGAGCAGCGTTCAGTTCCCTAGAAGCCCACTGAATTCTTCAAGCCAGCCACTCACACCCTCCCATGGGAACCAGGACTTGCCACACCCTCTTGTTTCAACCACGTCTAGCCTTCCAAGGCCCTGCTGGTTCTCTCTGTTCCCAAGTGCAATCTCTGTGCAGTCAGTCCTGCACGGTGTGTTGTATCCTCCTCCCCTGAAGTGTGAGTGTTTGTAACTAGTAAACTGTTGTCAATCACACGTGTCAGGTGTCAGGGGATCCCCACAAGTCTGGAGCAGGAATGTCTCTCTCATCAGGGACCTGAGGAGAAGGTGATTAAAACAAGCGGCATCACAAACAGGGCGTCCCCACGTTAAATGAGGACACAGGGTCAGCTTGACCTGCTCCTTCGCTAACTAACTGGCTTCAGAGGTGACAGTCACGATCTGGGAGGGAACTGGCTATCGCTGGCCAGCTTGTGTGTTGGCCCGTGTTCTGTTATCTCACATGGAGGTTGTCATCCATTTCCAAACTAATGTCCCATCCTTGCCAACAAGGTGAGAATGAATGAGAATTGACTGTTTCGAGGAGGGAAGTGTCACGTATGTGACCTGCATGTGGCCTGTATTGGTCTCCAAGGCTCCCCCCTGAGGTTGGCAACCACAGGACATGCTGACTGGTGTGCTTCAGTTCCAGGGACTGGGTGTTGGGCCAGTGTTTGATGCTGATGTTCCGATCCTATGGGGGAAAGCGCACCCCAGACACAGTCCTGGGGGTAACCCTCTGTGTTGTGGGTGGAAAGGAGGGAGGCCCTGACCCCAGGGAAATGTAAGAATGGCTCCCTGGCTGCCTCCTGAGTCACCGTGGTTCAGGCGATGGGAGTGGCCTTGCCTGTCTCCCGAGCTGCCGCTCCTCTCTCTGTTACCATGTGTCTTCCTGAGCCCTCAGGGTTTTGAGGTGCACATCCATGGCAGTCCAGGGCCCATGAGCTGATGAAAAACAGGAAAGTGAAGGGAGGGACGTTTGGTGTTCTACTTCTGTCCCAGTGCCAAACCTCTCACCAGCACACTTGGCTTTCTCTCTCTCTCTTTCTTTTCTTTTCTTTTTTTTTTTTAACATTTTTAAAAAAGATTTTATTTATTTATTTGACAGACAGAGATCACAAGTAGGCAGAGAGGCAGGCAGAGAGAGAGAGAGAGGGAAGCAGGCTCCCTGATGAGCAGAGAGCCCAATGTGGGGCTCGATCCCAGAACCCTGGGATCACGACCCGAGCCAAAAGCAGAGACTTTAACACACTGAGCCACCCAGGTGCCCCTCACTTGGCTTTCTCTTAATGTTGTTGCTCTCCAGCTTGTCATAGGACTCATCTGGTGATCCAGACGCTTGAGGCTCCCAACCCAGCCATGGACAAAATGATCATCCCAGCACAAAAACAATGATGATAATGATGATGATGATGATGATGATAATAATAAAGCAGAGAAAGATGATCAGGGTAAAAAGATACTCCTCCACCCCACAAGTATATCCAGGAAGAAACAAGTAAAAAAAAAAAAAAAAAGGCGGAGTGAAAGAAAGAAAACTGGATACAGGAGGAAAAACCCTACCCCAACCCAGATTAATTCAACATAGGTTCACAATTTGGCCCAATAGAAATCCAGAATTTATTAAAATAATTTATATGGCAAAGGATAAAAGGAGGCCGACTGGCTTTTGTGCCTCTACAACATAGGTTCTGAATTAACTTTAATGTCTGCTAAGCAGCACCAGTTGGCTAATCTTCATAGCTTTAATACAAGGGCTCAAATTATGGTTATACCTGGTAGAGTGACCATATTTTGCAGCTTATGTATTTAGTGGTTTGACATCTCAGGCCTTGATGACATTGGAGGGACGGTCTCTGGCAGGTCTGGCTGATTTCCAGAGATGAACAACAGCTTGTCTGACAGCAAACCTTTCACAGGTAAACCAGCCAATTCAGAGACTTTACCCCCAATCACCTCCTCTAAGACACTTTTGTACTCTGGGCCACTATCCCTTGCCCTGATCATTCCAGGGGCAGGGACAGACTACTCCCAACACCACTGTGTCCCAGAACCCACAAAATGACACAAACAAGGCAATCTTAAACCTGATTACTCAGACTCACCTTCCCCTTCCCATGGAAACCACAATAAAGAGTCTTGCCCACATTGTCTCTTCACTCCCTCTTTCTCCTGACTGACCCTGGTGCTTCCCTGGGCAGCCCTCCATGGCAATGAGGATCTCTTTTCTTGGGATCTGTGAGTCTAAACAGCTTCTTCCATTGTGAGAGCTACTTGTATATCTGCCTGTCTTACCATACCTGATTAAAATAAACTCCGGTCCCCTTAAAACATCTGAGACACCTGGGGGTGCTCAGTGGGATAAGCTTTTGGCTCAGGTCATAATCTCAGGGTCACGGGCTTGAGCCCCATGTTCGGTTCTGTTCTCATGATGAATCCCCTTGGAATTCTCTCTCCCTCCACCCCTGCCCCCACTAGTTCTTGCTGTCTTTCTATGTCTCTCTTTAAAATAAATAAAATCTTAAAAAAAAAAAAAACACACTCGGGATCCCAACAGATTTAACGATGGTGAATATTTTATTATTATAGATTCCTCTTTCAACATCCTCTCAGTCACATGTGTCTTGACCTAGAAGGAGACACGATTTACCTTGTTACACACAGGGCACCCAAACCGCTCTGCTATCACAGGCAATCATTCTTTGGGGGAGGATATTACTGCACCCACCTTTCTCCAGGTATGACATCATACTTATGACATCCTACTGTGAGGGACTTGTTTGACACACTTATTAAGGACATACAACTCCAAGGGCCCTGGGTGGCTATGATCATTAAGTGTCTGCCTTCGGCTCAGGTCCTGATTTCAGGGTCCTGGGAAAAAGCCCTGCATTGGGCACCCTGTTCAGCAGGAAGTCTCCTCCCTCTCCCTTTGCCCTTACCAACCCCTTGTGTATTATTTCTCTCAAGTAACTAAATAAAATTTAAAAAAATATTTTTTAATTATTTATTTGTCAGAGAGAGCAGGAGCACAGAGAGCTGCAGGCAGAACAGGCAGAGCGAGAAGCAGCCTCCCTGCCAAGCAAGGAGCCCAAAGCTGAACTCAAGGATCCCATGATCCTGGGATCATGACTGGCTTCTGGGATCTGGGATCATGATCCTGGGATCATGACCAGAGCCAAAGTCAGACGCCCAACCAACTGAGCCACCCAAGCATCCCTGAAAAAAAATTTTTTTAAGGAAAAAGGGACATGGAAGTCCAACATTGTTCAGTACTTTTTGGGTCCTGGAGGTGACATATTGCTTCTTTAGCTGTTACTTCTCAGTGAGTCCACTTTGGCGGGACTCCCCTCAACAAAAAACTCTAGGATCTGTGCAAGCAAAAGTTAACTGTTGGGGGTGACTGGGTGGTTCAGTTGGTGAAGTGTCTGCCTTTGTCTCAGGTCCTGATCTGAGGATCCTGAGATCGAGCCTGGCAGGGGAGCCTGCCAGGTGGGGAGCCTGCTTCTCCCTCTCCCTTTCACCTCCTCTTCCAGCCAGAGCGCTCTCTCAACTACATAAATAAAAACTTTGAAAAAATATCACCTGTTAGTGCCCAGGTGAAAAGGCTTTAGCAGCCCCCTTTCCCTCTTCCTGGAGTCCCTGGACCACCCATGCTATCTGTCAATCGTCCATGGGCTCCCAATGCAAGAAACGGCCCTCCTTGGCCCTGGTTAGAGACCATGAAAGCAGCAATTGCTGGCCAAGCTCTGGGCTCTTTTGGAAACAGAGTCTCTCAAGACTCTGAGCCTTCCTATCCAGCTGTCCATTATTTTCTGGGTCATGGCACCCCCACCAGCTTAATATAGTCACCAAGTCCTACTTGCTACAGGCTGAAGCCAAAGTCTGCATATCCTACCTGCAGGTGGAGGTGGCGGCTTCTGTCCACAGTGCATTGCCAGATTCCATGGTGCTGGAGGACGTCAGCTCTTCCTCCTACCCGTTGGCCACCCAGGGATTTCCATGGGATCAACTGCGTGAACATCAGTGGGAGTTATTACATTTTGATTTTGATGACCACGTCTCCCTCCTGGTCATGTGACAACTTCACTTCCTTGAGAAGCACCTGTCCTATGCCTTAAAAGTCTCAGTCCCAGGTTGAAATTGATGTCCAAATATCAGAGTCTACTGTGATGGAAAGATGAGATTAAGATTCAATAGAAAGTGTTGTCTTGGCATTGGGTAATGTCAGAGGGCTGCAAATAGCCCCATTTCTTATTCCCTTTGCCCTCTGCTCCCATGGATCAGATCCTCTGGCCAACAAGCCCTCCTTAGCACAGAGACAAGGCACAGTTTCTCCCCAAGTAAGCTCTAGTTCCCTGACAGCCTGTGGAATGATCCAGCAAGCCAATCAGTCCCTCCTGCAGGAAGTAGGGCTCACCTTCACTCTCCTGTTACTACATAGCCTGCACCCACAGCCCTTGTTCATTCTGTTCCCGAGTGCAACATCCCCCGTGGCCCTGCATGGGGCCTCCTTCCCTGGGCCATGAGTATAGGTTGGTAATAAATTACTGTGGAGCTCAGCTGTGCAGCATCTGGACATCCCATAACTTTCGGGTGGGAATCACTCCCTTCACCAATTGGTGAAGAAGAGAAGAATGAAATCTTTCTCACTTGTACCTTTGTCAAGGCACAATGATGAGGCTCATGGGCTTGAAGTTATTTGGATAATAATCTATTGGGGGCTTGCAAGAATTCACCTGGGGCTAAATAGCAGTCTTTATGTGACTGATGAAGAGGAAGGAAGGCCACGAAGGCAAGGGCTTGCATGGTCTCTTAAAGCTCAAACTCCAGGCAGTGGGGGAACCCTCCAATATTTGCAGCAGGGAAGGAACTCACATTGTTATTTCAGTTCACCCTGACAGCAGAACGCATTCAAGGGAGGCCAAGAGTGGAACCAGCAAGATCGGTAGGCAGTCTACTATACCAGTTGGAGACAGGAGTGGGTGAATCAGAAAACTGACAACAGGAAGTCAGGGAAGGAATTACCATATTTGGCAGGCTGAAGATACAGCAGAATGGAAAATCAGTGGAATAAGGTCCTTAAGGAAATGTGAGTGGATCCTTTCCAAGGTATAATGGGGCGCTTTTGGATCCAGGCCCCCCAGTCACCCTACTGCGAACACCCATGGGCTCTTGACTGTGCAGTCACAGCTGGTCTTCTCGGATCCCCAGCGTGCTTGCCATCAATCTCAATGCTTCCTGCCGTTCCGCATCAGCTGCCTGGAAAGATCCCACGAAGAGTCTCCTTAGGAGGGTTTTGTCCACCATTCCTTTGGACTGACTGACTAGGGTCATCAGTTTCTTCTGTGTGTCCTCCAGGATTTCCTGCTGGACCTCATTCTGTTTCTTGAACTCTTGGAGTTGGTCCTCCTTCACCTCCAAGTCGGCATTTGTTTGATGCAAACGTCCCTGTAAGGACTTCAGGTTTCCTTCTAGGGCATCTGCCTTTTCCATCCATTTGGCCAGTTCCAGCTTCAGTTTCACTAGTCTTCAATCATAGTGCCTTCCCTCTTCCTGGGAGGCAGCAAGCCGGAGCAGTTTCCTCCTTCTGCTGGGTGACCATGTGCAATTGCTCTCACAGTGACTCTACCTGCAGACTGGCTCCGTGGCTGGCTTTTCCATGTCAGCAGAAGACAAAACGAGTTTTCCCTGAAAGACCATCACTTCCGCTCTCAGCCGAGCCACTTGGTCTTCTGAGGCCAAAGCTTCCCGGTGCCGAGAATCTTTGGCTTCTGCATCAAGGTGCCGCCCTCTCTCCAGCTCCTGGGTTAGGCACAATTCTCTCTCATGTAACTGGTGAACCTCCTTCTGGAGGGCGCAGGTTTCCACTTCTTTCTGTGTCAGTGCCAACACGACGTCATCTCTCTCCTGTTGACACACAACTGTCTTTTCCTGCATTGACTAAATGGTGTTGACGAGCCGGTTCAATTCTCCAGTCTTGCCCTCTTCTTTCTCTCGCAGCAGTTGCTCCAAGGCCAGGGCCTTCTCTCTCATCGCAGCATGCTGGGATGCCTCCTCTCTCTGCGTCACTGACAGCAGCCGATTGTCTCTTGCAACGTTTGATTTTCCATTTTCTTTTCTCTAGATCTTTCCATGATCTTTGCATTTTCCTCTTTCAGCCGACACACGTCCATTTCAAAATCTGCTATCCTCTCCTTCAGATTGGTGACTGCCTGCCTCAGCAGCTCGTTCTCACTCAGCTGGCCCCTGAGCTTCTCCTGTGAAGAAAGCAGCTCCTCACTTTTTGCTTGGATTTGAAGCTCCTGAGCCTGAAGGGAGTTTTGTAGAACGGCCTATTTCTCCTTCTGCTGCTCCATGTGGGAATCGGAATTGCTGTGTTCCTGTGGTTTACCTTCTCTTTTCCCGGTGGCAGCTCCTGAAGCAATCCATCTCTGCTGATCTTCCTGGAGGGTTCGAATCATTGTATCTTTTCCTCGCCCTGATTTTCTGAGCTCTTCTACCTCCTCTTGGAGCACCTGAGAGGACTCACTCACTGGGTCAGATTTCACGGCCTTCAGAGAGTCGGCGGACCTGTGGAGTTGCTGGAGGGCTGGAGGAAAATCACATCAAGGTTCCCTAAAAGGAGGTCCTTGGCAAAGCTCCCCGATACGGAGCTGAAGTTGGGCCAGTTCCTTCTCTAGCTGTTGTAAGTTTATTTCATGTCCCTGGTAAGTTTGGATCTGGTCAAGAGAGGCTGTCTGCAGTTTCAGAACGTTCTCGCTGTTGGGGCACGCCCACGCCTGCAGTTGTCGCAGATGTGTCTGAAGCTGGGGGGACTCACGCTTCAGATTTTGGACGGTGGTCAGCACCTGCTCTTTCCACTCCTCCATGATCTTCACTCGCTGTGTTAACGTGTCCTGTTCCTGGAGAAGCTGCTAGAACTAATCGATACGAACTCCTCGAACCTCATGACCAGGGCCAGGTGTTTGCAGGATCCTCAATAAAGTCTGGCATACCTGACTCAACGCAGCCACTTCCAGGTCTTTTTCTCGAATCACGTGTGACAAATCCCGAATCCTTTCTCTACACCCCTCCTGGCCACTGCTTTCCACTCTCGTGGACAGTTTTGGTTTTCCTCCTGCACCCTCTGGAGGTCTGCTTCCTTGGCAGCAAGTCGATCAGCCTCCTGCACCCTCTGGAGGTCTGCTTCCTTGGCAGCAAGTCGATCAGTCATTTCGTGATAGTCCCTTTTCAGATTGCTATTCTCTCTCGTCTTCTCATTTAGGACGACCAACACCTGTTCGCTTTTCAAAGCACACTCTTGCAATTGCCGCTGAAGTTGTTCCACGCCCGTTCTGGCTGTGAGAAGCCGCAGGGATGCTGCTGGAAAGACCCTGAATCTCCACATCCTTTTGCTGGATGATCCGAGTGAGTTTCCCGATCTCCTCTTTGGAGAGCTGATCCAGTCGGACGTTCTCTTCAGTGAGAAGCTTCGTCTCCAGGTCCTGTTCTTTGATTCCTTGGACCAACCTTTGAATTTCAACTTTAGATGGATCACGCTCTTCACTTCTGTTCTCTCTGGGGAGAGGCTGGCTTGCTCGCACCTCCTCATCCTCACAGGGTTCTCTCAGAATGGGCGGGCTTTTGTCGGGCAACTGGGCTCTCAGCTCTTCCAGCGTGACTTGCAGATTCCGAATCATCTCGTCTTTGGCTGCGAGGAGCTGAGCGCGTTCGGTGTTCATCTCCTCCTGCCGGTGCTGAAGACGGTGCACCTTCTCCTTCTGCTCCTGGAAGGACTGGAGCAGTGCTCTCTTCCCCTGCTGCTGGTTGTGAATGATCTTCTGTTGTTCTTGTATCTCCTCCTCGAGATCATCTTTTAACTTGTTGAGCTGAAAGACCTCACACTCTAGTTCTACAATCTCCTCTAGGATTTTAGGGTCGACCAGAGGGACAGTGTGACTCTGTTGTGTGAGGCGCTCTAGGTCTCCGCACATGACGATGTTCGTCTATCATGGATAGGAGACGCATGTCTTTGTCCTCCATGGATGGCTGTAAAATCACTACTTCTTCAGGTTTCGGTCGACTTACCGAATTCCTCCTGAAGCTCTGGCCTTTCTCTAAGCTCTTCAATGTACACATCTTGCTCTCTGACCCATTATGTCAATTGCTTCTGCTCCTCCAAAGCAAAGGACAGCAGTTCCTTCGTTTCTTGATGGTCGGCGTCCATCTGCTCGATGGACGTATATCCAGGTCTTTCTCTTGACCCAATTGAATGAAATGCACATGCTCTACCAGTGACCACTCTTTGAGACTTCGCTCAGACTAGTTTGTCTCTTCCAACAGCTTCTTTTCAGCTAGACACAATTTCGCCACTAACTGCCCTTTCTCTATTTTTAAAGCCCTCATAGAAATGTTGTTTCCCAGAGAATCCTCGTTGTGCAGAACAGATTCCTCCAGCTGATGTCTTACATCTTGGAGCTCCCAGACCAACTTTTGCTTTCCTGCTCGGAGATCTGAAGCAATGTTGTTCAAACTGTCGTTCAGCCGCTGCATTTGTGTAAGTTGTTGCTTCAACCTTCTGAGCTCCATTTCCCTTTCCTGAAGAAGGTCACGGTTCACGTTCCCAGCAGAGTCTTGGTTTTGCAGGTCTTCCACCTGTCGTGGATAGTCCATTAGTTGTTTGTGGTGCTGGTCAGTGAGGTCTGCTAGTTTCTGCAGGTGGACGTTTTGTAACACCGCCACTTCCAGCTCATGTTCGTCCATCTCTTGCATCCGCCGCTGCTCTAGGTCTCTGATGTGGCTCTTCAGTTTCCACACTGTTTCTGGGTTGATGGTATTTGGTCCCTGGGTGAAACACGAGCACAACATCTTCCAATGAGTCACTTCAGCCTCCAGTGTTTCGATCTCATGGAGGCGTCTATTGATCTGTGTCTGGGCTGAGATGACATCAGCGAAATCCATGGCGTCCCCAGGGAAAGTCCCTTTCCCCAGCACATGTCTGTTAATATCGGAGATGTCACTGGTCAAAGAGGTCTCACTGCTGTCCACGGCCCCTAGGGAATGGCCGAGGCCACAGCCCAGGCCACCAGCCCAGAACATCTGACGGCCATACAACTGCCCTGGTCCGCGGTGGGAAAGCGTCCAGCCCAGTCAAACTACCCCGCCAAGTGTCCCAGAACCCCTGCCTGGGCGAGGCTAAGAATCAAAAGCCAACTGGCATTTGCAGACAACGCCTGCGTGCCCCTCCCTCCCCCCAGCGCCTGCTGGTCAGGCAGCTAGGAAAGGCCATGTCTCTCTGGCCACTGGTCCCAGTCCCCGCCGCTCATCCCCACGACTTCCCACGCCAGGCCTGGGCCCCTTGCCTTCCTTCCCCTGCTTCGGTGGCTGTCCTGGTTGGGCCCCTAGAGCATGCTCCTGCCTGACTGTCCCCAGGTGCCTGCCCCCAGAAAATGCACCCGGCCCTCAACTTCCTCCTAAGTGGGATCACAGTACACAAAGTCCTGTAGCGTGAGCTTTCCACACAGCAGTATCTTTTTAATTGAGGTGAAACGCACACAGTCACAGGCATCCATCCAGCTAGGAGAGAGGATCCTATGTGCATTTCACAGATGTCTACAGTCGCACAGAGGACGGCCCTCACAGAGACTTTGGATATTTCCAGCCTCTAGAGGCTCCAGAGCGCCCGTCAGTCCTGCACCGACAGCTCGACCCTTGCCTAGCCTCGGTGGTTCACCGGCAGATGAAGGAACGCGCCACGCCTCCCTCTCCTCCTGCAGCTGTGCGCCTAGACCAGGCAGGGGGTTGCGGAGGACGTTGGAGTTGCCTGATCCGCGGGTCCTCCGCTCTGCACAGTGTGGCCCAGGTCTCTGGCGGCAGAGGTCCGATTCCGCCAGGCGGCCTCCGCCTGGAGCTAGTGACTGGCGGGCCCTGCGCTGCCCCGGCGGGCGGCGCCGGTGGAAGTGACGCGGCGAGGGCGGGGCGCGGGCCTGAGAGCCGCCGCCGCTGCTGCCCGGGCCGGGAAACGATGTAGCCGCGCCAGGCCGTCCCCCCAGCTGCCCGGCCCCAGCCCCGCCGGCCGCCGCCGCCACCATGAAGAAGCAATTCAACCGCATGAAGCAGCTGGCCAACCAGACCGTGGGCAGGCGAGTGCGCCGATTCGGGCCGGCGGGGATTGCGCCCCAGTGGGGGCCGGGGGCGCGTCGGGTGGGGAGCTGCGTAAGGGGCCGAAGGCCGGATCCCGCGAAGGGGCTGGGCGGGGGCGGTCCGGCTGCTCCTCTGGCCGCGCGCTCCCGTAGGTTGCCGTACCCCGCACCCCGCACCAGGCACAGGGGCTCCGGGTCAGGGCTGCGCCCCGCTGCGGCCTGGAGCCTAGCTGGGAGCCGCCGCCCGAGCTCCCGGGAAGCCACGGGTTGGGTTGGCCTTCCGAGACGCCCCCGGAGCATAGGTCCCCGCCGCCCATTGTTCAGGCCCCACCGAGCATCGCCTTTGGGGGGGACTGGACCCTAGCCTTCCCCTGCCCTCCCCCGGGGGTTTGCCCTGCGAAGACTCCCCTCACGGATGTGCGGTAGGCCCGGCGGCCGCTCTGCTCTGGGGGCGGTGTTCTCAGGCTTTCCGGGTCTCCCCGCCGCTTCAGACCCTCCGCCTCCTGCCTAATGGCAGGAAATAATTAAGGGGCGATCAGAGCCGGTCGGATCCGCCTTGGGGAGTTCCTGGCGTCCAAGGAGGGACTGTAGAGGTGCTGCTGCCTCCAAACCGGGGGCCTCTGTGGACCGAAGGGCCCAAGTTCTTGACATGGAGAAATTGGCAACTGGAAGGAAAGAATGGTGGAGGCGCCTTAGCTGACTTTTATTTTATTTTTTAAGAGCTTTTTTTGAAAAGCCTTTCTCCCTCTGGGTTTGGAAGCAGATCCTTCTGCGTTCGTGCCTGACAGGAAACATTATCCAAAATGAAATGACAGCAGAGACCGGGGTTTGTAGACCATCCGGCTGTTGGAACAGGAACCACTGGTGGTTTTGAGAGCTCCTAGAGGTGATGGTCATGTGCCCAGTTATCTGGGGCACATCTTTCAAGGTCTTTTAGGGCAGTTGGCTATACTGGATCTACTGACTGTTTATTCTGGGATGAGATATGAAAGTGTGAGTTTTCCACGGCTTTTGCTTTTTTTTTTTTTTTTTTTCAACAGTTGAGTCAAAGGGAGAGCTTGGTTCGGTCAAAGCACATGTGATAGTTCTTTTTTGTTGTATGTACCAAAATACTTTTACTTCCCCTCCCGTTTTCTAAATTTGCCTTGTACTGTTTCAGTTCCCCGTCCTCCCCACCGCCTAACTTTTTGCTTAGTGGCTTAGTTTTATTGTTTAATTTGGTTGCTACCCCACCCTATGATCTTAGTGTGCATTTGTCCTGTTTCCAGCATTCATGCCTCTTCCCTAAAGCCTAGCAGTGCCTATTTTTCTGTCATTTGTAGGAAATGATAGAAATAATGCTGAGAGGGAGGTAGAAAGGGTCAGAGTGGGGGCAGTGTTTCAACCAAGAATCTGTAAATGAATTATAAGATAATCCCTTTTGAGTTTTCTTACTCTCTCCTTTGCATTTTTAGTAACATACCTTGTGAAACTCATATTCGCTGAGTGTCAAGACCGATTAGTCACATTGTCATTCTGACCTGTTTTTACACTGTATCAGGAAAGGGGTGTTTGCTTGTTTTGTGCAACCTTCTGAGCCTTTTCAAGCTTCCAAACCAGTCAGGGTCTCTTTGGTCCTAGCTTCCTCTGCAACAGCTTCTCTCTTCACACTTCCATTTCGGCCATAGATGCCCTGCTTTTAGATTCCAGAGCAGGCTGAGGATTCCTACTTATTCACCTCTCCCTGGAATTCTCTGGAGCTCATTTCCCCATACCAGCTGTGTAGCTGCCTCCTACTCCTTCTTCAGCTCTCCAGGCAAAGGTCTCTGCCTCTAAAAGGCCTTCGCTGTTGCTCCCACAGAGACTGGAGGACCTCCTCCCAGGGAACTTTGATAACTCCACACAGCACCCGGTTTTCTATAATGGAGTGGCCTTTTTACTTGTTCTTGTTCTCCAGTAAATGAAATGCCTTGAGAGAGCCCTTGCTGCCTTTCTCTTTCATTTCGAGCCTCTGCTACGTTGCCTTGCATTGGGCGGAACCTCTACAAAGATTGTCAAATCAGGGGTCAATCTAGTTCTTACCAGTTCACCCTGGCGGTGTGAGCCCAAGTATGGGAAAATGAAAACTGGAGAGAGTCAATGGTGATTCATGCTGGGACTGTAATTCTGGCCCTGACCTTTGACTCTGTTTGAAAATCTTTATTGCTCGATGCCAGTGGAGGCCGGTGGAGGCTGAGGCGACTACCGAGCTATGGAGGGTGTGGCAGTTATGGTCCCAACATCCAAACTGTTTTTCTGGGGAAGCTTCAGCTTCACTGCTGTCCATTTCCTCGATATATTTATATTTCTTCCACTCAAGTTATTGTAAAAGTCTCAGGAGGAAACATAGAGGCAGAAGAGAGCCTAGAATTGTGATTGTGTGTTACTGTGTTATTGGTAGACACCAGAAACAGGATTCTGGGTACATTCAACTCAAGAGGAAGGCTAGAAAGCAAAGGTCTCCTGCACCCACGAGTGAAATCATGTGTGTGGATGCCCATCATGTATGTTATCCATTCATAGAGCCTTGCAAGGCCATGTTCTCTACCCAAGAACGGGGACCTCGTGAGGAACCCTACAGTGAGGTTCCATGGGACCTCATGGGGGAGAGTCAGGAATGGCCGGAACCAGGCAGTTCTCCTGATGTGTGTGTCTCCAATGGGAGCTGGAGGGTGTTTCAGAAGATGGTTCGCGTAGCACACACGCCAGGCTGATTTTGTGGTCTCAGGAAAGGTTTGTCCCAAAAAAGAGAATTGGGATGGTTGATTCACTAAGGGGCACTTCTTGAGCCCCCACTGCGTGCCGCTGCTCAAGGTATTAAAGAAGTGAAAGTGAACACAACCAGGTTTCTGCCCTGAAGGGGCTCAGTAGCTTTGTGGAAGAGATGGACAAACAAGAAATAATTATAGACCATTAGGTCACTGTTTAAAGAGGGACAGCAACACTCCACTCTCAGTGGATGGAGAGAGGGACCAAAACCAGACGGACAAACTGGGAGAAAAGTGGAGCAGCCTTTCCCCGCATCTGTAAGCACTTCTTTCCATTTTCTCTCCTATCGATTAGGACTCTTTTGCTTGTAAGAGAACCCGACTTGAATTGCCTTAAGCCAAGATGGGAATTTCATTGGCTCCTATGGGACCCAGAGAGTCCAAAAGTAGTGTGGGTGCAGCCAGGGTTTTTGCTCTCTAGATAGGCTGTGTCCACCAGGAGACACCCCTGCCTCAACCCAGTTTTCCCTCCTCCTTAGTTCAAGTCCCAGAGGGCAGAGAATGCTTTTCACTGTGACCAGAGGTCCAGGATTGACTCTGAATGTGTCTGACTGGGCCCCATGCCTTGCCCTGGAAATGGGAATGGAGTCAGCCCCACCCAAACCACAGGGACTGGGAATGGGAGAGCACTGGCCCCCCTGAGAGCACTGGGTGCTGTTCCCAGAAGGAGGGGAGAAGAGGTGCTGGTCAGGATACAGTAAGTATCACATTGTGTCTTTTGTAGTCCTGCTCTAAAAAGAAAAATGTATTTTGACAATCTCCAGGTTGGATAGATAATTCATCAGATGCAGGTGGTACTTTTTGGCCGGTGAGAGTCTGAGTGGAGGAAGGCATACCCCAACGTGAGGAACTCAGGGAACCCTGAGTTCTGAGGTAGAAGTGTCAAGGAGCAAAAGAATCTGAACTCTTTTGAGTCTGACCTAGGAGAGTTGACCTAGGAGAGGCCCTGGAAGGGAGTGTCTCTTTGGGGTTGGTTTGTGCCAAGGCTGAAGTACTCCCTGCAGGTCCGAATGCTTTCCTAGATAGTAGCCTTTAGAGCAGTCAAGGATACAGACTCCAGGCTGTGGCAGAGCGACTTAGAATAGGTGAGGGCCCCATAGGTGTGGGGGAACCTCACTGATGTTTGTCTCACCAGAGGGGCATGTGGGAACATGGGCCCAGTGTGGCCCAACCTTTGGGGTTTTGGAGAAAGGATTGAAATCTGGATTTTCATGAAAATCAGGTGGTACTGAATGCAAATTAAACCACCACCATGACATTCTCAACAGAATCTGTCCCTGGTCAGACTTGGTCTGGGTGTGGGTCACTAGTTGGCAATGGCATGTGTAAAAGGATCAGGAGGTTAATGATTCCTCACAACAAGTTCCAATTTTCCTTTTCTCTCCTGTACCTTAACCTGACATGACTGTATTCTAAGTTCCTGGATTTTTGGAAGAGCTTGTTCTTTCCTTTTCCAAAAGCTTTCAAAGATCTTATAGTCATACTCATCGATAACTTATCTAGTGGGTTTGCTTCCCAAGTGCTGTCCCAAAGCACCTGGCTTGGCTCTCGGGGCAGAACTCAGGGCCGGGGCTTCTGACTTTGGATCCCACATGTTTCTGACGACAGACCCTGGCCTGGCTGCCTTTTCACCTGATTCGCCAGGGAAGGGTTGGTGCGGTTTCAGTGTCTTTGGTGCTGGCTGAGCTGCTGGGCTGTAGGCTTTGCATAAATGATCTCACCACCTTCTCCATAGGAAGTCCCAGAGGTGATGTTATTTATTCCTGATTGAATGATGAGGAACAGAGGACTCAAAAGAGGTCATCAGGCTAGTCACTGATAGAGCTGTCATGAACCAGCAACCAGGTCTGGGATTCCAAAGCAGCTGTAAGTCCAGACTTCACGTGGGCAACTCTTCTTGGAGGAAGCCTGTGTTGGAGTCATGCACGGTGCTTTCATAAAATGGGGGAAGCTCAGAGTTGGATGTTGCTCATCTTACCAGGGATGGTCCCCTGAGGGGCATGTGGCAGTCTCTGGAGACATGGTTGTTGGTCAGGACTTGGTTCGTGGTGGGGGGGGTGCTCCTGGCATCTGCTGAGAGAGGCCAGGGATGCTGCTGACCATCCTAACATGCACAGGATGGCCTCACCACACAGAACGATCTGGTCCCAAAGGTCAAGAACGCTGAGGTTGGGAAACCCTCGTCTAGTCCTTTTACATTCTCGATGTATGAATGGCCAAAACCAAAGATCTACACTGTTTGCTTGCGGGGTATCGATGTGTTCTGTTTGGTTGATTTCTCAAGTATGTAAGTGTTTATTACAGTTATTAGCCTGTATTTAAAGATTTGGTGTTTTCCCGTGAAAACCTGGATTAGCGGTTCTTCTACCATCATGAAGGCCTAGCAATGACTAGTGTTGTTCTCTCGTACAAGGAGTCGTGGCTAAGTAGCTGCTGTCCTTTCTGTATCAGGGGTCAACTGTCCATTTGCCCCACTCCCTCCTGGCTTGTTTTCCTGTGTTAGATTCCTTGCACACCCTTCCCTAATCACAGAAATCTAACGACCTTTCCCAGGAGCAAAAGACTCACTGCTTCACTAGGTAGCCCACTGTGTTAGGGACAACACAAATTCTCACAGTGACTCAAAATGCATCTCTGCCTGGGCATCCCAGGGCAGTCCTCCGGTGCCACAAAGAATCAGCCCTTTTTGTACTCAACATCATAAACCATATCCTTCCGTTTGTCAGCAGGAACCTTCTACATCCCTTACCTATTCCACACACTGATTTCCTCTGCCTTTTCTAAGGGAGCTTGGAACAGGGTTTCTGAGAAAACAGAGATGATGCTGTGTTTGCTTCAGTCTGAGTGGATCCCATCCAGAGTCTGCATAGAGCAGAGGAGGAAAGAAATCTGTCATCCTCGCAATTTCTCTTGCATGGCCTTGTTATACACTGAACATACTGTGAAATCCTGGAATATCAAACAGAGTATTTATAGGTTTAGTGAAAACCCATTGTTTGCTGAAACAAAAAGGAACCCTAAACAGATGTGGCCCTGGGGCATCGGGTTACTTGTGAAGGCAGCATGTTATTCTCATCTGAAATGATCTCTGTGTTAGTGGTTCCCAGTATGTCTGCGGCAGACCCTCCCACCCCATCCCCCCACCTGAGGGACCTGACATTCTGGTGTAGGGTCCCAGAATTTGTATGTGCACCATGCATTTTTTTTTTTTTTTAAAGATTTTATTTATTTATTTGACAGAGATCACAAGTAGGCAGAGAGGCAGGCAGAGAGAGAGGAGGGGAAGCAGGCTCCCCGCTGAGCAGAGAGCCCAATGCGGGGCTCCATCCCAGCACCCTGGGGTCATGTCCTGAGCCGAAGGCAGAGGCTTAACCCACTGAGTCACCCAGGCGCCCCGGCACCATGCATTCTTGTCAGACTGTAGAAGTTTGGCATATATCATTCTATTTCTGTTTCTCAAATACAGGTAGATGCCGCAGTAATTAATCAGGTATAAATCCATTTAAAGTATTATTACACTCCTATCTGCTTTGTCTCTATGTTAAAATAGGAGCCTCTTTTTAAAAAGTTTGAGTTAAGGGAGGTTAGTCTATGATGTTCCTATCTTTCCAGGGCCCTAGTGATCTGAAGGGCCATTGCATAGCTGTCCTTGTATTTGGATAGAGACATGTCCCTTCTCTTCTGTCTTCTCTGACCATTCCCCTGGGTGATTCAGTACCCCCGGACCTACCACCTTACAGCTGATGGCTTTTCAGCTTTATGTTTTTAGCCCTGGCACCTGTTCATGCCTCCATTGGTCTTCCTCTTGAACTTCTCCATTTGAACTACATCCTCAAATTGGCTTTCCTTCCTTGTATTCCTTAGTCTATGGGTCAGTAAACTCTGGCCTGGAAGCCAGATCCTGCCCACTGCCTGTCTGGTTTTTTTTTTTTTTTTTTTAAGGTTTATTTATTTATTTGACACAGAGAGAGACACACACACACACAGTGAGAGAGGGAACACAAGCCGGGGGAGTGGGAGAGGGAAAACAGGCCTCCCGTGGAGCAGGGAGCCTGATGCTGGGCTTGATCCTAGGACCCCGGGATCATGACCTGAGCTGTAGTCAGACGCTTAATGACTGAGGCACCCAGGCGCCCCACCACTGCCTGTTTTGTGGGGGAAAAAAAAAAAGGTTTATTGAAACCCAGGCCTGCACTGTCCCAGCAGAGCTGAGCAGTAATGAGTGACCGTACAGCCTGCCGAGCCCATGCTGTTTACTGTCTGGCCCTTAACAGGAAGTGTTTGCAGAACCCTGCCCTGGCACTTCAAATGCTACATCATCTGTGAGTCCCCCTCTTCTCCTCTGTGTTCTTTATATCCAGGCTCTTCCCCTGTCCTGGCAGTTCTGCCTCTGGAATATCTTTGAGTTAATCTCTGCCTCTTGATGGCCTTAGTTCAAGCTTTTTTTTTTTTTTTTCTAAACCTGGACATGAAATTGTCTTCCAGCTGGCTTAACTAGCTTGAGCTGGATTTTATCCCTTCTGTGGGACATCTAGGCCTCAACTCTGGTTTGGCATGGCTAGTCACGATTTTATCATAGCCATTCCTCTCTAAATGATTTGTTTCTGATGAATTCTCTGGAGTCCAGAATCATGACATTGGTAGGGGATTAATATTGATGTGGTCACAGTATTGCTAAATTGCTTTCTACATGATAGGGCTGTCCTTCAGTTTTAGCGCAGCAAAGGATGGCCCCTGGAATGCACATCATTGTGCAAGCTGTGATGAATGTTCTATTTCACCGTTATGCTAGTAGCATTTGGTGTTGCCCTAGAAATCACAGCCTATTTACATTTTTTTCCACTAAGATTGAAATGAATGAAATGTATTTGTATTTCTGTAGGAGGTTTCTGTCTGTGTCATTTGTTCATTTAATTGCCATGGAATTAATGTCCAGTTGTTGATGTCTTTGTTCTGTTACCAGTTTGGTTCAACAGACGTCTATTGAGAACCTGTCAGAGGCTGGTTAAAAAGATCACTGATTCCTAGGACCTTGAGTCGGGAGACAGACCTACAAGCAGATAATTTGAGTACAGCCGGTTGTACTATTCTAGCAGCTCTTGGGTGTTAGTAAGGAAATATTAACGCCATATCTTGATCTATTCATATATTGCAATATAAACGAGTTAACATTCTTATCCTTGGGTATATTGCATAATAAGTGCAGGGACTGTACCTTGAGGGAATCCATTCATGACCATGTACATATTTGATACAAGTTTCAGAAGATAAGGCAGATTCTGTTGAAAACCTGATCTTGTGATTTACAGAACACATTGCTTTTTAAAAAAAAATTTAAAAGATATTTATTTATTTGAGAAAGAGTGAGAGAGAGAGGGCACAAGTGGGGAGGAAGAGGGAGAGAAAAAGGGAGAAGCAGACTCTCCACTGAGCAGGAGCCCAATGTGGCCCAGGATCCCAGAACCTGAGCCAAAGGCAGATGCTTAACCTGCTGAGTCAGCCGGCACCCCAAAGACACTGCTTTTGAATAAGTATAACATACTTGTAGCCAGTGATGTGAAAACAATGCTAAGTTCATCTTAAGCTCTGCAGGCTGTAAGACTTGTCTCTAATGTCTTATTATTTCCTGTTAATTACAGCTTATTAATGATTTGCATAAGCTGCTTCCTTTTGATTAGTCTGAAGATATTTTTCTTGGACTGTCCTTTCCCACAGTTCCTTTTAGGTGTCTCCCTTATCAAAGATACTTTGTTCTAGTAGTCCACTTAATCCCTCCTTAAATGTTTTATTAGCATGTCTTCTATCATTTCCAAGCGAGCTAGCCACATTTATGCCTCCTAAATAAAGAATTTAAATCATAAGTGGTGGACTAAGTAAATAGGTCCTCAAGTGAATATTAAAGTTTTAATAAATCAATGCTCAGAACTGCCCAGAAATTCTGAGCAATGACCAGCTACCCGTGACCCGTCAGTGTGAACATTTCTAAGTCTACCAGCTTGTATTTCACATAGTCACTGGATACTTTGAGATATGTGGGCTGGACTGGCCAGCTGAACCCATGCCCATCTGTACCTTGGGGAAATAACACCAAAGTGTTTCTACTTCACTAGCTCTGATGGGTGCTAGGGTAGATGGAGCATGGACACTGGCTTGGGTTTCTGCGAAGATTTCTCTGACACGTGACACTTGAGCAATCTTGATAATAGGAAGTAGAGATGATGGGTCATCAAGAACTCCCAGAAGGAAGAAAAATTCTCAGGAAACCTAATCCACTGACATTTTTTCCTTTAACTTAATTTTTTTTTAATCTATACATTAACTCAGTATATTTTGTCTATAAATTGTCTATATCTGATTGCTAGCAGTGGGAAAACTCTGTCCAGCTCTTATTTTCAAATTAGGTAGTGAACTAACTTTTTTTGTAGATCCATATGTACTAAAGCCCAGAGTGACTGTGGTGTTGAAATTCACAAGTCTCTGCATGCAGCCCCCTCCAACAGATGGAGCAAGTTGGTTCTTTACAAAGTTTTTAAAAGCTGTGAAAGCAGCATACTCTTACTTCCTTTGCCTAATAAAAACTGATGGCCGTCTTTCCCCAAAGGAGACAATTTTGTTGTATATTGAAACTCTGTGGTGGCATCATTTCTCAGAGTGTCACTTTTAATTTCTTTAGTTTTCATCATACTCGGTCATCCGCTTTTACAACCTTTTCAGTACTCTTATTGCTTTTGCATTCTTGGACCCGCTAGGATGCATGATGGTCCCCAAACAACTCCAAGATGGCAGGACTAAAACACACGAGCACCAATGATTGTGACCGGCGGTGTTGACTGGCTTTTGTTCTCATCTGTGGAAGACCATGGGTAGAAAAGCTTCTGTGCCAGTTTTGGGGGATCATGGTTGAGGACCACTGCAGTAGAATTGGGGAGCCTGTGTATGCACAAGTTTGAGAAAGCCAAGTGGGTGCTCTAGGAGGACCACTCTGGTGGCAGGTGACTTGGGGCTGTGGAAGAAGGGGATGGTTGGGGGTAAAGTGTAAGAAACTGTTCCAACAGGCTAAGGAGGAGTAGGACTATGGCGTGCCGACTGACTTGCAGATGTTTAGCACCACGGTGTTTGGGCAGAGGAAGGGAGAAACTGAAGGGTTGAAGTGATTCGGGTTGTGGCTGGATGTTATCTGCTGAAATAAGTCACACAGCGATTCTTCACTTCCATTCATTTCTAATGCTTCTCTTTCTTTAAACATGTATTCTCACGCCGGCTTTGACTTTTTGTTGGCTTTCTTTTCATTCACTGACTTAGGGCTTTGGGTGTGTGTGTGTTTGTGTGTGTGTGGACACCACACTGTGCTAATAATAACTACCAATGAGTAACGTGTTTCAAATCTGGCAAAGCTGGTCTTCTTCAGCTTTTTTTCTTACTCAGTCTCTCCTCTTTCTGTATAGAAATGAATTTTGGTATTCCTTCGTTTCTAGCTCCTAGAAAAATTCACTTATGATTTTGATTGGTCTAGAGCTCATTCATGCACATAATATTTGTTGGGTACCTGCAATGGTGTAGGCCCTGAGGATATAAAAGCAAATGCATCCTAGGTATTTATGGCCTAGCATATCTGTGAACTAAACTTTAGGGAAGGTTGATGTCTTTTCCGCATGAGTATGGCATAACTCTTTACATACAAAGCTTTTATGTGCTTCCTAAGTATTTTGTTATTGTTGGAAATAGTGCCTAATTAGTTGGTAAACATGAGTGATGTTCATGTTTGTATATATATTTACTTTACTAAACTAGTTGCAGCTGATCATTTTGTTACTTCTTTGAATTTCCATGTATATAACATTATCCGTCATGTTTTTATTTCTTCTTTCCCTATTATTTATTTCAATGATTTTTCTTTCATTTTCTCATTTAATGGGTTAGACTCCAAAATAATATGTAGCTGTGTAATTGTTTGCAGCAATATTGTATAAAGGTCATGTGATTTCACCTCTATTAGGCATTCCAAAAATGTGACAAGAACTGGTAAAGCCCTGTTTAAATGCAAATGTCTTAATCTGAGTGGTTCCTGATGGAAATCTACAAGCCTTTTCCCTGTCTTCTTGGAGCCACAACACCTTTTAGCATGTGTGACGGTTGAGCTTAGTCATAAGATTGGCAGGTGTGTGGCTTAAAGGCAGAACACTGAACTTGTGGTAGTCCATCCATACAGAGAAAACAACCGCAGTATGCTTGGACTGAGGAAGGAACTGGAAGAGAAATTTGAAATGGATGGAGCACTGGGTGTGGTGCATAAACAATGAAGCCTGTTACACTAAAAATAAATTAAATTTAAAAAAATGTAGAAAAAGCAATCTACATTTACAGGATCCTAAAAAAATAAAAAAAGAAATTTGAAATGGAGCAGATGTGGAAATAGGTTAATATAACTTCTAAAGAAATGGTTAGCACGTGATGGGGCGGTGGACTTAATTGCAGACTTTGACTCTTGGAGCAGTCTTGAGGAACAGAAACCTTGGTACACTTTGATTTAGATGGAGGTTCCAACAGCTCTCTACCTGAAAAAAAAAATCATTCACACACATAGATTTGCATATAATTTCCCGGACTTCACCGACCTCTTCAAGCTCAGGGCCAAAACCCCCCAGGATTAAAGAATCCTGTTAGTTCCTGGAGAATAGTGTAGCCACAGTTCCCGCTTTATGACAGGTATACTTCTCACATGTTCTCCAGAACACACACTTGACCTCTGTGTGGGAGCCTCCCCCAGAAAAGCCGAAAGGGTATATTCTGGATGATGAGATGTGGCGATCACCTTAAAGTACTTTCCCTGAATTATCGGCTTCTTTTGGCAGTGACTTCATTCCAGAATGTTTTCAAAGCTTTTAGATGAAGACTTTGAAAACCTAAAACCACTCTAGGGCAGCTGGAGTATGGTAAAAGGTGAGCTGGACATGTGTTTATGCTGTCCACCTGCTGTCTCTCTGACCTTGGCTGCCTGAGCCTCCCGCTGCGCTCCCACGCTGATTAGACAGGGCTCCTGATACCATACAGGGACCAGCCCTGATAGGTTTAAGAAGTTGGCACAAGGTAGGGAGGCATCATAAGACAGTGAGGAAGCAGGAGACAGCAGGTTAGTACTGGAAAGAATAGGCAGGTTATATTTCACCTTACCACCGAGGACCAAAGTAAATTCCAGATGGATTAAGGGTTTCAAGTAAAAAACCGAACCATAAAATAGAGGAAAAGATGGAAAGTTCTTCATGCTCTGGCACAAGAGTGCAGAGAATGAATAATAAAAGGTAACCAATAGATTCACAGCCACCCAATAATTAAACTTTTGTCTGTCATATGTCATAGTTAAGATGATGACAGATGACTAGTTGGAGACAACTGAGAGCAGCCACAATGGAGGGTTAATGTCCTTCGTGTATAAAGCTCTCTTATCAATCAGTTTAAAGAAGTGCTCTCTAATGAGCGAATACCATCAACAGAACGCTCACAGATGACCAGTAAGTGTATGAGACTCGTTTCAAAATTATAGCTAATTGAAGAAGCACAAAGCTTCGAGACAACATTTCTCACTTACCAAATTGGCAAAGCTCAAAATAATGATATGTTACTGTCTTGGGAGAGCCGACAAGGGCTGTGTTTATCCAATCATACTCAGGTGGGAATATAAACGGGCATTCTTTTCCAGAAGGAAATTTGCCATTGCATTTTTTTTTTTTTAAGATTTTATTTATTTATTTGACAGAGAGAAATCACAAGTAGACGGAGAGGCAGGCAGAGAGAGAGAGAGAGGGAACATGCTCCCTGCTTAGCAGAGAGCCCGATGCGGGACTCGATCCCAGGATCCCGAGATCATGACCCGAGCCCAAGGCAGCGGCTTAACCCACTGAGCCACCCAGGCGCCCCTTGCCATTGCATTTTAAGAACCATTTCTGAGATTGGAACCTGAATCGTCCAGAGTGTCCTCCAATCTCTTATCCTCTGGATCCCTTTCCCAAAGAGTCTCCCTCTGTGCTTTCTTTTTCTTTCTTTCTTTCTTTCTTTTTTTTTTTTTTTAAGACTTTATTTATTTGACAGAGAGAGATCACAAGTAGAGAGAGAGAGGAGGAAGCAGGCTCCCTGCCTAGCAGAGAGCCCGATGCGGGACTCGATCCCAGGACCCTGAGATCATGACCTGAGCTGAAGGCAGAGGCTTAACCCACTGAGCCACCCAGGCAGCCCCGCTCTGTGCTTTCTTAAGTCCCCTCCTTCTCTGACCTCAGTCAGTCATAGCTTGGGCTCTGACCTCACACTGCCAGCACTCCGTCCAGCTGGCCTTTCTCCTGCCATCCTGCAGCCCGACAGCCCTACTCGGTCATCTCTTGGTGCCTGTACCTGGGATGCAGGGCGTGGTCCAGAAAGCTCATCCCACTTCCCAGGGCAGGGCGGCCTAGATGTTCTGGCCTCTACGCTCAGCTGGGCTCGGAAGACTGCCTCCCTGCCCTTGGCTCCGTTTCCTATCCCGTTTTCCTAAGTGCTTTTGCCAGACTTTGACTTTTCTCAGACCCACTCCACCCGACTCCAGACGCACCCACTCCCCTCGGATGACCCGCCTCCCTGTTTCCAGAGAAAACTGGCTACTGTCACCCTGGCCAGGTCCCTCAGGCTCAAAGGAATCAGTCTAAGTGGTGATTGCCCCACAACCCCCATGAGCCGCTGTCCCCAGGGCGGGGGTTGGCGGGGGAGCTTACCCTGTCCACTCTGCATTTCTAGCTTCCCTCTCTCCCCAGGTTCTTCCCAGCCATTTGTGATGTTCAGGCTGTTGTTTCCAGTTCTCTCCTTCCCATGCAGGGCTTTGCTGCTCTGTCTGCCGTCAGTGCCCTGCACGCTGGCTCTCAGGGAGCATTCCTGTCCCCTCTGTCACCCTTGCAGTTTCAGCCAGCCCTCCATCCTTGCTTCGGGGGCACCCCACGCCCGGCTTCTTCCCTGCCCTCCCTGGGCGCTGCTTTGCTGTTCCCTGGTCCACCTGCCCTTCCACTGTGTTCCTCATCAGGCTGCTGTGCTCAGCCTTCCTATTTTATGCAAATCTGCACTCCCAGCGACACCCACCCCCCAAGGCATTGTTGGCCACTCCTGCTGGCAGCACGCTTGGAATTTTCTCTGCCGATGCATCTTCTGTGGTTCAGAACCACAGAGCAAAAAATCACACCGGACATCTCCACCTGCATGTTCAACAGACCCCTTAAACCCAGCGTTTCCGGAGCTGACCTTGTTGACCGCACCCTCAGAGCCTTCCAAACTGTCCCTCCGGTTGAAAAACCTCACTATCTAGCCAGTCACTCAAGATAGGAACATGGTGATCATTCTAGGGGATTCCTTCTCCCTTCCCATCCACGCCACGTCATGAAGTCCTGCTTATTGTGTCTTTATAACAGCTTCCTGTCCCCTGCTCTCCTTACTCCCTGCTCTAGGGCGGACCTCCCTTTTCTCACTCGGTCTCATACACTCGGGTCTCTTAATACTCACCTCCTCAGTTGCCCCGCCCCCCAGTATGTCTTCCCTCCCCTTCCACGCTCTTCCACACTGTTGCCAGAAAGATCCTTCCAAAAAAAATAATTGTAATACTGATAGCTTACATTTATTTGGATGCTTGCTGTGTACCAGGCGCTATTCCAAGTGCTAGTCATGTATCAACTCATTTAATACCAAATCAGTACAGTATTATCCCCTCTTACAGGTGAGAAAACAGAGGCACAGAGACATTCGATAACTTGTTTGAGGTCACAGAACTAGGAAGTCCATCGCCAGAGTCTCTGGTCTTAACCACTTATGTCATCACCATAACAACTGTGTTTTGAGCTTTCAAGGCATTAGCACTGTGTGTATATTATCTCCCTTCAATCCACTCAATTCTGTAAGTTGGCAGTTCTTAGTATTTCTGTTTTTAGAGACAAGGAAATGGGGGCACAGAGACATTAAGTAACCTGCTCATAGTTGCACAGCTTTTAGGTGGTGGACAGGGCTTTGACCCCCAGCAAATGTGCTCTAGGCTGTCAGTCTTAGCCAATGTACCTGCTCAAAAGGAGTGAGCACCTTCTGAACTCACCTTTCTGGGAATATTTCTCTGTTCTTTTAGAGCTGTGGGTAGCAAAGAAGGTATACTTGTATAAAGATGTTCTTGTTAATAGGAGCATTTGTGATCAGAAGAGACCAGCACCATGATCAAGTGATATCCAGAAACGGGGAAATGCTTTGCCCCGTGACGCCGTAGAAATTCCTCTGTCAGTGTAACATGCTCCATTCTGACTATTCTCTGTCCTGCCACTGTATGAATTGACTTCATAATTTGGAATTTTTCATGAACCCTTAGGAACACAACTATCATAATAACATGTTAGAGCACAGCAGGTTGACCTGTTGTCTCCACTGGTAAGTTCCTGAGATTATCCATGATAGGAAAATTCTCTCATGACTTAATACACTAGAGGGGACAGTTTAAGGTCCTTGCCTGAACACGTGTGTATTTCTTCTCTCTCATTAGAATCCATTGAGGGAGTCATGGGTGGTTCAGTCGGTTAAGTGTCCAACTCCTGGTTTTAGCTTAGATCATGATCTCAGGGCTGTGGGATTGAGCCCTGCTTTGGGCTCCGAGCTCAGGAGGAGTCTCCTTGAGGTTTTCTCTCTCCCTCTCCCTCTGCCTCCTTCCCCCTCTCAAATGAATAGGTAAATCTTTGAAATCCATTGAAATGCTAGGAAAGGTATTTTTTCTTTTAATTCTTGGGAATTAAAAAAATGTGATACTGAAAGCCATTCAGAAAAAGTTCCAGATGACTGGTTAAGTAGGTCTGTGGCTGAATATAGCAAGTGCTGTTTTATTTGTTCATTCATTGTCCAAGACGGGACAATAGGATGTAAGAAAATCCTCAGAAAGGCTATTACATCCATTAGGAAAAAAAAAAAAAAGCAGGCTACTGAAAAAAAGACACAGAGTTCTTGGAAATTAAAAAATCTGTCACAGGGTGTCTGGTTGGCTCAGTCAGTTAAGCATCTGCCTTCAGCTCAGGTCATGATCCCAGGGTCCTGGGATCGAGCCCCACACTGGGCTTCCTGCTCAGCAGAGAGCCTGCTTCTCCCTCTCCCTCTGCACCTCTCTTTGCTTGTGCTCTCTCTGTCAAATAAAGAAATAAAGTCTTAAAAAAAAAATCTGTCACTAATTTATTTAAAAGTCCCAGGGAACTAAAAAAAGAAACAGCCTTTAGAAAGGAAGTAAAGCAAGTTTCTGTGTTCTTTCATTTTTCAGGATATAGGACTCCCCCAAAGGCACATCATCAGGAATAGCACTGATAAACCAAAGAAGAGTTATTTACAAGGTCATTATAGAATCAGAGGCACATCATTCCTCTTCCTATTAATGTGACCAAGTTATGTTGATTTTCACACAGAAAGACTGCTATCTTTTCCCTTTCTGGCAACCGTAAAATTTATTATTATTATTATTATTATTATTATTATTATCATCTTCATGGTTCTTAACTGGAAATAGTTTGCCCCCCCACCCCCTCAATTTGGCAATATTTCCATATGTTTTTCATTGTCACCTCTGGGGAGAGGGAGGCATGTTGCCACACTGGCTTCTGAGCACACAGGAGCCAGGGGTGCTGTGAACATTCTACAGTGCTCTGGGCAGCCGCCCAAGAAGGAATTATTTAGACCAAAATGTTGAAAGTGCAGGGTGGAGAAAGAGTTAACTCTAAATTGCCTAGCCCCTTGCAACCAGACCTGCTTCTTAATCTCCCAAGACGTCAGAGACCTGAGAAGTTAAAAGCTGTACGCTGAAAATTGGCAGTCTCCTTATGCTAAACTAGCCTAATACTTTACTAGAAAGTAGATAAAATCTCTAACATTTCTTGTGCCTAATCTGCTGCACAGTGAAACGGAAGGTGTGACATCAAGAATGGTATTTAGCCTGGGGGTGGGGGAACGTCTATAGTTGGAACCATTGGTACATCTTTCTGTCATCATTGTCAGTCTCTCTGGTTCTCTTTCCCAGGGAGCATGGGTGTAACCTTCTAGTTCTCCTTTGACCAGGGCTGCAGACAGCCATGACTAATCAGCATGGGAAGTAAGAGCCCTTGCCACCTTCCCTAAGAAATTTCCTCACCCTGGACTGGTCCAGAGCAGATGTCAAATGCCTAAATTCTTTCCTTCTCCACCTCTCTATCCTTCCCCTCAATATGACAGTGCTGTGGTGAGGTCTTCAGGAGATGAAATCTCTTTAGCCGTTGTCTCTGAAAGATGTCTTTCTTTCAGGGTTTCCTCGCTAGCTCAGTTGGAAGAACAGGTGACCCTTGATCTCGGGTCGGGAGTTGGTGCTCGATGTTGGGCACAGAGATCTTGTTATTTTGCCTTCATCTTTGAAATATTTGCATTTGATGTACAATTATAGGTTGACTTTTTTTCTTTCAGGACTTTAGAGTGTCATTCTATTGTCATTTGGTCATAGCGTTTCTGGATGATGTGTCAGCCATCATTCTTACATTGCTCCCCTGCCTGTTAAGTACCTTTTTTTTTTTTTTTTCCTGTCTACTTTCAAGATTTTCTCTTTCTCCACAGTTTGGCCTTGATCTTTTTAGGTGTGTTTTTTTGTATGTGTGTTTATCCTCCTTGGGGTTCTCGGAGTTTAGATCAGTGGATTGTTCATTGTTTGTTAAATTTGGAAACTTCTGGGGCATCTAGGTGGCTCAGTATTGGAAGTTTCCTTTTAGTTCTCCAACTTGGCCCTCAAACTTGAGCAGGCCCCATGCACCCAAGCCTAAGGGGTCCAGGGAGTGGGGGCAAGTCTTCTCCCAGAGCTGTATCACCTTGTGTGTGTCCTTCCTGTGCTTTCCCTCTCACCTCTGTCCTCACGGCCTTAACATACCCTTCTGCTACCCAACATCCAAGCATACAGCTCCAGCTCACTTATTGGGTCTCAAAAGCCATCACCAGTTTCAAAAACTTTCCTGGTATCTTAAGTCTGCACCAGATGCCCTCCCATGTTTTCAAACCTCTGGCACCTTAATGACTTCTCAAAGCCCAGGTTTCTCATCTCCAGAAAGGGCACAGTAATAGCATGGATCACACTGTTATCTCGAGGATTCAATGAGTTACTACATGTAAAGCACCTGGAACCCAGAAGTTAAGAACAGGGTCTTGGGGAGCAGAATTGCCTGGGTTCAGAGCCTACCTGTGAAAGCTTGAGCAAGTCTGTTCACTGTTCTCTGCCTCAGTTTCTTCATCTATACATGGAGGCAACAATACTTACCCCATGGGGTTCTTGGTGAACATCAAGGGAATTAATTCTTACCAAGCATGTGGACCAGTGCCAAGCACCTTTCTAGGGTATGAGCTCCCTAAACATCAGCTGTGATAGTGATGACAGGCTCTACCCTCAGAGGCCCTGGGCTTCCCCAGGCACAGCACTCATCACACTGGAGTCTGATTGCTGATTTTCCTCGACAGTCATCGAGCCCTGTCAGAATAGGGGCCATGTCTCTTACTCATGATGGCTCACGGAAGGGAACCCAACAAATATTTGTTCAGTGACTAACCCGATGAAAAGGTTAGTGGCAAAGCATGCATGACACCCGCCTGTGGCTGAATGTAGTGACGGGCCACATAGCTTCACTCAGAGAACATTTTATTATTCTGAATATCCTTTTGAGAAAAAGGCATCATTTAAAAAAAAAATCGATATTCTGTTCTGAGTTATCAACAGCGTCCTTCCATCCATCAAACTGTGGTGTTGGAACATTCTTTTCTTTGACCTTTAAAAAAGGGCAAATGAAGATTTATGGTGTTCTCCACCCAGAATCTATCCATCATCCATTAAAAGCAGCCTCACCCCATTTTTCCAGGTGAACATTTTTTTCCCCTTCATTTTGTGCACCATGCTAATCATAGAAATTTCTGGGCTACCTCTGTGATGTGTATTCCTTGTAGAAACTTAGAGGACCCACAATTACTCCAAATTCTCAGCATTGCATGCCTTTTAAAAATATGTAACGTTTCTTGTTGTTTATAGAGAGACAGCCCTGCTTTTGCAAAGCACAGTTTTGAAGGTTTCAAATAGTTTCTTTTCTCTCAAATATTCTGTTCTATTATAGTCTCTTAAAAGTTGTGTGAGATGGTTGGTGCAAATATAAATAAAGTGAGGTACAGGAAGGTCGGGGTTGTATTTTTAGAGCATATGGTTAGTTTGCTGGGGACCTAGGACTAGGGTCTAGCACGAAAACAAATCAAGAGAGTCAACTTTGGTCGGTGACCTTAAAATTGCTCTCTTTCTGAGGGTCCAAAGACTTTGGTTCATGTGTCATTTATTTAATGAGTGTCTGTCCAGTTTCCACACCCATGAAATAGAGGTGAAAATTGCCCCATAAGCGTATATGACATAATAAGATGAAATCATATATGCGAAAGTGCTTCCATAAAAGAAAAAAATGTACAAATGCAGACTTAATCTAGTATTGGAAATCTGGTGATCAGCTCACTTATGGCCCATGAATTCTAGTTTCTATATCTGATTCATTTCTTGATCAGAAAGATCTCCATGTTTTATGGGTTTTTTTGAACTTTTTAAAGTGTTTTTCAAGTTGATGGTTTACAGTCAGTGATTCAGCCAGGCCTTTTCTGTTAAAATAGCAGCATATCACTGGCCAGCATCAGACTGGTAGGGCTTCGTGCCTTTTTTCTTATTCATTCCTTGAATCACGGCAGAGGCCCTCCAGATGTTCTACCTTTAGCCTGTACTGTGCTGTCAGAATTTGCATCCTGAAAACTCAAATCTGATGCCACTCCACTGGGGAGAAACTGTCAATGGCTCCCCATGGCCCCCTGCTTCCTGATTCTTTTCAGCCTGATTCTGGGCCCAGGTGCAGGACCCTCTCTCCATTCCGTCGCCCGTCCTCTTTGGGTGTTCTGTCTTATCTGAGATCTGCTTAGGCTGTTTCACTGTGAAGCCTTTCCTGGCCTCTCTCTCTGCTCCTAGAAACATTGACTGAAGTTGGTTGTTTATATTGCTGTCTTTCCTATTAGCCGCCGAGGGCGGGGACTGTGGCTCATGTCCTTCCTTCAATCCTCCCCAGTTCTTGACATTTAGAGAGGGTCCATAAATACCGGCTGAGTGAATGAGGACCCGAGTGGACCATAGTGAGGCTGCGCTAAGGTGGTTTCTGTGCAGAGAGCTCTCTGGCCCTCCATGAATGCAGCTGGGACTTCTGCAGGCTCAGGACCAGCAGGTGCAGAGGGCTAAGACAGTGATCCTGTGGTGAAGGGTTTTTTGCTAACTCACCACACACCTAGTCTGCACGTTTCTGTGCATTCTGTGCCCATGATTCTCTTCGGTGGCCTCCAGCCCACGCGGGGTCACCACAACCAACCCTTTGTTGTGATGAAACAGGCTGCCCTCCTCCCGCTGGAGGTTCGATGCCACTCTGTGTCTTTGTGTAACTTCTGGGAGAAGTCAGAACAGCCTGGTCACTGCAGAAAAGTCTCTCCCAGAGATGACCTAGCTTGGGAGCTCTCTGAAGGAGGTGGTGGTAGGTCATGATGTTCAGAACGACTCATGCCCCAGGTGCTTCATGGGGCGCCAGGGACCATGGCACTGAGAGAAATGAGGTCGTGGTGTTTGTAAAACAGTCCCTGGGGTGGTGGTATTATTATTCCCATCATTCCCATCTTACTGGGGAGGACACGGACACTCACAGTGGTAGAGCCCAAGCACTGGGATTCATTGCCAGGTCTGCCTGACCCTAGAGCCCTAACTCAGCTCGTACCATATTCTGCCTCCTCCTTTGCCTACGGTGCAACTTAGAATCTGCTGTCTGCCGGCTTCTTATCACTCAGCTCACCCTCCTTGTGAAGGTAGAGTGAACTCCGTGACGAGCCGTGTACATCAGACCACGTACCAGGCAGTCTTGACATGGCAAGAGCTCGTCTGTGGCCAGTGCTAGAGGGACACTTCTGACTGTTTTTGCTACTGCCAACCACTTACTACTGGACCCTCTTTCTGTCATGTTCTGGTGGTTACTCCACTACCTGCTGGCCTGGTACCCTGACCCTTCTGACACAGGGGTTCTCAACCCTCGCCACACTTTGGAATGGTTTGGGAAGCTTTAAAACAAAATGCCAGGTGCCCCCTCCCCTCCCTTCTGCCACGGGGTTCCTATTCAGTCATTCTCGGTTGGGGTCCAGGTATTATTATTATTATTATTTTTTTAAAGATTTCATTTTGACAGAGAGAGATCACAAGTAGGCAGAGAGGCAGGCAGAGAGAGAGGAGGAAGCAGGCTCCCTGGTGAGCAGTGAGCCCGATGTGGGACTCGATCCCAGGACTCTGGGATCATGACCCGAGCCAAAGGCAGAGGCTTTAACCCACTGAGCCACCCAGGCGCCCCCCAGGTATTATTATTATTATTATTATTTTTTTTAAAGAATTTATTTATTTATTTGACATAGAGAGATCACAAGTAGGCAGAGAGAGAGAGAGAGGAGGAAGCAGGCTCCCCGCAGAGCAGAGAGCCCGATGCGGGACTCGATCCCAGGACCCTGAGATCATGACCTGAGCTGAAGGCAGCGGCTTAACCCACTGAGCCACCCAGGCGCCCCCAGGTATTATTTTTTAAACAACTTTATTTATAGTCATAAAATTCACCCATTTTAAGTTTACAGTTCAGTGATTTTTTTTTTGAGTGAACTGACAGCGTTGTGTAACTATTACCACCATCTGATTGGACAACCATTGAATCACCCCAGTAAGATTCCTCATGCCCCTGTCTAGCCCATCCTTCCCTTCTAGCTAGCCCTAATCTACTTTCTGCCTCTATAGATTTTCTTTTTCTTTTAAAGATATTTATTTACTTATTTGAGAGAAGAGAGAGAGCAGAAGGAGAGGGAGAAGCAGATACAGGGGCTTGATCCCAGGACCCCAAGATCATGATCTGAGCTGAAGGCAGAGGCTCAACCAGCTGAGCCACCCAGGCCCCCCTAGATTTGCTTTTTCTGGCCTTTTCTTAAAAATGGAATCATCTGTATTATATTTAAAGGCCTTGGGGTATAATGCATAGCCGTGGTTGAGAATCACCATTGTCGCAGACTTTTTTTTTTTTTAACTACTCTTCCCTGGATCACGGTGGCTCAGAGAAATCAGTAGGCGCCTACTAGGGCGGTCTTCTGATAAGTTGCAAGTGTAATGGGTCCCTCAGATAAGCTATAAGCAAAATGGATCCTGGCCTGAGAACTTAATGATCATTTATAACCTGCTTTTATGGAAACATGCTCTTGAAAGTCCAAATGTGCTGACTCAGGAAGAAGCATTTGGAAGAGGGCTTGCACAACCTGTCTTAAGATGCAGAGGGCCTCCCGGCCAGTGGCCGGAACACTGAGTCAGAGCCGAGCCCTCGAATTTGTGTGGCCTTGCCTCTGGCACTTCTGCTTCCAATTTTTGTGTGTGGCCATCCAGCTCCACCTGGCCTGGCCTCTTTGCGTTGGGGTGCCAGTAAACCGGACCCCCTCCCGGATCTCCCCCACCCCACAGGGTTTAGCTCCACATGCACTGTCCACAGTGAGATCCTTGCAAATCGCTTGTGTTTCTGCCTGCTTGAATACATTTTGAAATCTCAAACTCAGCTGCCTCTAGGTCCAAGCCAGTGCTGTAACTGACTTGAGCAGCTTGAGGCAGGAGACTGTTGAAGGCAGTCTGCAGAGTGTGCCCGTGGCAGGGAGCTTCCGTCCCACGGTTTGCCATAAGCAGAAATTGTTGGTGGAGCTTTCAGACTTAGCACGTGGTTACAGCTGGGACAGCAAAGAGATTCCATTTCGTGGGCCAGAGAGGGGAGAAAAAAGGCCAAGTGACCAAACAAAAAGCTGCCATATAAGCTTACATGTGTAGGAAGAAAAAAAAAAAAAACAACCTCAATTCAGTTGATTAAAAAAATATATAATAGTTCATCTTAGTCGTGGATTAGAATTCAAATAATATTGTAGAGAGTCCGTTTAGATTGATAAGGGTTTTGTTACTGCTGTTTCAAGTACAAAATAAATGTTATCTCAGAAAAGCTGTAACTATGTGGCCAGACTTTCATCATTTGGGGAAATAATTCAGAGCATAGAGTGTAGATGTATTAGGTGTATTTCATCCATGTTATTACCAAAATACTTTCTATTTGATCATTTTCCTGCTGATAAATATCCTTTTTCTTTTCAGTGTTACGCATGGGACTCGTTTGTTTTTCTTTTCCCATACTTTCCCTTTAGAGGGCTACAAACCCTCTTGTAAGACTTTTTAAACTCCTTTGTGGAATGCGTAACAAATCACTGCATTTATAAAGTGTCAGAGGGTTCCTTTATTTTTAAAATCCAATTAAGTAGCCTTCAGATCCCTGCCCAGAAATTTAAGAAGACAGCTCATCTAATGAGATAGAACAGGAAAAACTCACCCAGCCGTCCCCTGGCTCGCTGTGAAACCAGACGAGTGTGTCCCGACGCAGCACAGAGGCTCAAGTGGATTTTGTAAACACTTGTACCAGGAGAAGACGGCGTTGCACAAAATCTGGTTCCCGGCAGGATGAAATACACCACTTAGCTGTGGGGCTGGCCCCTGTAATTTCCCTGCAAATATGAATTTCACTGTAGACAATGACCATGTGTGTCATCGCCCCAAAGACAGTATTAAGATTCCTCGACTGATTGACCCCAGTTTCTATCTCTTAGCAAACATGCGCTTCGATCTTTGCAGGTAACCAGAATTTCAAATCACTTAAAAATTTCTCTCCATGCCCCCCGCCTTTCTTTCCTTTCAATTGATATATCGAAGTCATTATTTAAGTGAAAAACCCACAGATTTATCATCTCTCGTGTGGATTTGTCAACCCAAACCATCTGAACTGTGATCTTGGGGCAACGGGAAGACACAGATGTTTGAAGTCAGTGTTGGCTCTTGGGCCAACTGTTAGCCGTCGGTGGGTAGAGATGGACTGAGTGGGAAGAGCCACTGCTCTCAGGGGCTCAGAATGCCTGCAGGGGTTGAAAGGAACAATCCTGGTGAGGTCTTGAAAAGCTAGCGTCTTGTGCTTTCGGAAGAGCGAATTGGGAAAGCACAGAAATCCCCTTCAAAGTAAGAAGAATTTGGAAGTGATTAGAAAGGCTTGAAGCTTCATGGGAAAGCACACGTCACTTGTACACAGATCAAGGGTCAGCAGACTGTGGCCTATGGGCCAGATCCAGCCCCAGTTGGCTCAGAAGAGCTTTTCCATTTTTTTAATGTTTAAAAAAAGGAATCAAAAGAAGAATATCTTGTGACCTATGAAAATTATGTGAATTCATGGGACACCTGGGTGACTGTCAGTTAAGCATCTGCCTCTTGATCTCAGCTCAGGTCTTGGTCTCAGGATCATAAGTTCAAGCCCTGTGCTGGGCTCCATGCTAGACGTAGAGCCTACTTAGAAGGGAAAAAAAAAAAAAAAAAAAAACCACATCTGCAAATTCACATGGCAGTGGCCATAAGTCAAGTTTATTGGAACCTCGCCAGGTCCATTCATTCTATGTTGTCTCTGGTGACCTTTGTGTTATAACCGCAGATCTCAGCGATAACAGCAGCCATGGTGTGGCCTGCAAGCCTGAAATATTTATTATTTGGCCTTTCCAGAAAAAGCTGGCTGACGCCTGGCCCCAGCAGTTGTATTTATTGAGATCTTGTCCGGAAATATGTTTATGAGTAGGAATCAGGAAAAAAGCAATAGTTACAATATTTCAGTGGCCTGAGGGGAGGTGAGTGGGTGGAGGAGAGACATAATTTCTGGTCCCACCCTGTCACCAGCATCACCAGCCCTGGGCTGTGTCTCACATTTGGGCCATATTAACAGTCAACCACCCCCATTCATTCCGGCAGCAGCTTCTCCGACATGAGGTGGAATGTCTAAGAAGACGAAATACACCTCCAGACCGGCCTCACAAACCAGTCCTCAGAGCGATTCCCAAAACCCTCCTTAGTGACGTTTGCACCACACCCTGTGAGAGTCGCTGGTGTTGACCTGGGGTTGGCACACGGGTTGGCAAACAGCCAGAGAGTAAATACTTTGAGCTCCACAGGCCGTCTGGTCTCTGTTAAAACAACTCAGCTCTGCTGTTGTAGCATGAAAGCAGCCATTGATAATACATCCACCAGTCAGCCTCACTGTGTTCCAATAAAACTTTATTTGTGCACATGGACACTTGAATGTCAAGTAATTCTGGTGCATTGTATTATGTATTCCTCTTTTGAGTCCCCCCCCCAGCCTTTTTTTTTAAAGATTTATTTATTTTAGAGAGACAGAATGAGAGAGAGAGAGCACAATCAGGGGGAAGGAGCAGAGGCAGAGGGAGAAGCAGAATCACGAGCCAAAAACAGATGCTTAACTGGCTGAGCCACCCAGGCGCCCCTCCCCCAACCATTTTAAAGTAGAAATTATTCTTACCTTACTGGTCGTACAGAAATAGGCAGTGAGCTAGATTGCACCTGTAGGCTATTGCTTGCTGACCCCTGGTAATATGGATAGCTTACTTTCTGTATTTTTTTTCATTAAAAAAAACATTAACTTGGGAAGGCACTATCACCTTTGAATTTTAGTCATTGTGGATTTTATTGTGGAAGGCAATTTTGTGCATACGTCTGCTTTCCTGCCTACTGCTCTTGAATTTTCTTTTCTTGCTACCTCTTTTGAAATTGAGAAAGATCCTTTTTTCAAGCCATTACTCTGTTGTTGGGACAGCCATTTACTTTTCCATTGATTCATTTCATGTATTTTTGCGAAGCATCTACTGTGTGGCAGGCAGGTGGCAAGAAGGGTGCTGGAGCCCGGGGAGCAATGGCTCCAATAGACTTGGTCTCTGCCCCTGTGGAACTCTCTGCTGGCAGGGGCGAGGTTAGTAATATGCAGTGCTTGGAAGATCACAGCATGCATTGGAGATGTGGCCTCAAGCACTGATTTCCGTGGCACTTGGAATACATGCCTCATGTATGTGTATGTGGCCCGAGTGTGGTAGGTGGTATCCTGGGAAACAAGACGGCGGTTCACAATCATGGTGTCAGGCATTTGAACATAGCCTTGGCAGAAACCTTTCCAGAAATCAGTCTGCCATTAGGGTTGGAAGTTGTTGGGCCAACTGGAGATTCTCCTTTGGCCCTGTGTCCTAGTTGAAGCATCTCTGTCTTTTTTGGTGAGCTGAATGACTTTAGATTGGATGCATTTCCATTTTCTCGTGGCCTGGGAAGGGGGCTGAGTGAGACTTTGGTTAGCCTCAACTGCAAGGTGGGACAGAACTACAACCAGTCAAGGGAGAAGGGGGTGGGGGGCATAAAGGTCTGCACAGCCCTGCTGCTGTAAGGCTTTGGGAGTTATAAGGAAAAAGGTTATGCTTTACCAAAAAGTAATCAAGAAATTACAACTGCTGCCTGCTGTAAGCCTTGTTTGAATGACTTGTGAAATTGCACAGTGGCGTGCGTAGGAAAAAACAAATCCCTGAGTAAAATGGCGAGCAGGAAATGCTTTCCTGCTTTGTATTGTTTTCCCAGTTACAGACAGGAAACATTCAAGTGTGTTTTCAAGCACAGAACACTGCACACAAAGACGGCTCTGACAAAGCAGAAAAAAGGCCCATCTAACAAAAAGTTTGTATCTGTGTAGCAAAAAGTCTGATTTAAAACAATCGGATCTAGCAAGTATTATTTTTAAAATTTTTGGATCACTTCAAGGTGCCTTGATAAGTTTAATATGTTTCTCCCCTCTTTGCTTTATTAATGAATTTTTATTTATTTATTTATTTATTTATTTATTTTTTTTATATTAATGAATTTTTAAAACCTGATTTAAAAAAATCACATCTCAGATGGGGCACCAGGGTGTCTCGGTCCGTTAACGTCTGCCTTCAGCTCAGGTCGTGACCCCAGGGCCTTGGGATGGAGTCCTGCATCAGGCTCCCTGCTCAGCAGAGAGCCCGCTTCTTCCTCTGCCTGTGGCTCCACCTGCTCGTGCTCTCTCACTCTCGCTCGCTCTCAAGTAAATAAATAAATAAAATCCTTAAAAAAAAAAAAAATCACATCTCAGTAAAAACCAAGGGGCTTATAAATCCTTTAAATGGGTACCGTAGCCAGTATTCTGAATACTTGCTGGACTTGCCTTGGGTAAAAATTCTAGGTCTGTGGTAAAGATGAACACTTCAAAACAATTCAACATACAAAGGACTGAGACTTGGACCAGTTGCAGTGATGAGGAAGATCAAGTCCTTTGGACCACATATTGGGGGAAGTAGGGGCAGTGGTGGCTCCCTAAAATGAAGCTAGGGATAGCATAGGGCAGCGGGAGTATTATTGTGTGAAGGAGCCACTCCAGTTTGTATATTACATTCCAGAATCATGATTTGTCACTTAAAAGTCATCTTTCCCAGATATCCTGTATTCATAGATTGGAAGATTTAGTATTATTAAAATGTCCATACTATCCAAAGCTGTCTACACATTCAGTACAGTTTCTATCAAAATTCCAATGGCATTGGGGTGCCTGGGTGGCTTAGTCAGTTAACGGCTGCCTTTGGCTCAGGCCATGATCCCATGGTCCTGGAATTGAGTCCCACATCAAGCTCCCTGCTCGGTGGTGAGTTTGCTTCTCCCTCTCCCTCTGCCTGCCCCACTGCCTACTTGTGCTCTCTGTCTCTCTGTCAAATAAATAAATAAAATCTTTTAAAAAATTCCAATGCCATTTTTCACAGAAGGAGAAAAATACTTCTAAAATCCACATGCAACCACAATAGGCCCAAATAGCCAAAACAATCCTGAGCAAAAAGAACAAGGCTGGAGCCATCAGACTTCCTGATTCCAAACTACTTGACCCTTGAACAAACAACATGGGTTTGAATAGCTTACATACAGAGTTTTTGCAGTCCAGTAAAGTAAATGTATTTTCTCTTCCTTACAATTTGTTTAATCTCATGTTTTCCCTCTAACTTAATTTATTGTAAGAATACAGTAAATAAGGCACATAGCATATAAAGATGTTAATCAGTGAGGCTTCTGGTCAACAGTAGGGCTATTAGTAGTAAAGCTTTCTGGGAGTTAAAATCTATATGCTGATTTTTGGCTGCAAAGGGGTTAACACATCTAAACTCCTGTGTTGTCCAAGGGTCTGCCTGTTACAAAGCTGTAGTAATCAAAATACTATGGTCTTGGCATTAAAAAACAACAACAACATAAATCAGTGGAAGATTCGGGAGCCCAGAAATAAATCCACATGTAAATCGTCATCTAATTGTTGACAAGGGCATGGAGAATGCCCAATGGGGAAAAGACAATCTCTTTAATGAATAATGTTGGGAAAAGAAGGCAAATCGGACTCCTACCTTGTACCACTGTAAAAAAATTAACTCAAAATGATTTAGAGAATTACATGTAATATTAGGAACCACAAATCTCCTAGAAGAAAATATAGGGAAAAAGTTCCTTGACATCTACCTTGGCATTGAGTTTTTGGATGTAACACCAAAGGCACTGTCAACAAAAGCAACAATAGGGGTGCCTGGGTGGCTCAGTGGGTTAAAGCCTCTGCCTTCAGCTCAGGTCATGATCTCAGGGTCCTGGGATGGAGCCCTGCATTGGGCTCTCTGCTCAGCAGGGAGCCTGCTTCCCTTCCTCTCTCTCTGCCTGCCTCTCTGCCTACTTGTGATCTCTGTCTGTCAAATAAATAAATAAAATCTTAAAAAAAAGGCAACAATAAATAAGTGGGACTACATAAACTAAAAAGCTTCTGCACAGCAAGGATGCAATGAAAATGAAAAAGCAACCTGCAGAATGGGAAAATATATTTGCAAATTATAGATATGGGGCTAATACCCAAAGTACATAATGAATTCATACAACTCAGTGGTTAAAAAAACAAAACAAAACCAAATGACCTGGTTTAAAAATGGGCAAAAGACCTAACTAGACATTTTTCCAAAGAAGAAATACATGTGGCTGACAGGTACATGCATAGGTGCTGAACATCACTAATAATCAGGGGAGCGCAAATCAAAACCGTAATGAGATATCACCTCCTACCTGTAAGAATGGCTGTTATAAAAGAGGCGAGAGATAGCAAATGTTGGTGACAATATGGAGAAATTGGGACCCAGGTGTACTTTGATGAGAACACAGTCCTCATGGAAAACAGTATAGAGGTTCCACAGAAAATTTAAAATAGAGCTACCATATGATGCAGCAAACCCACTTGCTGAGTATGTATCTGAAGAAAATGAAGTCAGCATCTCAAAAGATACCTGCACTCCTATATTCACCGCAGTGTTATTCACAACAACTAAGGTATGGAAACAACCTAAGTGTCGGTTGACGGATGGATAAAGAAGATGTAGGGGGTGTGAGTGTGATACATACATATATGTGTCTATGTCTATGGTATGTACACACATACATCACACACACACACACACACACACACACACACACACACACACAGGAATATTATTCAGCCATGAGAAAGAAGGAAATTCTGCCATTTGCAACAACATGAATGAACCTGAAGGATATTGTGTTAACCAAAATAAGCCAGACAGAGAAAGATGAATCCTGTATGATCTCACTAATGTAGAATCTAAAAAAAAAGGTCACATCTATAAAACAGCGTAGAATGATAGTCACCAGGGGCAAAAGGATGGGAAGATGCTGGTCAAGGGATACAAGCCTTCACTTATAAAAAGAATAAGCTCGGGGGGGCGGGGCACATCTGGGTGGCTCAGTGGGTCAAGCCTCTGCCTTTGGCTGAGGTCATGATCTCAGGGTCCTGGGATTGAGCCCCCCACATCGGGCTCTCTGCTTGGTGGGGAGCCTGCTTCCCCCTCCCCCTATACGTACCTTTCTGCCTGCTTGTGATCTCTTTTTCTCTCTCTGTCAAATAAATAAATAAATTAAATGAAATGAAAAGAATAAGCTCTGGGGATTATAGTAATACTATATTATATACTTAAAAATTGCTAAGAGAGTAGATCTTAAGCATTCTCACATTACTGTTACAAAAAAGGGAACTGTGGAAGGTGATGGATATGTTCATTAATCTGATTAGGGTTATCATTTCACAATATATATGCAAGCTGAATTGTCACATTATATACTTTAAATATATATATATAATATACACAAGTATAGTTTTATTTGTCAATGATAAGTCAGCAAGGCTGATAAAGCTCAGTAATCATTTCTGATAATAGGTAATTTTTAATAATTTCAGTGAATTTAAAAAAAATCTGGTTAACAAGATACATTTGGGGGATGCCTGGGTGGCTTAGTCGGTTAAGCATCCTCTTGTTTTGGGCTCAGATCATGAGATCGAACCCCACGCTCAGTGGGGAGTCTGCTTGAGATTCTCTCCCTCTCCCTCTGCCCTCCCCCTGCGCATACATCTGTGTTCTCTTTCTCAAATAAGCACGTCTTTAGAGAAATTGGATTTCTCTCTCAAATTAATTTTATCACAGTGCCTGGGTAGCTGTGTTAAGCATCTGCCTTTGACTCAGGTCATGATCCCAAGATCCTGGGACTGAGTTCCGTATGGGGCCCCTGCTCAGCACGGGGGCTTGCTTCTCCCTCTCCCTCTGCCTGCTGCTCTCCCCGCTTGTGCTCTCTCTTTCTGTCAAATAAATAAATAAAATCTTAAAAAAAATTTTTTTAATTAAAAATAAATAAAACTAATTTTATCAATGTAATATAGAGTATCCACAGGGGCAGGAAACATAGGATAAATTTATTTTTAAGCAAGATGTTAACATTTTCTTATTATATGTTCCATGTGTAGCTCCACCTCCAAATAGCTTTTTTGGTAAAGTAACTCTGAATTTAAAGCAAAGGGCTTGGTTGTTAATTTGAAAAGAAGGACATTAAATATACAAATTTGTCTTATAGTCTGGACACTCTGTATGCTTTTGTGCAGATTAGCCATTGGACCCATTATTTTAAGTTAGAGTTATGCATCACTTGAAGTTACGCATCGCTTGAAACCCTATCAAGCATGTTCCTGAAAAATGTAACTAATATATTATTTTTTTAAATTTGAAACTATCTATACAGGTAGTTTAAAAAGTCAAGTAATGGTAAAAGACTTACCACAGTGGGTTCTCTCTCTACTAATCTCATTCTCCCAGGTGAGAGTCCTCAGCCCCAGAGGAAACTATTTTCAAATTTCTGTTTATTCTGGCATTTACTCATATATACATTTATAGACAAATATGTAAACTGCTATCTTTCAAGTTATGAAGTTTTGGTTATTACTTACTGGCTTACTGTCATGCCGACGAGGGTTTCGTGCTCTTATGTGACTTTTTTCTCACTTCTCTTCCCTTATCCTTCCAATACAGTTATATTAACAATTTTTGGATACACTACTGTTTGATATTTACATTATTATATATAATCAATTATTTGCAGCTAAGCATAGTAGTGTACTATGACTCTTTCTGATGGACTTTTTGTTTTTTCTTGAAGTTAATACTTGGTTCATTTTTACGTTTGCTGTATTTTCTTTGTGGCTGTTTTGGTGCTGTGCTCATAGGTGTTTGACAACCCCCCCCAACAAAAGCCCTAATTTGTATTGTTTGCATTTGTTTGTATTGTGTTTGATTTTTCATTTCAAATTACCAGTGTGAGGTCACTAAACAACTTGCTGGGAAAAGATGCATACAGTTGGTTCTCAGCTATTAGTAACTTTCTCATACCTGCTAATGGTCCACATTGGGACTTTAAAATTAAGTTTTCCTCTTCTTCTGTTATATTTTTTAAATAATTTTATCTCATCAAAGGACTTACTGGTTCTGAATCTCTTCTTTTGAACTCTGAATGTTTCAATAGGCCTTGGGGACTTTGGTCTGTGTATACTTACACTTACAGAAGGAGGAGGTTTCACAGTTCTATCCCAGGCATACGAGGTCCTGGCCAGAGAAGATGAGGCCAAAGTTATACAATCTAGTGCTGCTATTTTGCTAGAGGAGGGACAAGGCTATTGGAGAACAGGAGTCATGGTTAAGCTATGGTGGTCTCGTGCCAGGTATGTCCCTGCGAGGCTGGCCATCAGGGTTCTTTTTGAGGCTGGTTGCTTGAGCTCCTAGTCAGCTGGGGCCCTGCCCCACTTCCCTAACTGGCATGCTTACTTATGTTTGGCGTTTCCGCAATGCCTGGCACCATGCATGCCAAGCAAGGTCTGGGATGGCATAATTTGGCCCGCTGCTTGCAGAACTTGTTCATAGAGTTGAAAGTTGGCCTCCTTTGAAAGTCGGGGCTTTGACCTCATCTCCAGGCTCTGCTCCTGTGGACCTGGGAGGTATCTGAGTTCTGGTGTCCCAGGTTCAGGTAACCTGGGAGCCCAGAGTTCTGGTTTCCTACAGGAACTAGTGTGGGAGCCACTGCTGTTGGCATCTCTGTGTTAACTAGGGCACTGCAGCGACAACTGGTCTTGGAATCCTTTGTAGCAGTGCCAGCTTTTACTTGATCTGCCATCGTCCAAGCGTGGGCTGGAGGTGTGCACCACCATACCTCAAGCAGCTGACTTGTCCTGAACTAAGCTTTAGCAGTGTTTTGAGGTCAGTCTCAGGGGGTCCCATCCACTTTCTGGCCAAACGGCTTTTCCTTCTCTTACATTAGATTCGTTCACGGGGAAGGTCATGCAGCCTTCCATTCTGCAGTAAATCTTATTAAAAGGCTTCAGAATTCTGGTTCATTGATGTTCTTCCTTCCCCTTTGCCCAACTCTGCGATCGAACCCCACATTCAGGGCTGAAACAGACTTTTTCTTTTCCCTTTAAAAGTTTCCTTGTGCATTTCAACGGGAGTTAGGTAGGGATGTTCATCGACTTGGCTTCAATCACTGTTTAAACCAGAAGTCTCAACAGGGCACCTCGATTGCTGTCATTCTGGGTTTATGTACAGCAAAGGCGCTGTCCTTTTGGACTGCAGAGGAAAGTCTTCTTAAGAAAGTACAGCGATCGAGGTGCTTGGGGGGCTCCGTCTGTTAAGCCTCTGCCTTCAGCTTAGGTCATGATCCCAGGGTCCTGGGATTGAGCCCCGCATCGGGCTTCCTGCTCAGCGAGGACCGTGCTTCTTTGTCTCCATCTGCCTGCTGCTCCCCTACTTGTGCCCTCTCTCCCTCTGTGTCAAATATATTAAAACAAAACAAAACAAAACAAAACAAAACAAAAAAACAAACAAAAAAAACTTGAAAAAAAAAAGTACTGTAATCTGGCAACCGAGGCTCAAGCCGCTCTGAATGCCCCTATGCTGATTGTGGGGCGGCCAGTCGGCTTTTCCGGAAAGATCTATGGGGTTAATGTAGTTAATGGTAGCTGAAAGGCGTAGGTGGAGGAAAGCTGAAAATATGGTTTCTTTTTAAAGGCGAAATGAGATACTGGAAAGAGAGAATGCTCAGATGTTACCATCTTGAGTGGGTATTGTTGAATCCTTGTTCCTGGATTTGTGACAAACCTGTTTCAGTAAGGCCGTGAAACTCAGAAATGATCATTTTAAGAAATGAAGTTTAAGCTTCTCTAAGCAGGCTTTTCCCAAAGGGTGGTCTGTGGGTCTGGGGCCATGGAATTCTGGTCAGGAGGGGCTTCTTCAGAATGCAGCAGGATCTTGTCCTGGACCTGCTAAATTAGAATAGAGTTGGGACCTGGAAACTGGCATGTTATGTCAGCACACTCCCCCCGACCCCCTGCCCGGGATTCTGTACAGCCCACGTAGGGGAGCCACTGGTCTCGATCCGTGGCTCTTGTTTGGGGTTGCCATTCTCTGCGGACTTTGGTTTTCTTCCCTCTGATGTAAACATCGGTGGAATTTCTCCCCACGTTATCATTCATTCCTGCCTGTTTGGTTTTAAGCTCCAGGATGATTATTACTGAATTTCCTGAGTTGCTTTGCATTTCTGGATTTCTAACTCTGAACTTTTGATTTTTTTCCCCCCTACAGAGCTGAGAAAACAGAGGTCCTCAGTGAAGATCTATTACAGGTAATAAAAAATCTTTCTCAGTGCTTTGTTTAAAGAGGAAAACCAAACCAAACCAAATCTCATAGGTGAGAATGGAAGTGGATGGATGGATGGACGTACGTGTGTACGTGTGTATTCTCCGACGAAACAGAATAAAGTAAAATTGATCAGTGTGTTTCGGATCCTTAAAAAGAGCAGTTGGGCTGCATGGTGATGGAAAAGGGATCTGAAACCTTGGTGTCATGTTTTGAAGTTCAGATGGGGCTAGTCCTGCTTTCTAGTGCCAGGTGTTGGGCTGGGGTATATGGGCCAGTTCACTGGCACTGCAGCCTGGTCACGGGTCCTGGGCAGGCGGAGGGACTGTTGTTTGCTGCTGGGATAGTGTCCTAGATGGGACAGGCCCCACCAGCTGTGGCGGAGGGCCCCACTGGCTCCAACCTAGAGTTTCCACTTCTCCTTCCCTTTCACGCTGTTGTTCCCCAGTTCTGGGCTGAACTGGGTCCCGAGGGACTTAGAGTCTCAGTGACAGTGACCAGATCTGGCAGAACTGCTCTGAGGCCCTGAGGTGCTCTGCCACCCACCTGGGTGTCCTTTCCTCTCCATAGGGAGGGCGTTTCCTGTGGGGACTTCAGTCAGGGCTCCTGCACTTCATCTCTCAACAGGCTTCCTGAACTCGGGCTCGCTCAGAGTTTCTCCCAGAAGGCCTGGGACCCTTTATACACATGCCTTCGCTTCACCTCAGCCCCCCTCTCTCCCCTGCCCACCCCAGAGCACACTGGGAAGGACAGAGCCCCTCCTGCACTGAGGTTTCTCTGAAGCCTCCTTGCTCGTGTCATTTCCATAACCCACAGTAGGTGTGTGCACTTGACCTCAGAAGACCAAAGATCTGCTCCCAGGTGACTCTCCCTCTCTCCCTAGGGAGAGAAGGAGCTGGCATAGTTTAGAAGAATGTGGCTTGTACCACCCCGTGTCAGAACATCCTTCTCAATTATGACAGCCAGCCACAGGTACAAGATTTTAGGAGCACCCATTCCCCCCCCACTTTTTTTTTTAAAGGACAGAAGTTTTTATTAAGGATTAGAATGGTTTTTTCCCCACCCAGATTTATTAGATAATCATGTTCGTAATAATATTTCCTCGCTGGCTTAAATACATGGTAACATGTATTTCAACTTCATTTTCAGACTTCCAGCAATGTTGTTTGGTATTAGTTAACCTTTAACTTGACTGGGTTTTCATGTCTATGTTCTGTCTCCCACATCCCGCATCAGTAAACACACAATCTCATTGAATCCTTGAAGCCCCAAGATGCAGCCAAAGGGCCTCTCAGGCAGTTCAAGGATGGCAGAGTTCCCATAGGAGGCAGGCGGCAACCATCTGCGCTTGTCTCTTTGCCCGAACATCCACTGGGGACCCAAGAGTGTGCCAGTTTCTAGGAACACCTCATTTCATGACACGGATACTTACTCCACATCTGCCATCATTGCTACAGATGGTTTCCCCCTTCTTTGACTATAAAGAAAGAGAGAAATGGGTAAAAGCGTGGAACCTTCCTACCCAGGTCTGCCCTTGTCTCGCTCTGTGGCCTCAGAGATTTATTGAACCTCCTTGTGCCCCAGTTTCCACTTCTCTAAAATGAAGATAATGGCTATATCCACCCCATAAGGTTATTAGCAGGAGTTAATGGGTTAAACAGGAAAGCAGGAGGGATAGATCCCAAGCCACAGAGATTTGTTTGTTTCTGGGGTGAAACTTCCCTGAATTTGCTCTGTGTCCCCCTGCCTCTTAGATCAGTTCAAGAGGCTCTATTTTGCCTCTTGTTCTTCACTCGTAAGTTCATTTTGCTCTTTTGCTCATGTGGCAATTCCCTGGGAGGCTGTGAATCCCAGGAGGGTGAGAACCTCAACTTATTTACTGTTGTTTTTCTACTGCCTTGCCCAGGGACATGACACATACTTGTCCTTTCAACAGAAATTAAATGAACACCTTATATTTGCGAACCAGGTAGCATTCCGGGCACTCGGGAGAAGTCCCTGAACAAAAGACACTGAGGCCCCCGTCCCTGTGAACTTGACAGTTTTCTCGTGGCAGTCAGAATCAAAACCAAATGATGGGATGCTCTTGTTTGGTTTTGGTTTTGATTTTGCCTGTTTTCTAGGCAAATAAAGAGTGTGTATTATTTTTCCAGTGTTTTAAAATCTGGTCATTATAAGATCAGGGGGAGGTGATGTGGCATCTGCTCCTTATATGACTGCCAGATCAGGGTCCTGATGGTCGGGCCTTGGCTCTGAAGAAAAGCTGCTGGGGCAGTGAGGACCTTCAAGGAAGAAACACAGAACCATATCACTGGGTAAAACATTGTAGGGTAAAAATGCATTCTGTTTTGAATTTGTTGATTTTTCTTTAAAATAGAAAGCATCCCTAAGGGCCTGCACTTGGTCTTAATGAGTCATCAGAATACACATTTTTGGCATTCCTTCCCGTGAAAAGCAGCTCTCTTTGCCATAAACAGCCATATCCCAGCAATAATATTTTGGGAAGCTAAATCGTGATGCGTGGATCCCCTTAGTCAGTATTTCTTACTGTTGGCTGTCCCTTCTGCTTTAGAGGTTTATTCAAAACAAAACAAAAACAAAGCCAAATACCCATCCTAAACCCCATAAGGAGCCATTTTGAAGACACTGACCTTGCGTGGAAATTGCAGAACTTTGATTCTGGTCCCTGAGCCTGATGTCCTGTGCCTGGAAGGCATAGTCGCCATCTGCGGGGGTTCGCTTCTGAATGTCCCTGTGGTTGTTTCCGCTTGGCAGTGGGGCTGGGCCTGAGGTGTGCACCTGCATCCCCGCAGGCTGGAGCCCGGGCTTTGTGGGCGCTGTGGTGTATAACTGGGCTGCCACCACTCTTTCTGATGGTTTTGGTCCAGATTCCGCTCCCTCCCCGCGTGCAGACCTTAGCCCTTGAGAGATGGAAACCCCTCCCACACCCGGAATTATTTGGCCCCAAATATCAGTAGTGAGAACCACTGGTATAAGTGAATAGGAACCATTTCCACGTCTACCCAAGAGCTGAGCACTTAGACCATGGGATGCTTTTCCTGCCTGAGTGCCGGCGCCACGGACGAAGAGGCTGCGTGTGTTCTTCAGCCCCTTCAAATGGCTCATTTGTCTCTGTTTTGTCAGATCGAGCGGCGCTTGGACACGGTTCGGTCAATGTGTCACCATTCGCACAAGCGTCTGATGGCATGTTTCCAGGGCCAGCATGGCACCGACGCTGAGAGGAGATATGTGAGTAGCAGATGTGACTCGTGGCCATGGGCCTTGTGTCTCTGTGAGGCTTTGCACGCTGCGGCCCGTTGGTTTTCCTCAGGAGCAGCAGTGTTGCCTTGCTGATTTATACCTTGTATTGCCATTTACTCTCATGCCACCTGCCTGACCAGAACATTCCTTTGTGCTTAAGATGTTGCTGAATCAGGGGTGCCTGGGTGGCTCAGTGGGTTAAAGCCTCTGCCTTCGGCTCAGGTCATGATTTCAGGGTCCTGGGATTGAGCCCCGCATCGGGCTCTCTGCTCAGTAGGAAGCCTGCTTCCTCCTCTCTCTCTGCCTGCCTCTCTGCCTACTTGTGATCTCTGTGTGTCAAATGAATAAATAAAATCTTTAAAAAAAAAAAAAAAAAAAAAGACATTGCTGAGCCAAAAGCCCTGCTCACGCTGAATTTTTTCCAGGTGCTTTTAAAGACTTAGTGAGCCATTTGTCATTGATAAGACAGATGTCTGTTAGGAATGCTTTGATGGCAAAAAAGCTGAAAGCCTGTCTTAAATGGACTTGGAAAATGGACACAATTTATTGGCTTACTAACTGAAACGTCCAAAAGCTGGGGTGGACTTGAGGTAAAACTTGGGCTAGCATTTCAGTGGTTTGACCAGAACCCTACTTTCTTTCCTTCTGTCCCTTCTGTCTTCTTCAGTGTCTGCTTTATCCCTACATGGGCTCCTCCTCACAGGTTGGCCACCAGCAGCTTCCATGAGCTCCTTGCTTCCCTGTGCATGTCTGGCAGGAATAGAAAGCGTGCTTCAGTAGTTTTCTTAATAGAGTGGGAAATCTTCTTTTCCCAGGTCCTTGGCAGGTAGAAACCACCTCCCATTGCATCGGTCCATATTGAGCCCTATTTCCCGTTCCCGAACATTCCCATTCCACCGTGGTTACTGTGGGCAGGGGTGAGGTTGGAGAGGAGATGGGGTGTGCTGGTTGGCTTAAGCTAATTGGGGCCCAGCCCTAGAGCCACTTCCAGCTCAGAGGCTTTATTGAGCCCCAGGTGAATCCCTAAGAGAAGTCAGGATGCTGTCGTAGAGAGGAAGAGGGCCAAACTCCAGGAGAACCGTCGAATGTGTCCATCCATTTCCTCCTGTGCCACCAGCAGCAGTGGTCATGGGGCCGTCGCGTCCTTGGGTTTACGAGATCCAGGCTCAGCTGCATATACTAACCCTTGCAGCCCATATACCATTAAGGCGATAGTTTCAGGGGCATCCTGGGAAGCTGTGATTTGCCGCAGTGTTTTCTCTGTCACCGGATGTCTCAAAAGGAAGAACTGGCATGCGGGTGATCTGTGTCACCCTTAGGTTTTTCCTACAGACGTCTATGGGACATCGAGACAACAGGGTTATTCCTCTCATGTGCAATACTTGCTTGGCTGCAGTAGGTATAGACCAGCGAGTGGAACTTTGCGCACACCCACGATCGTAGGAATGCCTGCTGCAGGTCCAGTCCCACAGAACCAGAGCCAGCTCCCCTGGTCCTGTCCCCACGGCTCCTCTCCTCTTGCCATGGCTTCTGTTCTACCGATCCTTTCACACGGTACCCTAAGGCTCTGTCCTCCTCCTGATTCCCCCAGCCACATTCCTTGGGCCACCTCCTCTGTTCTCATGGCTTCTGGCTGGTGTGTTTATGCCAGCGACTTCTAAACCATCTCAACCAAGCAAAAACACTTCCTTCCCCAGATGTCTGTTTCAGCGTGCGTGACCAGTTCTTCCTTCTGTGTTGACTCTCGAGTTCCACCCACCCTATTATGCAAGCCAGAAACTGTGGGGTTACTTTAGGTTCCCTTTCCTTTTATCCTCACCCTCCCATAGCTGGTTGATCAGCAAGTCCTGTGATTGGGAATATCTTTTGAATTCCTCACCTCCACTCCCATCTCTGCCACCTTTGCCTTAAAGCAAAACCTAATTACCTCTCACCTGGACAGTGAGGTCATTCCCTCAGCTTCAGTTCCTGCCTCTGGTTCCCTTGTTTTCCAGCCTATCTCCAGCCAGATCACCAGAATGTTCTGAAATGTCATCTTCCTGCCTGGGGGGAAAAAGAAAAAAATCTTAGCTTCATGGTTCTCAAGAGGGACCACAAGTACACTCCTGGGGAGATTTGGAAAAATGTCGAGACACTTTGGGTTGCTGTAGGAACTGGGGGACGCTACTGTGTTTGGAGGGAGGGGACCAAGATGCCAAACATTCTGCATCCCTGCATTCCGGAGGGATAATTCCACACCGGAAGTGGCCCCTAATGCCCATGGCGCCTCTTTCAAGGGGGCGCTGGCTGCTTCCCGTTGGTGGGATTAATAGTCCAAGCTCTTCAGCATGACAAGCCCTTCAGCATGACAAGCCCTTCATAATCTGACCCCCTTCCCCCTGACAGTCCCGGTGTCTCCTGCTTCCTCCCACTCGTAGTGTGTGCCTTGTCCTTCATGTTGTTGTGTCTGGTCGTTCCCTCTGACTGCTTGAAGATTCAACCTGGGTGTCCCATATACTCCCTAAAAACAAACAAACAAGTATTGATCAAATGCCTACAGTATACAAGTGCTAGAGACAGAAAATGAAGAAGAGGTAGTTTCCACCTTAAAGGTGCTCACAGCCGGTGCGGAGAGACACAATCATTATAAAATGACATGTGTAACAAAGTGTGCACAGGGTTTCATGGGAGGACCAAGAATGGGGCATCACGGGACGAGAGAGGTAGCCAGGTGAGGCTTCCTGGAGGAGGTGGTAGCCCCGCAATAAAGGAGGGCAATGAGTGGCAGGCGATGGGCATATGCTAGGCAACGGACAAAGGTACCCGACCCTCATTTCTAAAACCTAATGCCAGAGGCTTCCTTTTCCAGCCTCAGACAGAAGAGCCAAAGACAGAGCTCTGAGGCTGTCTACACTGTGCATGTGGGAGGAGCAGTCACCATAGAAACGATAGAAGATAGGTAACCACAGAGGTCATACAATGTGGAGAAAACAGCAGCAGCCTCTAGGGCCCTAGAATACACAGGAGGAGCCTCTCAGAGGCTCGCATGTGTGTGAAGAGACAAGACTCAGAGGCGGTGGTCTTCTCAGTCTAAGACCTGGACACGGCAGAGCTCATGTTGTGCGTCCTGTGAGACCTGGAGTGACTGCTTTTTGTGCACTTGGCACACATTTTATGAATTATGACTTTAGAACTTTTTAAATGACTCCCTGGTGATCAAAAAGCTGTCCATGCCTCAGCAGTGCTCAGCTGTGATCGTGGAGGAGCGTGGCCGTGGTCGATAGCATCTTCATCAAGGAGACCAGGGTTAAGTAAGCGCAGTGTCCTTATTTGTATACATCAGGAAACAGGATTGTCGCAGCTTTTGGGTCAGAGCCTGCAAACCACAAGGCTCTCTGATACTTGCAAAGTAGATTCCCTCTTTTTATGATTTTTTTTTTTTTTTTTTTTGTCCAGAGCTCCGGAGTGGCACAAAGTATATTTCTCCTGATTATTGCATTTATCCTAGATTTAAATTCCCTCAGAAAGTCAGCATTACTGAGGTGCCTGCGTGTAGTGCTGTGCGTCCAGCTCTTGGTTTTCGCTCAGGTCATGGTCTCGGGGTCATGGGATCAGGCCCCACGTTGGGCTCCGTGCTCAGCACAGAGTCTGCTTGAGATCCTCTTACCCCCTCCCTCTCCTTCTGTCCCTCCCCACCCCTGCCTGCATGCTCAATCTCTCTCTCAAATAAAATGAATAAATCTTAAAAAGAAAGAAAAAGGCAGGCAGCATTATGAACATGTCTGAATTACGCTCACCATGTTCAAGGCACACTGCCCGTTTTCTCCTATCTTCCTGGTCTGGAAGTGTAGAATCTGGGAATGTCTCATTGTGGGGCAGGTGAGGCCTGCTATTTACTTACTTGAAAACAACTTGAGAAGACAAGAGATGGGTAAATACAGTTGTTGTTGTTTATCTTGGCATTTCAAATACTGTTTTGAATAGTATATTTATAGTATATTTAGTATAAATAGTATTTAGTATAAATAGTATAAATAAATAAAATATAATGAAATAAATAATATAAATAAATAATATAAAATAAATAAATATTTATATATAGTATATCTCACCATATTTACATGGTGAAAATCCACTATGTACAGAAGAAGATAAAGCGAGTTCTGTCCCAGTCCTGTTCCCCAGGCACCCTGCTGCCCTCTCTGGAATGACCAGCACCCTCCAGAGACATTTTCTACAATGCAAGCAAATGTGGTGCAAGTATATTGCATGGAGCCCTCTGAAAGCAGGGAAGGCAGGTGACATGTGACAGGTCAAGGCTCAACAGTACCATGGCAGGATGGACCCTGCGTCTTTGCCATGAGGGCCCTTTATCCTGGGGAGGCAAAGCTGCGTGGAGCCCTGCAGCACTGAACATGGGTTTTTTTGTTAGCAGATTGTGTTACCGCCAGCCCCTGGTACTTTCCAGGCCCCTTCGACCCATATTCTGAGATGAGCCATCAGCCAGTGGTGGCAAGGCCCTGACCCAGGGCTCAGGCCATGGGCATGGGGTTCTGGCTCTGTGGCCCCCTCACCAAGGTGCCTGGCCAGTCCACCTGACTTCCCCGGGCTTCAGGTCCCTTGGCTGGACAATTAGAACATTAATTAGAAGATCCTTATGGTCATTTCCAGCTGAACAATGAATCACTAATAGGCTTTGGGCTTAAATACCTTAAAAAAACCTCTTTCAGATATTGAGCCAGATATTTTTAGATATTTAACTGAAAGCTATTTCATTATGATTGCAGCCAAATTAAGAGCCAGTTTAAGAATGAGTATTCTCAGGGCGCCTAGGTGGCAATGTTGTCTAAATGACCAACTGTTGGTTTTGGCTCAGGTCATGATCTCAGGGTCGTGAGATCGAGCCCTGTGTCGGGCTCAGCATGGAGTCTGCTTAAGACTCTCCCTCTCCCTCTGCTCCTCCCCGCTTTCTCTCTCTCTCAAAATTAATAAATAAATAAAGAAATAATGAATATTTTAGCAAAAGTTTTTGAAATTGAGCATTTTATTTTACGTATTTGTTATGATCATCAGAGAGCAAAGTCTGTGTCTTCTGTTCCCAGTATCTGGGACACAATATGCACTTGATTCATTAAAAATGACAGTTAACAGCAACCACAACAATACTAGCAGTCAGCTCATGCTGAGTACTTACCGCGTGCTGGGCACTTAACATTGAACATCTCCATAGACGGACAGCCCTAGGACACCTGCGTTGTTACCACGCCTCTGTATCACCCAGGCATGAGGACACAGACATAGAGCTCACATAGCTTCTGCCTTCGAGACCAGAACCTGAATGCAGACAGGCTGTCTCTTACCTGTGCGGTTTACCTGGAGGAGAGATTACTGAAGGGTGACCTGAAGCAGGTCATCGAGAGCGGGTGTCAATAATAGTGAAACCAACACATTGTCTTCTGCCTTCCAGAAAAAACTCCCGCTGACCGCTCTCGCTCAGAACATGCAAGAAGCATCAACTCAACTGGAAGAGTCTCTGCTGGGGTAAGAGTCGGCTGCTTTCAGGGAGAGAGCCCGGAGCCCCGTGGGTCAGCGGGGATGAGCGGGGGCAGCCATCTGTGTGACAGGGGGACTATGAGCGTGACGGTGTGGCTCATCCACCAGGAGAACAGTGCAGTGTCTGTGGGGAAAAAGTGGGGTCCGGGCCACTGGGATGGTAGAGAATCTTCCATTTAGTAGGAGCAGGGCTGGAGACAGATTGAAAGGGCTGCAAAGCAAAAGTGATCGATAGGGTCCATATTTATTTCCCTGACCTTGGGTGTAAAGAACGGATCTCTTTCCTGTTCCAGCTGTTGACTCAAGTTTACAGACTCTGACCAGTCCCTTCTGGTCCTTAAGTCACTTCCTAGGGGACACCTTGGTGGCTCAGCCGGTTAAGCGTCTGCCTTCGGCCCAGGTCACGATCCCAGAGTCCTGGGATCAAGCCTCACATCAGGCTCCCTGCTCAGCGGGGAGTCTGCTTCTCCTTCTGCCCCCTTCCCCGCTCATGCTCTCTGTCTTCTGCTCTTTCTCTCAAATAAATAAATAAAATGTTTAAAAAAATAGAAAAATTAAAAAAAAAAACAGATTCTTTGGCTACCTAAATTTAATATTTTGTACGATAACAGATGAAATGTCAACCATGCAACATAGTTATCAATTCCGTAGAGGCATAAGACACATTTGATAACATACATGTGTTAACAGTCTTTTTCATCCTAAAGCATAAATCTGTAGACTCACATTTTAGGCAATGCCCAAAGCATATAATGTTTTTGAGGTTCTACGGCGTGGCCCCCTAATGCATTCCCATCATGTAGAGAGCAGAACTGGCCCAATAAAGTAATGAGGTGCCTGATGCTTGTGGGGGTGTCTTGTGTTTTTAAAGGAAGATGCTGGAGACGTGTGGTGATGCCGAGAATCAGCTGGCTCTAGAACTTACACAGCATGAAGTCTTTGTTGAGAGAGAGATTGTGGAGCCTCTGTGCAGCATAGCAGAGGTGGGTGCTTTTGCCGGGAGGCACAGAAAAGCTGAGACAAGCGTGGGCTGCGTGGTGAATGGTTTGCTTGTGTCTATGATTTTAACAGTAACCAGTGGCATTGATATACGTTTCTTTTTGGAAGTAAGGGGAATAAATTGAGGGTACAAAATCCTATGCCTACAAGAAAAATAGAAGTAAACAAGTATCGCCCTTTCAGATGTTAAGTTTAAAACCCCGAAGCTTATCCCATTCGATATGTGGTATGTTCTTCCTAGGTGGAGATTCCCAACATCCAAAAACAGAGGAAACAGCTCGCTAAATTGGTGTTAGACTGGGATTCGGTCAGAGCCAGGTAAGGTAGAGCTGTAAAAATAACCAGTAATGCAGGATTATTGTCCCTCCCTCAGCAACCAGCTCGTCCCCAACACAGATGAGAGAAAGGCCAGTTGGTGGACAAGATGCAGGTTTCCAGATTCATGCACTCGACCTGTAGACCAAATCATACCCACTTCCACCTGCTTTTTAGGGCTTATTCTCCCAAGCATGGCAATGGGGATGATGTTAGAACGTCCTGTTCTTTGTGAATCAGCAGTAAAAAGAGACAGGGGGGAAAAAAAAGGAAAAAAGAGTAAGTAAATGTTTTAGGGGGAGAGGGACCAGTGGCAGGCTGTTTTACGACTGTTCGTTGCTTGGATAGAGAACCGTAGGAATAAACAGATCTGTGATCCTAGCAGTTCTGAGGGTCCTGCCTTGTCCAGACTCCGTGTAGTTATGATACTTTCAGGATCAAACGCTGCTCTCAAAAGGGAGGAACTCCCATAGAACTAAGTAACCATCCCAGAGGGCTGCTGACTTGTGAGTTGATGCCTGATGGCGATCTGCAGAGCCTCGTGGCAGGACTCCAGCCTAGCTCTGTCCACGAGGGCATTTGTATCAGTGACTTACGTGGCTTTCTTCTCGTATGAGAGTGGGAAATAATGGAGGGAGCCACCCCGGCCCTGTCCTTTCTAGGACTTTATCACAAAGGTTGCTAAACTTTCTGTAAAGTATTTTCAGCTTTGCAACCCATGTGGTCCCTCTCACAGTTATTGTTCCTACGCTGTTATAGTGTAGGGAACAGCTCTGGATCATAAGTAAATGAAAATGTGGCTGTCTCCCAATAAAACTTTATTTAAACAAAAAGTGGCTTTGTTAGCTCTCTGTTTTTGTTTACTTTTGTTGTTGTTGTTATTGAAGAATAATTGGCACACAATGTTGTATTAGGTGCACAACATTGATTCGACAGTTATATATGTTGCTCAGTGTTGACCACCGTAAGTGTCGCCCCCATCTGTCCCTGCACAGTGTTACTACAATTTTCTCGGCTGTACTGCCTATGCTGTGCTCTTCATCTCTGTAACTTACTTATTTGGTAACCGCATTCACATTGCAGTCCTGTGAAGTGCATACGATTATTTCTCTTTGGCAGATGTACGGAGAGACAACCATCATTTCCTGAGCTTCTACCTGGGACATGTTTTTTTATTGCAGATTTAGTACATGGGTAGCAATTCTACAAGGCAACCTTTCCTCGTTTCTAAAATACCACTGAGTTTCAATGCACCACTGATTTAATATCTACTTTTTTGAGGGACGGGTTAGGGGGAGAAACACCACTCCATTCAATGTACAAATCACTTGTCCTGATTTAAGAAACATCGAGCTCATAAAAAGTAATGATCATGGTAAAAATAATTGCCACCACTTGCTGGACACTTGCCACGTGTGAAGCCCTGAGCTCTGTGCATGGTCTGTCAGCTCACTTAATTCTTCCACCAGTTCCTATCATTCTGCTCATTCATGTTTTCGACAGATCTCAGTTGGGTGCTTACTGTGTCAGACTCCATGCTAGGTACAAGTGCCAAGGCCCCTCAGGATAGGAGAGGGAACAGGGGTCAGTGGGTTAGGTAACACCCCTCCTCTTGAAAAGACACTTCTTTTATCGGTCAGGGAGGGACCTGCACAGAGTACACATGACTTGCTTCATGCCTCAGAGAAGATAAACGTCTGAGCTAGGTCCCTGGCTTAAAGTCCACTGTCTTGTCTCCTTGTCACATGGACACCTGTGATTAGAAACATCTGGGCCAGGACTGGGAGTGGAGGCCACCCTGAGGTTGAATTTTTTTTTTTTCTCCAGATAAGGAAGCATGTTCTAATGGTTAATTAAATGAGGCTGTGAAAACTCCTTCACTAGAGTTGGTTGAGTGACATTATAGATGCTTATCTGCTAGAAGCTTCACACATATGGTACATGAATCCTGGAGGGGATTTCAACACAGATTCTTGATCTGCATTCATGGTCTTGTCCACTTAACCAATCAAAGCAGGTATCAGAGAAATAGTGGAATTTCTTTACTTCTTCCTGTGGCTCTTCCCTGGAGGAAAATGATCCTAGCTAATGATTACTTGCTGCTTATTTTCTAAGCAGCAATCTGTTATATGACAGATATAATCTGCACACACATATGCATGCATATGTATATGTATTTGCTCTCTCCCTGATTCGTTATGATGGTTCTGCAAGGCAGACGGTGTTGGCTGTCTTCGTGTTATAGATCAGTTTACTGAGGCACAGAGAGGTTAAGGCATTGCCCAAGGTCACACAGCTAGTGGCAGGAGAGCCAGGCTTCAGAATTGAGCATGTCTGACTCCAGAGTCCAGGCTCTGTGCACTCACTATACAGCCTCACCAAGCTGAGCTTGGCATACTCGCCGAAGCTCCACTGTGGGGAAGTGCCTCACGTCCGGAGCTGGAGAGAAGGCAGAGCATACTGTTGGGGTGGGGTGGGGGCCACAGAGCAGCAGCTGGAAAGCTTGTTGAATTGCTAGCATGGGTTTTCATCTCTATAATATCCATGTTTACATTGAAATTGCTGGCACTTTCCAGAACAGCACACATAATCCAGACTCAAACAGAAGGTCAAAGCGTACTTGAAAGCCACGCAGAGATTGTTTTAGATTACTGTTCCCCCTGCACTTGCCTACTCTTGCTATGGTATAATTCTTCCTTTTTTCAATGCTTCTCACCTACTGTAAAGTAAATGCAAATATGCCACATTACAGTTCAGATTTGTTGAAAATGTGGTCTGTAGTATATTAATTCTAAGAACTGTCTTTTATTCTACAAGTGTTTTGCTACCTATGAATTGCTAGCTGCTTGACTGAAGTTCTGGGTTTTACATACTGGCAATAATCACAGCTGAGGATGGTAGCAGGAAGAGTCATAGGAGCTCAAGAGGAGGACTGACTCCCAGTGGCACAGGAACATTCCAGGTCAAAGCAGGAAAGTGCAAGGGTGTTTCACTGCAAGGATGCCATGATTCGACACCACCAGAAAGGGGTTTTGTGACATGATTTCCAGCAGTGGGGCATGTATGAGACAAGATGTGGTAGATTATACTCCGAACAGATAGCTTTGCAAGAGTCCTGTCATGCTTGCTTCCATTCCTGGAGGATAAGCTCAAGAGAGGCTGGCATCCGATGTATGCTGTATGTTTTGGAGAAAATCTGTCTCCCTGAGGGCCCTGATTCTACAAGGTTGAGAATGTGCAGCTGCTTTTCAGATGCTGGTTGCCCCATGTTTTGCAGGTGGAACCAGGCTCACAAATCTTCAGGAACCAACTTCCAGGGGCTTCCGTCAAAAATAGATACCCTAAAGGAAGAGATGGATGAAGCTGGAAATAAAGTAGAACTGTGCAAGGTGCGAGACTTCCCTGATAAATAATAGTTGCATCAGCCTGGTTCTTGCAAATGACAGAGGAAAGGGTAAATACTGCAGATTATTTAGTGTTTCACACAAGTCCTATCAGAATACTCTGCATGATAGGAAAGGTGGGTTTTAGTTTCTTCTTTATTTTCTAAGACCCTGAGTTACTTTATAATGAGAATAAAACTTTTTCAAAAATAATTGAAGCGGGGGTGCCTGGGTGGCTCAGTTGGTTAAGCATCTGTCTCTGGCTTAGGTCATGATCCCAGAATCTTGGGATCAAACCCCGCATCAGGCTCCCTGCTCAGCAGAGATCCTGCTTCTCTCTCCGCCCCTCCCCACTGCACTTATGCTCTCTCTCCCTCTCTCTCTTTATTTTAAATAAAATCTTTAAAAATTTTTTAAAAAATAAAATAAATTTGAGTAGGATATTTTTTAAAATAACAAAAATATATGAGCTTATTTAAAATAAAGAATAGGTAAAAAAAAAATGGGTGGGAGAAAACCATAGCAAAACATATAAAGTTACACCAATTAAAACAGTGCACAACAGGGGTACCTGGCTGGTTCAGTCAGTGGAGTGTGTGATCCCAGTCTTGAGGTTGTGAATTTGAGCCCCACACTGAGTGTAGAGATTATTTAAAAATACATTTTTAACTTTGTTTTTTAAGATTTTATTTATTTATCTATCTATCTATCTATCTATCTATCTATTTATTTATTTATACATAGAGAGAGAGAGCACGAGAACACTAGCCAGGAGAGGAGCAGAGGTGGAGGGAGAGAGGAATCTCAGACAGACTCCCCACTGAGCACAGAGCCCTTTGTAGGACTCTATCTCACCACCCTGAGATCATGACCTAAGTCGAATCCAAGAGTCAAACACTCAATGGACTGAGCCACCCAGGTACCCCCCAAAATAAAATCTTTAAAAAAAAATGCACAACAAGGAAAAAAAAAAAAAGCACAAGAGCCACAAAAATAATCTGTGGAATAGCATAGGTTTTTTAGAATCCGTGCTATTATTTTAAACAATTGAATATATAGTAAAGGGGGTCATCATACATCATATATCCACAGAGAAGGAAAGGATTATTTTTAAATGTTGCTAGGACAATTGGTTTGTAATGGGGAGAAATATAATTTTTTATCTCCTAAAATAAATTCCAGATTAGATGGTTAAGTGACTACATCTATCTATGAAGAGAGCTCTTTATTCTAAATGTTATTTGAGGTGGTAAAGAAACAGGCTTTGATGAATCTTAAGATCTGCGTTTTTCTTCCTTTTTATTATTCATCATTTTCTGAAAATGGAGTCTTCTTTCAGATAGTGTTAGGACTATAATACTTTAGTTTGTTTAGGTCATACTATAATTCATTCTTCAAGATAGTGAACTTTAAGATCAGTTAACTGCAGAGGCGCCTGGGTGGCTCAGTGGGTTAAGCCTCTGCCTTCGGCTCAAGTCATGATCTCAGAGTCCTGGGATTGATTCCTACATTGGGCTCTCTGCTCAGCAGGGAGTCTGCTCCCCCTCTCCCCGCCTGCCTCTCTGCTTGCCTGTGATCTCTATCAAATAAATAAATAAATAAAATTTCCAAAAAAAAAAAAAAAAAAGGTCAGTTAACTGCAGTAAAATGACTTGTTTAAAGTAATATAGTGGATAGGAATTAAAACTGAACTCACAAAGTCATGTCATACATAGCCTTTGCATTTAAAAAGATGATATTCAGATAAATGCTGCTGAGAAAATAGTCTCATAGTGACTTAATTCTTGTTCAGGAAAGTCGTAACTTCACTAATGTAATTACATAGCTTTCCTCAGATCCGGTCTAACCTGGATCTCAGCTATCGGGTACTTAGTGGACATAGATTTGGCAGACGTCTCAGGAGTCTGAACTGGTGTGTTATGGGCTGATGTGTCTTCTCTCAACTTCCATGCCATACCTTCTCATTTCAAATGGTGAAAATAGTTTGTCACTCTTTATGCTAACTTCTGGGTAATTTCCCGAGATTTAAGTTCTTTTTTTCACTGATTTTCTCTTTAGCTAGGTCTTATCTACTTATAATTATATATAAAAATATATCTACTTATAATTATCTACTTATAATTTTCTCTTTAGCTAGGTCTTATCTACTAATATACTTATAATATAATCTACTTATTATATATAAATTCACATCGAGTTTTGACTTTCATTTACTGTGTTTTTCAGTTCTAATTCTTCAAAGTCAGCCTTCTTTGATGGTGGATTATTGTTTTTGCTGCTTCTTTCTTTTATTTTTTTTTAAAGATTTTATTTATTTGACAGTGCTTATTTCTTTTTTTAATGTTTAATCATTTTATATATACTTAACAGTCTTTGGTAATTCTGTTTCTTCTGTGAGAATGGTGGGCTTTTGCTTCATGGTGGATTGTTGCCTCCTGTGTTTTGCAATTTTGTATCATGTGTTTTGCAATTTTGTATTGTGAGCTCATTTTAAGACTTTGTGGGACCCTTAGGTATTGGCAGTGATTCTCCTTAGAGAGTGTTACCAGTTTGAGATCTTTTCTTTTTTAAGATTTTTATTTATTTATTTGAGAGAAGGAGAGAAAATGAGCAGGGGGAGGGGCAGGGCGAGAGGGAAAAGCAGACTCCCCGCCAAACTGGGAGCCCAATGCAGGGCTCAGTCCTGGGACCCCGAGATCATGGTCTGAGCTGAAATCAGAGAGTTAACCGACTGAGCCACCTAGGTGCCACTTGAGGCCATTCTTAAATAATTTTCTCAGTTTGAGGATCCCTGGACCACACATACAGTAAACTCAAACTTTGGAGCCTCGTGAAGGCAGATATGCGTTTACAAAATCCAGGGTAATGTTTTTACTTTCCTAGACCCAGAGCCCCATGTAAAACGCAGATACTCTAGTCTTTCCATACGCTACTGATCTCCACTTATGCCAGGCCTTTCCTCTTCCTTTTCTTTTTTTCTTAATTCATTTTTCAAGTTTTTATTTATATATTTATTTTATACACATGTGGCAGTAAAAATATAACATTTCTTTCTCTCCTATTTTTACGCAGATGGCAACATAGCAAACATAATGCTCTATACTTCACTTCTTGATAGGGACTATTAGTCATATATCTTGGAGATCCTCCCCTATCATTCCTCTAATAAACTTCCTTATTTATTTATTTTTTTGTCATCCCAGTTGATGGACATTTGTTTTTTTAAGATTTTATTTATTTATTTGAGAGAGAGAGCAAGCATGAGTGGGGGGAGGGGCAGAGGAAGAGGGAGAAGCAGATTCCCCACTGAGCAGAGAGCCCTACACAGGGCTCGATCCCAGGACCCAGGATCATAACCTGACCTGAAGGCCAATGTTTAACCAGCTGAGCCATCCAGGTGCCCCACCAGTTGATGGACATTTAATCCATGGATTATTCTGTGACATTTTGCTCTAAGAGTCCATGAATACTAATTCCCAGATGCCATTTTCTTCAGTGACCTGTCTTCCCTTCCACTCACCAGGATCAACTTGCTGCAGACATGTACAACTTTATGGCCAAAGAAGGGGAGTATGGCAAATTCTTTGTTACGGTAAGTACCTCGCCTTGCCGAAATATGAAAGCATTGTAAAAATTGAGTCATTTTAGCTTTTTTTGCAAAAGATTTCATTTTTGGTTTTGCTCAGCCATTGTGTGTGTGTCCATCCGATGCTAACGTTACTTTTGTTTTTGAATGTGGGTCTGTTCTCAGTTATTAGAAGCCCAAGCAGATTACCATAGAAAAGCATTAGCAGTCTTAGAAAAGGCCCTTCCCGAAATGCGAGCCCATCAAGGTAATGTAACCTGCGTGCTGGCTGATGCCCCCTTTCCTAAGCCTCTGCCACTTCGCCTCTGTTCTTCTTCCCCGTGACTCCTTTGCATGCCTCTCCTCTGGGTAACGCCTCTCTGCCTAGGAGAGTACTATCTCCCAGCATAATTTCATCTTTCCTCGCCACATTCTCTAATTTCTTCCAAACCTAGATTAACCTACTAATGGGACATTCGCAGCGGTTCTGACATCTTTAGTTGAAGAGAAAGCTGGACCCTTTGGGGATGGCTGCCTGCATGGGTCTTCCGGTCTTACCCTCTTCCAAGTCCGTTATTCAGTCCCTTGGGTTCAATTCTGACCCTGTGATTCCAAGAGCATACATTCTGGGGAAGATACTGTGGACCTTCTGGAAGGAATTTTAGAAGCCAGTACTTGGGAGCCCATCATCGGCGTCACTGAATCATCAGGCCATGACCGCTCCTTCCCCCTCTTCCTTGTGACCCCACAAGGCTCTGGTTCTTAGCACTCACTTCCTGCCCACTGTACTCAGGCTCTCAGCCGACTTCACCCACACAAGTCATGAGTGGACTGAGCTTTCTCCTGATGCTTAGTTTTACCTGCACATTAAAGCTTTTGACTCTTAATTCTCTGATTTGCCATCAGAGTGTCTCCCAGCAGAGATCATTAGACACAGGTGAGGCAGAAGGTGCCCTGTCTTCTTTGGCTATCTCGTACTATCTTGCTTGCATAGACCACACGTTGGGAGCTTAGGTTCCCCATGCAGAACCTTTGGTCTTGAGCTGAAGAGTATCAAGCCAGATGCTGAGTGTGGTGACTCCGTGATCTGGGAAGCGAGTCAGCAGGTGTATGGGTGGGATGTTTGTGTTGGGGGTGTGCACACTCACTGGCATCCTCAAGGCTGTCCCTTCTCCTAGTTTGAGGAGGGTCCCCAGAGTTTCTGGCTTTGTGCCTGAAAGGTTTTAGATGACAGAATTCGAAAATTCTATCTTGACCACCTGCATAGTCAGGCCTTCAGCCATCTTGAGTAAATGCATCTGATTGACTCTTCCTAGGATGAGCTGCCCTTGCTTTCCTAAGTGATCTAATATCCTTGTTGGGGGATGATGAGGTTGAGTTGCAGTGCAAAGGAGTGAAGCTGCTGGCAAACATTCAGCCTTGCAAGGGGCGGGCTCTAGCGAAGTTCCAAATGCCAAGAGCGTGTATCTATGGGATTACCTACCCTGTGCCTGGTTCTGTGTAGGACAGAATAGGAACCATCATCATCTTAGCCTTTGAATGCATTAAAGTCTGGTTTGGAGCTGACTAACAAGCATTAAAAAAGAGAAGATTGGGTTTAATGAGCAGGACTCCCCCCCCCGCCAAAAGACTTTATTGATTTATTTAAGAGAGAGAGAGAGCATGAGAGGGGAGAGGGGCAGAGGGAGAAGGAGAAGCTGACTCTCCGCTGAGCAGGGAGCCCAATGCGGGGCTCAGTCCCAGGACCCTGAGATCAAAACCTGAGCTGAATGCAGATGCTTAACTGACTGAGCCACCCAGGCACCCTGTAACCTTTTTTTTTTTTAACGATTTTTTTCCCCAAGTTTTTTTTTTTTTTTTTTTAAACAATTTTTCCCCCCAAGTCTGTTTTCCCTAGAGAAGTATGTGAGGAAGTGACAGGGAACAGGAAGACGGCAGGGGGAGGCTGAGAGTGAACAAGGAGCAGGTGTGCAGGGCAGAAACCCAACAAAGGAAACATGATCCGTCTTTCTCTCCAAGGTTGCCAAGCCTTGGGATCCAACCCCTTCCACTTCTGCTTGTCCTCCATCTCCCTATTGTCTTAGTTCCTATCTTCCTCTTTTTCTTCTTCTGTTTTCAGAAAGACTCAGAGCATCCTTACAGTAGGAAAAAAACCACCTTGACCCCACAGCACTGTACCCCTGTGTACCCCAATCTCACACGCACTGTCAGCCAACCCAACTTGGTACCTGCCTGTCCACAACACCGTGCCCTGTACAGTCTCATCCTATTCTGTTCTTCTGGTAGGCTCTCTGAATGTCTCGTTTCCACCAGCCAGCCCTTCACACTGTGCAGTCTTGCTTCTACTCCCAGGTACCCTTCTATTAAGAGTAAAAAATACGGCAGTTCCCAGTGGACCAGGCTCTTAATTGTTGGATTCTGGCATCTGCTGTGGCTTGGGCTGTCTCTCCCTTGATGGAACGTGTGCCCCTCATTGCACCTGATTGTGTCTTCCATTGTTAGGGCTCTCTCTGTATGTCCCTTCCTCATCCCTTTGTCCCCAGAGTTCCCTCCTGATGACAGCCCTCACGTCCCCCGTGTCTTCACCCTCATAGCCATCTCAGTGCTGGTTCCCTCTGAGAGTCCTCTAGCTGTCCCCAAAAACTCCAATGCATCCCAGAAAGCAAGCTGATTCTTCCCCCCAAACCAGCTGTCTTTTTCTCCTCTGTGTCTCCTGGGTGCCACCTCCCTTCAAACCATGCAGGCTTGACCTTGGAGCCATCTTGTCCTTCCTTCTCCATAACCTGTAGCTGGGGTCCGTCTTTTCTGCCCTCTACTGGGCCGTCCGCTCTGCTCACACCGTTCCCCCCTTCTCTGGGCCCTTGTCACTTTGAGCAAGAGCTATGGAATCAAATGTAAATTCTGAGACTCAAGATCCCTGGTCTTTTCTCAGCCCTTCTTCCTGGTCTGTTTCATTCAGAGCCCCAGCTCCCTGTCTTGAAGCCAACAGCAAACACCTTGTCTCCCAAGTCGTTCTAGTGTCTGTGGTCTGCACCAGAAGTCACAAACCGCTGTATCTAATTTTTCAAAAAATTTTGCCATCATTTAAACACCAGACACCTTCACATAACAATTTCTGGCTTCTCTTGAAAGTCCTGGAAGTCTGGTGACACGGGTCATCGGGCACTAAGGGGGTGTTCAGGGCTGCCTTTCAGTGGACCCTATGCCCCCAGCCTGACTCAGCACCTTGGGGGCCTCACTGGCCTCTGTGGGCACCCGCATCTGCGACCCTGATCTGTACTGTACTGTTTTCTGGCCATGACTTAGCAAACATGTCTTGTCTTTTTAATGACTGTTGTATGTTTACATGTGTATCTCGTCTTGTCTTCCCAGTTAGAAGGGTGGGGAGTCTCTGGGAATGTGGGATGTCCACTGTTGGAGAGGCCAGCCCCTTCGGGCAGTTTGGCTCAAGAGTTGTCTAGGTAACTCGTTCTCATGTCCTCCCTCTGCCAGTGTTACACCAAGGTTGGGGGTGGGGCACACTGTAGAGTGTTTCCCAGAAAGTTCCAGCAGGTGTTCGGAGAATGGGGTCAGGTGTGCTGTGGCAGCGGTGGCAGGTGCCATTTGCAAAACTGCCCTGGGGGCTCTGATATTCCCCCCCAGGGGAGGGGCCTCATAGCCATTTTCTGCTTGTGTTGAGAATCATTTAGTTAAAAGGGACAAAGTGTGCAGGGAAAGGACTGGCCTCTGAGAGGAATGTCACAGAGTTCTGTCCTTTGAGAAGGGCCAGACCCCCAGATGCTCTTGCTACCAGGGCTGGGGCCAGGACCAGAGATGAGGAGGACACCCACCGCCCTTGGCCTCACCCCTCTTCCACCTGGAGCCCACTTGCTCTTTCCATCAATTTTAACCTTGTAAAAGCTCTTGGGTTCATGGACATGGGGGTTCCCTCCTCTTCCTTCCCCTGTGTGCGGATCACGTGATGGGGCCTGTCCCCGCTCTTCCCCGTAGCTGAGGGTAAGGGGCACATCAGCGTCCTACTGCCTGCTTTGAACCCAAGGTTCGAACAGCAAAGTGGCTGCATGACAGTTGTCCATTAACGGTGCCGAGAAGGACGCGCACCCTTCCCATCTCTAGAAGGAACTAAGTGTTGCTCAGCGAAATAGTCTCCACGGGCTGGTTTCCCCTCTTCTGCGTCTGCGTGCGTCTCAGGCCGCGGGGGATCCGTACGTACCCACCGGTGGGCCAAACCCCGTCAAAACGCCTCTCGTTCTAAGGGAATATGTCCATTCACAAAATTCTTGTTTCTGTTTCACTGCTCTACTGTGCGTACTCCTGCTAAGCTGCCTCACACCTCTTGTGGAATGAAGCAGAGTATGTGACCCCCAAATAATAGAAACGATCGCTTTACTGCTGACGCAGGCTTCTGCCTCAGCTGCTTTGGGGCTGCAGATACCGCGTGGTTTCCTACTCGGAATGTTCGGGACCTGGCTGGGGCGATGGCACTCGGAGGCCCTGCATGCCCGGGACACATCGCGTTTAATATGAGTTCACATCGGCCGTCTTCCGGTCCCGTGTGACGACGCTTGGCTTGTGTTTAAAATCTTAAGAAGTTATTTCCTCTTTCACATTGAAGGAGTCAGTTTCTTGTCCTCGAGATAGAAAGCCAGTGCTGCTTTGCATGGTGAGAGTAAATTTCCTTCCAGTGAAATCCGTCTGCTCGGACGAATCCTCGGGTTAGCGCCAGGCAGCCCACCTGTCCCGTGCAGGAGCCCCCTCGCGCCTTCTGCTCAGCAGCTCCCCCTGGAGGGCGTTCAGGGCTCTGTTCTGAAAGTAACCCCCCAGCCGGGGACCTGTTCTTGTTCTAGTACATGGTAAATAACCAAAGCAAACAGAACAGATGCTTCCCCTTTTCCCAAGCCTCAATTACCAGTCTGCTAAGAAAAAAAAAAAAAAATTCCCCTTTGGTGGTTTGGGGAGAAAAAAAAAATTCCCCACTGATGCCGTGAGATCGCTGAGTGTCTTACTGGACGGTTTGCTGCTCTAGATAAGTGGGCGGAAAAGCCAGCCTTTGGGACGCCCTTGGAGGAACACCTGAAGCGGAGCGGCCGTGAGATTGCTCTGCCCATCGAAGCCTGCGTCATGCTGCTCCTGGAGACGGGCATGAAGGAGGAGGTGAGCGGTGCTCAGCGGCCCTGCCTGCCGCTACCTAGCTGCATGGACTGACGGCTTTCCAGCTTCGGTTGCCGTGGCCCACAATTTAAACGGGGACCCTGCACGTTTTACCTGGAACAGACATTATGAATGAAACGAGTTTCACAGAACATTTTCCTTTTCTATGTGTGGTACACTCTGACTTTCTTTTTCCCCACTTGTTTCATTTTCGACTCTGGTTGTGATTTGTGACATTGAATTTCATTTTTTAAGAAAAAATTTTACAAGATTTTATTTATGTATTCATGAGAGAGAGATAGAGAGGGAGGCAGAGGCAGAGGGAGAAGCAGGCTCCCTATGGAAGCCAGATACGGGACTTGATCTCAGGGCCCTCAGATCACAACCTGAGCTGAAGGCAGATGCTCAACTAGTTGAGCCACCCAGGTGCCCTAGTGCTCCTTAATGTTTTAAAAGGTTCTATTTATTTGTTTGAGAGAGAGAGATAGAAAAAAAGAGAAGGAGCGCACAGAGGGAGAGTGAGAAGCAGGCTTTCCATTGAACAGAGAACCAGATCCCAGGACCCTGAGATCATGACCTGAGCAAAGGCAGAGGCTTAACTGACTGAGCCACCCACATGCTCACATGACATTGAATTTCATGTGCACTAAATGGACCAAAGCTTCCGTGAGCTTTAGTTTGCTTAAAGCAGAATATTACATTTGGGTAGTACCATGCATTTTGGTGGGGGTATTTATATTCTTATTTTATGGAATCCTTATCCCCCAGAACCCCATGAACCAAGCAGGGCAGGTCTTGTTACTCCTCTTCCTGGTGAGTGAGTTCATGATAGGGGGGAATCAAAATCAGATGCCAAGTCTTTTTTTTTTTTTTTTCCTTTTAAAAACCTTATTAAAGTATTTTGTACATAGAAAATGTATGCATAAGTAAACAGTTTGGTAAATTTCCACAAACTGAACTCATGCATGTGATCAGCACCCAGATTAAGGGACATTCCAGAAGCCACCCTTGTGTTTGCTTCCACTTTCTGCCCCCTCCTCCACTGATGTGAACTCAACTCTAGTAGCCTGAGATCTGAGCTGCTCAGCTGGGGCCAATTTTGTCCGCTTTGGGAGGTATTTGGCAAGGTCTGGAGACAGTTTTGATGGTCACAGTTTCCCCCCCCCCCCCCTAAAGATTTTATTTATTTATTTGACAGACAGAGATCACAAGTAGGCAGAGAGGCAGGCAGAGAGAGAGGGGAGGGGTAAGCAGGCTCCCTGCTGAGCAGAGAGCCCGATGCGGGGCTCGATCCCAGGACCCTGGGATCATGACCTGAGCTGAAGGCAGAGGCTTTAACCCACTGAGCCACCCAGGCACCCCAGATGGTCACAGTTTTAAAAGTGGATTTGCCACTGGCTCTAGTGGGTAGAGACTTGGGCTGCTGCTAAAATGTCTAACAATGTGCAGGACAGCCCCCCACAACAAAGAATTACCTAGCCTGGAATGTCAGTATTACTGATTGAGAAACCTTGCCTAGATTAAATTTACTTAAAACACACATCTTATAACACCTGGTCCAGTGTCTTCATAGTCCTGCCTTTCTTGGTTGACCTTCATGTGTTTTTCTCTGAGTAACTTTTAGGGCAATGAAAGTGACAAGCAGCCTAGTCTAGCAACTTTTCATGAGATGTCAATTTAAAAAAAATCCTAAATTAAAAAAATCTGTAGCAGTCCACCTTGTGGAAGTTTAAAATATTGCATTTCTTTTCTTTTAAAAGATTTTGTTTATTTATTTATTTGATACACAGAGAGAGAAAGTACAAGCAGGGGGAGCAGCAGGCAGAGGGAGAAACATGCTGGCTGCTGAGCAGGGGGACCGATTCGGGGCTTGATCCCAGGACTGACTGAGCCACCTAGGTGCCCCTAAAATACTGCATTTAAATAGATTTCTAATTGGCACAGATATTTTAGCAATGGGCCAGGGCAAGAGCTCGCACCAATCAGGAATGAATTGCTCTCTGCCTATCTGTCTGCCCCTCTGCCTGCCTGTGCTTGGTCCATTGTCCTTCCCAGTCACCCCCCAAGGCAGGCAGCATCCCCGCCCTCACAGATGAGGTGTGTGGGAGTCGGGGCTGGGGTGGAAAGCTCTTCATCAACTGTATGCTGCTGCTCAGCATAAAGCCCACAACTTAAACTTGCCGTTCATGGCCTTTTGTTGTCTTTAGGGCCTTTTCCGAATTGGGGCTGGGGCCTCCAAGTTAAAGAAACTGAAAGCTGCTTTAGACTGTTCTACTTCTCACCTGGATGAGTTCTACTCTGACCCCCATGCTGTTGCAGGTGAGCTGTGAGGAGTCGCCCTCACGGGGGTGGGTCCCATCTCAGACACATCACCATTTAAAAATCCAGTGTTCATTTTCAGATTCTGATGAAATTGAAATGGTCTCCCTATATAGGTTTAATTGGACAAGCTGAAATGACAAATACAACTGAATAAGGGTACACACACACACACACACACACACACCCCTTTTCCTGTTTTGGGGGTTTCTTTGTTTTCCTGATTATTAAGTAAAGGTGAAGAAGGTAGCTTCTAACCCAAATATTTGGAGACCTGCTTATATTTCTTCCCTTCTTTCTCCTTCATAGTCTAGATCTGCCTGGGAAATGATGTCCATTAGGTTACTTTGAAGCTAATTTTATTTTCTACTGACCCCTCAAATCTATTTTGCAAGGGCCAGGATTTGTTTTAGGAACACCCCATGCTCTGTAACTACTCCCGCTGATTCATGGCTTGTTTCAGATATTCTCGGCAGGTTGTAACTGAGATATTTCAATTTGCAAAAATAATCCATCCCGAGATTCCCAGGCTTACCCCTTGAATGTTAACAATTTCAGGTGCTTTAAAGTCCTATTTACGGGAACTGCCTGAACCTCTGATGACTTTTAATCTGTATGAAGAATGGACACAAGTTGCAAGGTAAGTTTAAAGAACACAGAGTTTTCAAAGTTAAAGGAAATGACAGGATATTATATCCCCTTTGTGAATCACCTTACTCTCAGGGGTCATAAAATAACATTAAAATAGCACATGTGTTAAATAATAAGTGCCTCAGTTCTTACATGTTGGGTGAAAATATGGAGTAGTAGTATTAGTGTGGGAATATGAGCACTTAAGCACTGGCTTCAGTTTGCATGATGTATATGGATGAAGACATGTTGTGGGACCCGTATTACTAGAGCAGCTGGTCTCAAACCCCTTTTAGAGGGAGGGAAGCCCTGTCATGGGGACAGGTGTCATACTGGCCAGCGGCAATATGCCTGGCAAGCCGTGGGGAAGCTCAGTTGTGCAGTAATGCAGTGTTGACAGTACTAGTTAACACTTACTGTGTGCTCAGTACCTACTAATTTTAATACCCATTACCTCCTGTCATCCATGATCAGCGACGTAAAAGACAGATGTGGTTTGCAGAAACCGAGGCGGGGGAGGCACGGGGCCCAGGGAGCAGCAGGTAACTTGCAGAGTGGGAATTCAGACCCAGACCTGTCTGCCCCAAAGACTCTATCCCTGTTCTTTGCTCCTCCTCCCCCATGCCCAGCTTTCGTGCCAGAAGCTGTTGGCAGCCTTGTCCTAAAAGCCCCAGGGGCTTCTCTCTGGCCGGCCAGCCTGCCTCCTTGTTAACCTGTGCCTCATGGCTCTGACTCAGTTCCTCCCATAGGAGCCTAATTGCTCACCCTAAGGGAGAAGGAACAGATCTCCTTTCCCATCCTGTCCTTCCCCTGTCTTTAGCCATGTCACCCATTCCCAGCAGACGGGCAGCTGGGGCTGATCATTTAGTCTTCAGTGGCAGGTGCTTCCACCCCTATTAAGGTTTTTAAAGTCAGAGTAAGGGACACCTGGGTGGCTCAATCAGTGAAATGTCTGCCTTCGGCTCGGATCATGATCCTGGGGTTCTGGGATTGAGCCCCGCATTGAGCTCCCAGCTCAGTAGGGAGCCTGCTTCTCCTCCCTCTGCCTGCTGCTCCCCCCGCCCCCCGCCCCTGCTTATGCTCTCTTTCTGACAAGTAAATAAATAAAATCTTTAAAAAAGAAAAAGTCAGGGACACCTGGGTGGCTCAGTTGGTTAGGCGTCTGCCCCTTCCACTCAGGTCATGATCCCAAGGTCTCGGGATCAAGTCCCGCATCGGGCTCCCTGCTCGGCGTGGAGCCTTCTCCCTCTGTGTGCTGCTTCCTCTGCTTGTGCTCTCTCTCTCTCACTTTCTCTGACAAATAAAATAAAATCTCAAAAAAAAAAAAATCAGAGTAAGTTCACAGTCACGATCATATACTTGGACACTGCGTGTGGCCCAGCCTATTGTAAATGTCCATTTTTGTGGGACTGAATAAATGGGCCCCGACAGCATTCTGGGGTCTCCTCTGCTGGGTCGCCTGCTCCGCTCCTCCTGTGCCTGAGTCTTCTCACGGTTCCAAGACTCCCAACACGGTTCCCATGAAAAAATACACTTTTCGAAGCAGGCATCTGTTTCTGGGGGTATGGATCCTCCGTATGTGAGAAAGGTCAGCATCCCGGTGACACAACGACTAGCCTCTAACATATAATTACGTTTACCCGCTATCTGCCAGTCCAGATTGGTCCAGTTGTGGAGGACATTTTAGGTCCAAAGGTACCTTGTGTGGGTGACTGCTAACATCCTCTCCAGCCCTCTTTTGTGTCGATGGAAGTTTGCATGTGGAAACCATAGAGTGGAAGGGCTCCTGTGACTGCTTCACAACAGGACAGGGCTTCTGGGCCTGGAGCCTCTGGGTGGAGTTAAGGGCAGGAAGAGGCACGGGGGTTTGGGTGCCTGGGAGCTCGGCCAGCCCCCCTGTGGCTGGGCCAGCAAGAAATCTGGGCTCCAGGAAGCTGCTCGTGGAGATAGGCACCTTCTGGGACAGAGTTTTCAGCGGTGTCTTGTCTCCTGTGTGCCAGGCGTGGGCGCAGATGGTTTTGCGGGTTATACCTCTAGAACCTCCCCGTCACTGGGCAGAATCAACATTCTTATCTGCAGGCGGGCACATCAGGAGACCGAGTCTTGGCGAGGCTAACCCATGGCTCAGAGTGAAGTATTTGACTCCATATGTATTCATTTCCAAACCTGTCCTATTTTCCAGCTGTGCTTTTTCTCTGTCATCGAGGGCATCACTGTTCACGTAGCTGTTATTAACCCAGGGGTTGCTAATGATGTGTCCTAATGAAGGGTTATGAATACGGGTTGCTTTTTTTTTTTCTCAGTGTGCAGGATCAAGACAAAAAGCTTCAGGATTTGTGGAGAACATGTCAAAAGTTGCCACCACAAAATTTTGTTAACTTTAGGTATGTATGACTGGTATCCTGCAAATTAAGCCAGCAAGCCACAGTGACTCTGGAGTGAAGAGAGGTGCCATCTGCAGCAGAGGTCACTCGGTCCAAGCACACCAAGCAAGTGCTTCGGAGAGGAACTGGGGGTTGCTGGCAGTGGGATTTGATGTATGTTATTGTGAAACATATCACCGTGTGACGTATCCGCATCAGGTCTGCATTGACAGCAGTCCCCTGGTCAGCTTACCACTGCAGCTACTAGGAGAAAGTTCTGGAAAGTTGGCTTGACTCGGTGTTGGATTTGGACCCAGCTCAGTCAGTAGAGCCCACAACTCTTGGATCTCAGGGTCGTGAGCTCAAGCCGTACATTGGGCGTAGAGCTTACTTAAATAAATTACCAAAAAAAAAAAAAAAAAGTCCAATATGTAAAAGGCAAAAATTAATCAACAATTCTATTTTCTGCAGTAGCCTTTATATATGCTATAGAATTTATTTTTAATAGAGCATAAATCATCCTATTAGATGAAATGTGTAGAATTGGAAATTACATATGGCTTTGTGGAATTACTGTTTCTAAGAAAATTTACTGTGGAATACATTTCTAAAATTTCGTCTCCACTTTCCTTTTGACCTAAAATATGACTTTGAAGAAGTGTAAAGATAAGAAGGATAAAAGGCAGCCCCCAGTATTGAAAACCAAAGAAAATGGTAGAAGAGGACTTGGTCCAAAATGACACATATTCTCCCGGTGAAATTTGTGGCATGTTATCTGACCTTTAATTTCAGTCCTGGGTTCTACCACGACACTAAGCTCTATGGATATATTTAATTTACTTAATCAGCCCCCTTTTAATCGATAGTGAGGTTATTCTTAATTTTTTGTTTTTATAGTGCTGTGCTTGTATAGGAGAGACTATAACTATATGATAAATTGGAGATTTTCATAATTACCACATATTTTCAAATACAGCTTTCTCTAAGCAATGTCCCTCTTGTATCTTTTCATGCCTCCATTAAAACATATCAAGCCACCCGTTAACCAGATTGTAACTTACTGAGGGGTTGATAGATAGGGCATAAAGGAGAAAGGGTGGGAAATACACAGCGAGTAGGGATTGAATCTGGGGGTCTTCTTGTGAGCTGTTTTCCTCTTCCAAGTCCTAACGGAGTCTGTCGTCTGAAAGAGAGAGCACAGGACTTTGTAAGATACAGAACCTGAGCCAGATTCTGATTCGACTCCACTCTGCACTTAGCACCGGAGCCACCCGGGGCTGGAGGATGCTGTTCCTGCAAATATTTTCTTCTCTTTTCTCCCCCAGGTATTTAATCAAGTTCCTTGCAAAGCTTGCTCAGACCAGCGACGTCAATAAAATGACTCCCAGCAACATTGCAATTGTGTTAGGCCCTAACTTATTATGGGCCAAAACTGAAGGGTAAGTGACCTCTCCCCACATCACAATATTTTAATCTTGTCTTTGTGCCGCAGGGGGACAGACCCCGTTCCAGGGTAAGGTGCCCTTCCGGACTTGCGCTTATGAGCCTGGTCTCTCCACCTAGCGGACATTCTCGGGACACTGTCGTGCTGTTGGGCAGGCAGGCAGCTGAATGGCCATGGCACCTGGGCTGCCATAGACCTTATAAAGCACGACGGCCACAGTGCATATCAGAGGAGCACAGCTCAGGGTGAGAAGTGCAGGGAGAGCCCTGCAGAGGAAAAGGCACTTGGGTTGTACTTGGATGAACGCATAGCTTCCTGCAGGTGTGGCCCAAATGAGCAAAGGCACTGTGTGTGTGAAAAGGGCCTGGTGGTGGGGGTGGTGTCACATGGTCTTGTATGGCCCGAGCACTGGTGCCAGGAGACTGTGCCCAAGGAATATGAAGCCTGAGCCAGGTTCTGAAGGGCCTTATGTATCTGGTGGAGGTTTTGGAACTTATGTTGGGTCATAAATGGTCAGGGAGGCATCAAGGTTTCTTTCTTTCTTTCTTTTTTTTTAAAGATTTTATTTATTTGGGAGAGAAAGCGAGAACGAGAGAGAGAACATGAGAGAAGAGTGGTTAGGAGGAGGAGCAGACTCCCCGCCGAGCAGGGAGCCCGATGTGGGACTCGATCCCGGGACTTTAGGATCACGACCTAGCCGAACGCTCAACCAACTGAGCCACCCAGGTGCCCGGCATCAAGGTTTCTAAGCAGAAGAATGAGTTGATCAAACTGCATTTAAAAAGATAATTTGCGGACGCCTGGGCAGCTCAGTAGGTTAAGCGTCTGCTTTTGGCTTGATCCTGGGGTCCTGGGGTCAAGTCCCACATCGGACTCCCTGCTCAGCGGGGAGTCTGCTTCCCTCTCTTCCATTGCTCCTGCCCCATGCCTGTGTTCTTTTTTGTTGGCATCGAGAAATGCAGATTGAATAGAAAAGAGGGGTCTGGGAGCCCAGGTAGAGAGCTCCTGGGAAATCACCAACATTGGTATTTACTCTGGGGGCATCATAATGACCTCCTTTAATCCTCACAAGTAACCTTTTTGAAGTAGGTGCTTCTGTCCTCATTTTTACAGATGAGGACAAGGAACTTGCTTAAAGTTTGCTTAAAGCAGGGAAGTGGCGGGACCCACAGTCTGCGTCCTGAACCTTCCTCATGCTTCTGTGACCCCCATGTTGGGCGCTCCCTAAATGTCAGGCCTTTGCAGCTTTTTGTCTTCTGTGATATTCTGACTCTGAACTGGAACGTGAACTCCTTGATACTAGGGATAATGACTCTTATCTGTTTTCTTCCTTTTGAACCTTGGCATTCACACCCTCAACTTCTAAACCTGCATCTTGGGACCAGGCCACAGATGTGACAGCCTTAATTAGTAGTTTGTGTAAACATGGGGCTCTGGTTCTCAGATGTAACGTGCACACTGGAACAGTGCACACTCTCGCTTATATTGTGGGCAAAGCTGTCAGTGGTGTCTTGGGTCGTATGAGATGACTACCTTGGGCAATACTGCTCCAGTGGGAAAATGCCTGGTTGCAACCCTGTTCCAAACCAACATAAAATCAGCATTTGGACACACCATTAACCCAGCGCATGCAGACTAAGGAGTGACAGCCGAGTCAGGGCGATTTCTCCTCCTGGGGCGTCACTGCCACACGCTGAGGCCAGAGCCCCATGGATCTAGTTTTTGCATTTGTGTGTATTTTCTTGTTTAAAGTAACTAAATTGGGGGCACCTGGATGGCGCAGTCAGTTAAGCGTTGGAGTCTTGGTTTCCGCTCAGGTCACGATCTCCAGGTCCTAGGATCAAACCCCGTGTCGGGCTCCAGCTTGGCAAGGAATCTGGTTGAGATTATCCCTCCCTCTGCCCCTCCCACTCATACGTGCTCGCTCGCTCTCTCTCAAATAAATAAATAATCTTCAGAAAAACCCCAACATAATTAAATTGCTCTGACACAACCTGCAGAAATTAGAGGCTGCGTGCGGAAAGTGGTCTAACTGTGAATGTCCTTTGCAGAACTCTGGCTGAAATGGCAGCGGCCACCTCTGTCCACGTGGTTGCGGTCATCGAGCCCATTATCCAGCACGCCGACTGGTTCTTCCCTGAAGGTAACGTAACTTTTCGACTTCACGGACTGCCCAAACAATACAATGATGGTATAGAAAATTTTTTAAAGAAGAAAATGCTTCAGTAACCCCTTCGCGATTCCGTGACTGGCTCGCGTTTATTTTTAAACCCCCTTGCGTGCGTCCACATTATTTTGTATTTCTCTTTGTTTCACTTCACCCCGGGGGTGGCCACTCGGCCAGTGTGCACTCGGTACCCCCGGCGCTATGTCTGCCGGTGAGATATGCTGTCTGCCATTGGAGAAGAAGCAGATACTATCCCACGTGTTAGAAGGAAGGGTGGATGGTTATACAAACTCCGATGTTGGGCACAAAGAACCAGAACCGCTTTCGAGAAGGGGTGACACCGGATATGCAGTTTTCCACTTGGAAGGCAGCTTTCTGCTCCGGTGGCCGGAGAGCCGGGTTTTTGTAAAGGTGGAAGATGAAGCTGGATAGGTTGATTGGAGCCATTTTGTGAAGGTGGGAGTTGACTGTGTCAGAGAAAGAGGATTTCAGGCAATAGGGAACAGGTTTTCAAACTATATTTGTTGTAGTCCTGGGATCTTCAGAGGTTCCATGAACCCCTTCGGGGACACTGCTAGGGCAAGCTTTGTGAGTCCAGACCTCCTGCCCCGTACTTTGCCCGGAGTGGCCCCACTGTCACCTCCCGTGACACCAGGGTGAGCTCGTTTCTCCTTTCCCCGGGTCTCCTCACCATTGAGAATCACGCCTCACTCATGGAGGTTCTCAACAAGTACATGACGTGTGGATGAAAACTGGCATTTTGCCCAAGATTTCTTTGGGAAAACAAATCTTAGAAAAACTGCTATAGGCAGTATGGAGTTGCTGTTGCCTTTTATTTGCATTTTATATCAAACTGTAAATACCTTTTTTTTTTAAGTAATCCATGCTTATTGTCTTCTTCCATATTCCGTGATTTTTTAAAATTTTATTTAAAAAATTTCTTTTTACAAAGAAGAAAGCAGAGGAATTGTGTAACTTATATTCTGAATCATACCCTGTCCTTATCTCAACTTATTTCCTCCCCCTGGCTTGGCAAACTATTGAGAAGATGAGGGGGCAGGGGGTTGCACTGGTGAAACAGGGGGGTGCACTTGTGAAACAGCTGGGAGTAATTTTTAAGCCTCGTGTGCCCATATGCTGTACACCTTATGTGCTGGCCAACCTTGTCTCATGGTGCTTCACTTTACCACGCTTCCTAGATGTTGCATTTATTTTACAAGTTGAAGGTTGGTGGCAGCCCCGCCTTTGCTGCCATTTTTCCAATAGCATTTGCTCATTTCATGTCTCTGTCCCATTTTGGCAATTCTTGCAGTATTTCCAACTTTTTCCAATTCTTGTTATATTTGTTATAGTGATCTGCGGTCAGTGATTATAACTCGCTGCAAGTTCAGATGATGGTTAGCCTTTCTTAGCAATAAAGTATTTTTTAATTAAGGTCTGTGCCCTGTGTTTGTAGACCTAATGCTCTTACACATGGCAGCACAGTACACACATAACTTTGATGTGCACTGGGGACCAGAAGAGCCATTGGACTTGCTTTATTGTGATACTCACTTTAGTGGATTGTTCATTTCATCGTGATATTTGCTTTATCATCACGCTCGCTTTATTGCGATACTCACGTCAGTGCGATACTTGCCTTGTTTCAGTGGTCTGCACCAAACCTGCCTTGTCTCTAAGGTGTACCTGCACGTTTGTTTCTTTTTCTCCTTGCAGAGGTGGAATTTAACGTATCGGAAGCATTTGTGCCTCTCGTCACCCCAAATTCCAATCACTCATCTCACACTGGAAATGACTCTGACTCAGGGACCCTCGAGAGAAAGCGGCCTGCCAGCATGGCGGTCATGGAAGGGGACTTGGTGAAGAAGGAGAGGTGTGTTTATAGCTGTTCAGTTTCCTCCAGCAGCAGATGTCACGTAGAAGAATTATTAAACCCTCCGGACCTGGTACCGCCTCAATGGACCTGTAGTAGGAGAGCGGCCCACGGTGCACCCATGACTGTTAGGTCCAGATATTGCAGGAATTCCACTCTAGTTCGTTCCAAACATTAAACGTGACCCCCCAAGGCAGACACGTAGCTCGACAGTACACATCTGTTCCATATGCATCCAAGCTTCACCTGCTCTGTGATAAGCATCATACACATGCTACGAAGTCACTTAAAAGTACTTGATGGGGGAAGAGGAGTGGGAAGGTGGGAGGAAATTTAAGTGTTGTGGACAGATAGGAGAATAACCCACCTCGCACCAGTGAGTTGTCAGATGTGGTGTTTAAAGAGACCTATTTTGGGTATGACTTGGCCCTTCGTGGAAGTCAGCGCTGAATTTGGTGTTCAGCTGGAGGTACTTCTCTATCGGCCAACCGTGGAGGGAAAAAGACAGCTGCGTGGGCATTAGTGAGAGACGTCAGTCTCTGTTCTATGCTCCACGGGCGAGTTTAGTGGGACTTTCAATGCTTAATGAGGCTGTTTATGTTTTGTGCCTGCAGAGGCCAACCATTAAGTCCGTATGATGAAATGCCACTGTGTTCACCCGAAAGGTTAAGTTAGGCCTGCGGAGTGACGTGCTTCATGCACACACACGGAATAACATCACCGGACACAGTTTTACAAGTAAACCAGTAAACAGATTCACAACTAAATTTCATAGTTTTTTTCATTTCCTGATCTTATAGTGAGCTTTGATTTTTTTTGTTTTCCTTTTGCTTTGTTGTTGTTTTGTCCAGGCAAAGGCCAATACTTTACGTTCCTATCTGTCCCTCTGAAACCCACATTTCTTGTGTGCAAAAGTTTTACTTCTCTGAAGCCCCAGTCACACAGTAGGTCCTGCTTCCTGATGACACACTGGCCACCGCACAGTTTAGCCTTCATGTATTTGAAGTCACAAAATGCAGCATCGTGGCCATGGTTGGCACATGTGATCCTCAGTTATCTCCCGGGGTAGGTTCTTCTTGCCAGCTGACCCAGCACACGCGAGCTCAGGGAGCCACACGTGTTTATTTTTCAAACTGAAAAGCCTGAGAGTTCCTCCATCACAGAAGTTCACTTACGTGAAAAGTGAATTTTCCTTCTCCCCGTCTTCCAACCACCATCTCCTTCCCGAAAGCAGTGATTTTTTTTTTCCGGGATCATGAATCCTCTCAGATCTGTTCTTCACATGCACCCACACTAGGGCTCGTACACCTCAGCCAGGGAGGCAGTGTGGTGTGATGTCCTGATGCTGCCCTCGGCTGCCACCCCGTCCGCCAAGCACATGGAAGTGAGGAGGCCACTGGGTGGTAGGCGAATGGGCACGCGGACGTGATGTCCCCCACTCCATACAAGGCCTGTCCACGGACTTTCAGCTGTTCACACCCGAACTGAGACAGGACATTGATCAGTACCAGGTCTGTTGCTTGCTCAGGTTTAAAGCCTAGGCAAGCTGCTTGCCTCGGTAATAGCAATGACCATTCGTCTGGTTCTTGCTGCCTCACTGCATGCGGGGCAAGTCGGGTGGCTCTTGCCGTGCGCGGGTTGTAACACGTGTGGAGTGATGGACTTCTGTCTCACTAGTCGGCTTGCATGCTGTGTTGACTGTTTCTTCTTTCTGTGTAGCTTTGGTGTGAAGCTTATGGACTTCCAGGCCCACCGGCGGGGTGGCACTCTAACTAGAAAGCACATAGCCCCAGCTTTCCAGCCACCACTCCCGCCCACAGATGGCAGCACCTTGGCTCCTGCAGGCCCAGAGCCCCCTCCCCAGAGCTCTAGGGCTGAAAGCAGCACAGGGGGTGGGACGGTCCCCTCCTCTGCGGGCACACTGGAGCAGGGGCCAAGCTCGGGCGACAGGTAAGAAGACCAGCTTCTGCTGGCAGCGGGTGCTCAATGCCCCAGCCCTCTTGCAGGTGCTGGCCTACGGGCATAGCCTCCATGTCCACAGAACTGCTCGGCGTGGAGTGAACCAGATCTGCCTTCCCTCTTCTGGTTGGCAAAGGATGGGAAAAAAGACTGTACATTGCTTGCTCTCGTTCCTGTTTTCCAAAAGAAGCAACGCTTGTTTGCATTCTTTACCATCCTGCTTTGGTGCTGGAAGCCAACAGGTGGCTAGCTCTATTACAAACCCCTTTTCCCTGTTTGATGTCTACTCAGTGCTCATTTGCCATGTGCTTTTGTCATCTTGTACACTAAGTAATTAACACTTGAATGTAATGAGTTACTTAGATTAGAGCATTGCTGGTATTCAGTCATTCACCCACACACCCATCCACCCGTCCATCCTTCCCTTCATCCACCTGTCATCCGTCCGTCCGTCCGTCCATCCATCCGCCCACCCATCCATCCATCCATCTGTCCATCCGTCCACCCACCCATCCAGCCATCTGTCCGTCCATCCGTCCACCCAATCACCCATCCATCTATCTGTCTGTCCATCCGTCCACCTACCCACCCATCCATCCATCAGTCCATCTGCCCCTTGGTCCACCCATCCATCCGTCCGTCCATCCATCCACCCATCCATCCGTCCAGTCAGATTTACTGAGTAACTGTGTGCTGGGTGCCGTACCAGGCACAGATGGTGACTGAGACCTCCCCCACCCCTAGCTTCCAGTCTTACAGGCAAATTGGCAAATACAAGGTAGAAAATACGATGATGGACTTTCTTAAGAGGCCCTTTTGTTGCTTAACATTTTTTGTTGTTGTTGCTTAATCTTTTGATTAGCTACCTGGAATGGGGTACAAGGTACAGCTGTAAGGAAGAGTGCCTTTGAACTTGAGATTTTCATCTAATCTGCTTGAATTCACTTCCCCACCAGAGGCCACTTTAGGTGGTATGCCAAATAGTGCAGGACTAGAAGTGCTGTAAAAGATAAGCCCCTCTACGGAGTATGTGCTCCGATTTTTCTGGTCCTTTTCTCTACTGTGGCCATCTAGAAAGCACTAAATAACCACATATAAAGTAAAATACATGCATGGAACAAGGATCCAGCTTCTCTGGATGGGGAGGGAGTGCCTGGTGGGTTGTGACGCCAGCTGCTTAGGAGATAAGAATCAGGTTCCAGCCTCACGGCCGAACTCAGGTTTCCCTATATATTCCTGAGTTCCTTTTTACTCACAGAATTAGCTGAAGTTCACGTTTTGGTTAAAAATCACGAAGGCCTCTATCTCCCCAGGCTTCCTAGGCACATCCTGAGCTCCATGATGTCTTGTCGAAACTGCCGCTCCACACACGTCTTTGTTTTAGCTCTAATTTTTTTGTTTGAGGGAAAAAAAAGTATTTGCAGGCGCCAACATTTTTCATTTACCTGTAGCCTTTGGTTTGTTTAATCAAGGCTAAATGCATTAAGACAATAACTAGAACGCCCTGCAGAGGGACAAATGGAATGTCAGTCGTCAATTTGCTTTTGTTTTTTGTGCCCTGTGGGTATTTTTGGCGTTCACTCTTTGGTGACCCTGACAAAATGCAGCTGTAAAGCTTAGTGTACGAAGTTCTGAGCCAGGAATTGGCCCGTGTTCTGGTCTCTGTCCACCCTGCTGCCAACCAGCTCCGGGCTGGGAGCCATCGCTGAGTCTCAAGGGTTACTCTTTCCTAGAGTGCAAACGATTGATAATAACCAAGCACTTTATAATTTAGACTGTTGGGATCTTGCCACAGCTTTGCTTTGTTTTGTACACTGTGTGTGTCATATCTCATTCTTTGGAAGTCCAGAAGCCCTTTCATGTTTTTTTTAATACTGCCCAATTTAAGTACAAGCAAACTAGAAATTCCTTGTTGGCCTCTATCAATTGGCGTGTCTCATGATATTCAAGTAGCTAAATAGCTAGAAGACAATGGAGGCAGGGAATCTCCTAAAATATTTAGCTCTGTGTGGCCCCAAATATATGTGCTGCCGAAGCGAGCACTGTGTGGCCCCAAATAAACAGGGGCTTTGCAGACCCAGTGCAAATTATCGAAAATTCCTGATGCCCTCCTTGCCTGTGGAGGTGTAAACTCTGGTGGAATCTGGTGTTTTGATAGCATGCTGACTGACTTTCGCAGGGAGTACCTGACATCTAACTTGACTTCTGCTCTCTGTAGTCCACCAAAACCCAAGGACCCCGCACCTGCCCCTGCCCCAGCGAGAAACAGCAATCAGATGGCCACTGGCCAGAACCAGACCCAGACCACGGCTGGCTCCCATCAGCTCTCTGTCAGCCCAGGGCACAATTCCGCAGGCCCTAGCCCGCACACTCTGCGCCGAGGTAAGTAGCCACCTTTACTCCTTCCCCTTATGGAGGAATGTGCAGACTTCCTTGGGTTAGCGCAGGGATTCACGGTGCAAGGCTTTCCAAGAGAGCATCTCCATGTCTGTTACAAAATGGCAAGGAGAGGGCCACCTGGCTGGCTTCGTCGGAGGAACACCTGACTCTTGATCTTGGAGTCTCAAGTTCAAGCCCCACATTGGGTGTAAAGATTACTTTAATAAAAAAAAAAAAAAAATGGCAAGCAGAAAAATCAGTCATTTAAAAGCAAAATCATTAAAAGGAAGTGAACTAATAGCTGAAAGGCAGGCATTTAGGAATATGTTTAAGCCACAAAGCCTAACAAACAAAAGGTTGTTTCTTGTCAACAGTGCTCCCAGTTTTCCAGGAATCTGGTATTCCAGCCCTGCCCTCTGCTTGGAAACCACCCCAGCCTCTGTCTAGCCAGGTTCTGCAGATCTGCCAGCCACTGTCACCTCTAGATTGAGGTCGGGGCTTTCTGGGTCCTGAGTGCTGTGTGATCTGAATCGCTCCCACCCATGTCCTTACCGTCCTCTGCCCAGCAGTCAGGGAGGTTGTGCGAAAACACGGCAGATCGTGTCCTCTCTCTGGTGAAACGCTCCCTCCTGTGGCTTCTGTGCAGACCTCCCCCGTGTGTAGTGGGACCTGCTTTGGGGCCCTGTACTTATCACGCCCCTCTTTCCCCAAACTTCAGCACTGCTGCTCTGCTTGCTCTCTGTTCCTGGGATGCACTGACCTCATTCCCCTCTTCCTTTTTCTTAAGTTTGTCAGAGAGAGAAAGCACAAGCAGAGGCAGTGACAGGCAAAGGGAGAGAGAGAAGCAGGCTCCCCGCTGAGCCGGGAGCCCAATGCCGGACTCAGTCCCAGGACGCCAGGATCATGACCTGAGCCAAAAGCATATGCTTAACCAACTGAGCCACCGGGTGCCCCTCTTATGTTTAAGTCTTTAATGCATTTTGAGTCGACTCTTATTTATGGTGTAAGATAAGGGTCCACTTTTATTCTTTTGCCTGTGGATATCCACTTTTCCCAACACCACCTGTTGAAGAAACCATCCTTTCCCTATTGTGTGTCCTCAGTGCCCTGTCCAAGATCAGCTGGCCGCATGTACACGGACTGATTTCTGGGCTCTCTACTCTGGTCCACACGTGGTTCCTTAGCATTCAGGTCCCCGCTCAGAGATGTCCCACCCTGTGAGCCCTCCCTGTCGTCCCACTCTGACTAAAGCCCAGCCCCATCTCCGTGACTCACCGAGTCTTCTTCTGTCACATCACTCTCTTTCAGGGCATTTTCCCCTTGATCGGAAATTTTTTAAATTTAATTTTTTACCTTGTTGCTTTGTCTTGGACAAGGTCCACCATTCTCCCATGGCCCTGGCACCCGACTCCCCTGCCGCCTCTCCTCATTGCCTTGGCACCCTTTCATGCCAGGAATGGTCTTTTATTCAGTGTGAATTTACAGTTATACCACTCAGAATAGAAAGCTAGACATTTTTCTTTTTAAGTTGCTTATGGTAACCAGAGTATGGCTCCTATTCCAAAGAGTCCTTTCTTTGTCGGCTACATAGTTATTTCTGTGGGAAAAGGTCTTCCAGGGTTCAAGGTCAAAAGTTCTAGGCCAGCATAGCAGAACCAACTTTATACCCTTTTCATTCTTGAATTCTGAGCCCTGTAAGTGGAGAGCCAGCCAGTGTAGGAAGGAGGAAGGAGCTGAAAAAGAGACCAAGGAGTCCATAGAACATGGTTGTGAGCCTCTGTTCTGCCAGTTATTGGCTCTGTGATCTTTTGCAAATATTTGACTTCTCTGAACCTCAGTTTTCTCTACCGTGATATGGGTATAACAATGCCTGTCCTGCAGGGAGCTAATGGGACTTAAGCGAGGCTTAAATGGAACTTCAGTTTATGAAAGGGGCCTAATTTGGTACTAGTGATGTGGGGTAAGTGATGCTCCTTAATTTCCCTATCGCTTTTTGGGAAGATTAGTAGGACCTCAGTACAATTTGAAAAATGCTAATGTCTCCCCTTACCGCCCATCTCTCCCAGCCCAAAACCAGGTCTCCATGTTTTTGATTTCACCCTCCTCAGTACCAAATTCTGCCCCCTGGCCCCCTCACCCCCTTCCTGACGCTGATCTCAGCTGGTGTGGAGAGGGTAGTGGTTTGCTTCATCCTTCCTTAGCTAAGACAACTCTTCCAGACTTACTTGTACTTCTATCCAGAGCATATCTGCTAATTCAAATGATTCCAGAATTGGTAGAATTTCTGTTATTAAAAAAAAAAAAATTAAGCCCTCTAGAAGCCGACTTAAGGCAAGGGGCCATGGTGCATATACAGGCAGATCAGTCGTGCTTGGGGGTCACCCTCTTCTAGCTCCTCTTGCTTCTCCCCGATTCTTCGGGCGGGCAGGACACTGACAAGTGGGCAGCTCAGTGGCCTTAGAGCATCGAGTCCATCTAGGGAGGTGGCTCCCTTCACTTAATTCTCTTCATATTAAACTTTTCAAATGAGACCTCGGGGTACCTGGCTGGTTCCATCAGCAGAGCGTACAACTCTTGATCTCAGAGTCGTTGAGTTCAAGCCCCACACTGGGTGTAGAGATTACTAAAAATTTTTAAAATAAAAAAATAAACAATGGGTCTTTAAAGATCTAAAGGTCGGTATGCATATAGGGTACTTTTTTTTTTTGAACCATAAACCTCTTGTTTGAGCAAATTTTAGATTTCGAGAGAAGTTGCAGAGGCAGTGCTGGTTGTTCCCAAATGCCCCTCACCCACTTCTCCGACTGTTAATGACCCAGGTCCCCAAGGTGCATTTGTCACCCCCCAGAAACCAGCCCTCCTGCTTTACTATGGACAAAACTCCATATTTTGTTCAGATTTCACCAGTTGTTCCACCAGGGGCCATGTTCTGTCCCGGGCCCGCTCCCATCCAGGAGGCCACGGTGCATGCGGCCGCCTCTTCTCCTGAGTCTCCTCTGGGTTGCGACAGTTTCTGTCCTCCCTTGTGTTTTCGTGGCCTTGACAGCTTTCGGGGAGGGCCAGTCTGGCATTTGGAAGGATGTCCTCAATTCACGTTTGTCAGCAGCTGTTCACCTGGTTGGACTGGCCCGGGGGCCTTGGAGGAGGCAGACCACAGAGGTGAATGCCCTCCTGCTCGCATGCTTCCACCGGGAGCCCGGTATCAGCCGTTGTGAGATTCACCCCATAAAGGCGGTGCTGGCTTTACTCACTGAAAGATGTTTTCCCCCTTTGTGCAGCTGTTAAAAAACCTGCTCCTGCACCCCCGAAACCAGGAAACCCACCTCCTGGCCATCCCGGGGGCCAGAGTTCTCCAGGAACATCTCAGCACCTACCCAGCCTGTCACCAAAGCCAACCACGCGAAGCCCTTCTCCTCCCGCCCAGCATGTGGGCCAGGCCCCCGGCCAGCCCTGCACCACCTCACAGCCTTCTGCACCCCGGAGGTACTCGAGCAGCCTGTCCCCGATACAAGCTCCCAATCACCCACCACCGCAGCCCCCGACGCAGGCCGCACTGCTGGGGCACAGCAAACCGAGTAGCCAGGGCCCGCCCGCTCCCGTGGCTTTGCCCAGTGAGCCTGGACTTGAGCAGCCGCTTCACACCCCTCCCCAGACTCCAACGCCCCCCAGTACTCCACCTTTAGGAAAACAGAACCCCAGCCTGCCAGCTTCTCAGACCCAGGCGGTGAGTAATCCCGAGATGGCACAGCCACACACCGGAACCTTACCAAGACCAAGACCAGTACCAAAGCCAAGGAACCGACCCAGCATGCCTCCACCCCCACATCCTCCTGGTGCCCACTCGGCTGGGGATGGTACCCTCACCAACGCTGCTCCCACTGCCTCCAAAATAGTCACGGGTAAGTGAGAAATCAGCTCAGACCTTTCCCCCTTCCACACTACATTGCATCCAGACTCTCCCCTTTCGTTTAGGCCTTGGTTTTCAGTGGGGGCAGCAAACTGTACCCACTGGCCAGATCTAGCCCATAGCCCATTTTTGTAAGTAAAGTTTTATTGGGACAGAGCCACTCTAATTTGGTAACAAACTGCCTTTGGCTGCTTTTGTGCTAATGTAATGGTGGTATAGACCTTTCAGAGAGTATTTGGCTCACAGAGCCTGAAAATATTTAATGCCTGGCCCTGGAAGTTGGCTGGCCTCTGACTTATAGTATCATATGTGTTTAAGACCTATCTACATTTACCTTTTTCCAAGTCTAATGACCTAATTAGTGGAAGGTATTGTACAACGTGAGCATGAAATTCATTTCTTAGCGAATTCCCCATTAAGATACTTACCTTCCTTCTAAAGCTAAAAATGTTCATAGTAAATGAAACATTTCAGACATAACTTTAAAAAACGTGATCTGTGCCCATTTGGATGCTCCAGGAAGGGAGGTCTTGGGCGTGAGCACATCAGAGCACCAGTCCTGAGTGTTGAGGGAGGGAAGGATCAAGAATTTCCCATAATTCCCATGGAAACCTGTTTCAGGTAGTGATGATTGTATACATTTCTGTGGGCTACCTAATGGGGTGTATTTTTTTTTTTTAAGATTTTATTTATTCATTTGACAGAGATCACAAGTAGGCAGAGAGGCAGGCAGAGAGAGAGAGAGGAGGAAGCAGGCTCCCTGCCGAGCAGAGAGCCCGATGCGGGACTCGATCCCAGGACCCTGAGACCAGGACCTGAGCCGAAGGCAGCAGCTTAACCCACTGAGCCACCCAGGCACCCTGTATTTTTTTTTTTTTAAGGGCAGTCTAGAACATGATCATTTTAGTTAATTATGATTTCTTTTCAAAGTTCCACCCTGAGGGCTCTAATACACTATTTGATTTAAGGATGGGGTAGATTGAGGGGGGGGGTTAATGTGTTTTTTAAAATGGCAGTTAGGAGCTTTGAATCACAACAGCTTAGTTTTAAATTTCCTATGTGGAGCTAGTTTTAGAGAAGCTGAAATATACCTCTTGGCTGACCAGCTGTATTACACATCTCTGCTGAAACGAGCCAATGGTATCCCCCAGACTGGTACCCCAAATAACGATGGTTAACCAATTAGTCTTTCTTTTGATAACCCTATTTCTTTTTCAGGAATATACTGCATAAATGCACTGTTATAAATGGTTAATAATTTCTGATGATACTCCAGCTTCTACTTTTGAAAAACAAAGCCATATTGGTGTGTTTGTTTGTTTGTTTCCCAATAGATGCCCTCACAGGTGGGGAAGGTTCCCAGGACTAAGGTCTGTAACCACCCCCAAGCAGCTCGCTCCACAGCTCCAAATGCTCCTGCTTAGCCGTGTTTTGCAAATGTGCTTGTGACTCTGTGCTCAGGAGCAGCTCCTTGAGGCCCCTGCCACCGTTCTGTAGTGTTAGACAAATTCCTTATGCTGAGCTGCTGTGCTCGCAGTTCAAGAGGTAGATGTCCGTAGATTGAGAACCCAATTTCAAGCAACTCTCGTAAGATAGGAGGAGTGTCTTCTTTCTTGTTGGTAAGCCTTTCCTAAAGGGTCCTGCTCTTCTCAGGGATTTACCTGTCATTGATTGGCTCATCACTTCCAACCAAAGAGGACTCGGGTGCAGTCAGCCCAGAAAATTGTGTTCCCTGTGTCTTGAGCTTTAATTTTTTTAATTGTATCTTAAGTGCAAGTTAACCGCATGGAGCTTCTTAATTTGATGTTGGAAATTCTGAAGACCAAAAAAAAAAAAAAATTCCTCCAAAGATCCCACTAAATTCCTTTGCATTCCAGCATGCTTACATTTTGCTTTCTTAAACCATATGAGCTTTTCCAGGGGCACTGTGAGGCTCATCTAAATCCTGCCTTTGGGTCTGCATTTGGACACCATAAGGCTCTCTTTAAGGGTACCGTTGCTCTCATCCACTGAGCTGAGCCTTAAACCTATGGTGGGCTACTTCGGCAGAGTATTCACAGCTTTGGTCTGAGTAAGACTTTCTGGAGAAATCAGAAAGGGAAACTAGAGTGTGACCTTTAGGACATGGAGGAGGGCACGGGGGTGAGTCCTCTTCCCCACTCCCTATAACCCAGAGAAGCCTGGGGTTGCCTGACAGGGTGTGGAAGTCATATATAAGAGTGAAGTGACTAAGCTCTAATCAACATGTCAGTACTTGGGACACCCCAAACTTCTCCCCTCCACCTAGATCTTTCCCTCTTTTTGATGGAAAACTACAAACCAGAATCGTGTCTTTTGTTTAATACCATTCTCAGCTCAGGTGTCTTTCTTCCAGAAAGCCATCTTACTGACCCAGTACAACCCCATAAGGCTCTGTACTTTATAATTATCAGGTCAGGGAGATTTTATATGAAAACTACTTTTCCTTAAGATATTAACGAAGTATTTAAAAACCAATCTATGTTATGAACTCTCCTACACTCAAGAAATTCCAGGTCACCACAATGACCTCTGTATTGCAGAATTAACTTTCAGTTGCTTAAAATGGCCTGGACTGCCCCCGGGAACACACAGAAGGCCAGCATTTAGGGCTCATGAATCCTCTATTATTAACCATTCCTGGATACGGCCATTGGGTATTTCAACATAACTTCCAAGGAAGGTGGTTCTTTATGACGACATCATGTTTTTACATGGAAAACCACGAACAGATTCCTAGAAACAGGTTATTTGTTTAGAGCAATTAATCCCCAAAAAGTAGAATTAAGGCCTGGGGCTTAAGATAAACTCTTGGGGGCAACTGTTGCTGCCGGGCACCTCTGGCCGCCAACCTGGGCCAGCTCAGCTGCAGCCCGGGGAGAACGGTGGGACTCTGATGTCACTGGAACCTCTTCTTGGTCATTACTGTAGAAAACACAACCAGGCTTTTAGCTGCGAAAGTAAGAGAGTTTACATCTTGCTGTTTTTAAAGTAATAGATTCTAGCCAAGAGTGTTCTAATTTCAACATTTTATTAAATAATTTAGATGTATGACCTGCCATGTTCAGTAAGAACTGAAATTGGAATAATTAATGGTAAGGAAAAGGCACCTGATTGGCCAAAGCATTTGTGCTACTTGATGATCATGTTTGTGCACTAATGCCTGTTACTAACCGGGCACGCTCCCCCTGCCTGCTTGTATCCCTACTAATAGTGCATGTACTAATGGAGGCTGGCTTCGTTCATGCTTGCTGTCAATCACCCTGAGTACAAAGCGTGTCCACAGCATGTGTCAGGTGCTCAAGGGCTAGCCCTGTTACTTCTCTCACTCCTGTTCTTGTCTATACCGGGCCGGCTTGAGATGTAATAGGAAGAGGACCTTGTAGACTCGGATGTGCCTGAATTAGAATTGCAGCTCTGTGTAATGACCTGGCTGATGAGTAAGAGGGGGACACTTGGGAAAATTTCTCCTGAAGGGGTGAAATCAGATAAAATAAGAGAACATCTTTCAGTTCTTAATTTACACGGAGTCTTAAGTAAACGGTAGCCATTGATGATCATTTTTATCTTGGGAAAAAACAAATAGATGCTCAGAGTTATGTATTAGATTCATATGTCAACGCTTTAAAAATTCCTATGTCCAGACACAGCCTTCTAGGGCTGGGGCCCAGTCATCCCTATTTAGATTTTTTTTTTTAAAGAATTTTTATTTATTTATTCGACAGAGTTCACAAGTAGGCAGAGAGGCAGGCAGAGAGAGAGGAGGAAGCAGGCTCCCTGCCGAGCAGAGAGCCCGATGCGGGGCTCGATCCCAGGACTCTGGGATCATGACCCAAGCCGAAGGCAGAGGCTTTAACCCACTGAGCCACCCAGGCACCCCTGCCCCCAATTTAGATTCTGATGCACTGCTTGGTTTTCCCAGTTCTTTTGTGGGTTAAAAAGACAATGCTCTGGAGCAAAAGACATTTCTTAATATTTTGTGATATTCCATGAGTCTGAGAATATCCACGAGGCCCCCATCCTCTGCACAACGGTACGCCGTATTGCTCTCGGGATCGTCCTTAAACAAACTCAACACTCCACTAGTTCTCATGGTGTTCTTTTTAAAAACTGACCTCTTTTTATATCCTGAAAGACATGCATTAAAAAAAAGAACAACTAACCATGGATATTGAAGGAGATTTGGAAACTAGAAATAAGAAGGCACTATTTGTATTCTATTTGTTTCTCTACTCTAGTTTTTTTTTCCCCCTAGAAGTCCAGGGAGTATATGATTCTAACTATTTTGCATATATAGATTTTGATCTTGCATTTTTTAATTTCACCTTACATTCTATGCTCCTTCCCATGTTCTGATGGAGTTTTAACAACCCATCTTTTCCAATGAATGTCTAACGTTAAGCAGACAGATTTTTGCTCAGAGTTGGACATTTCAGTGGCTTCTGAAGCAGAAGAAATAAACTTGCAGTTTATTTTTAATAACTAAACATCAGAATCATGTCAAGGTAAATATTAGAATCTTTGTAAAATAACCTTTCCCCCCTTTTTGCTACAATGAACCAGAGTGTCCAGACTCCTGCGTTATATCCTCAGAAGCTGTCTGCTCTGTCAGGACCCTCACCCGCGGACGCACAAAGTCCTGTGGGGCGGAGGGAGAGCACTACACCAATGAAAACCCAGGCTCCAGGGGCCAGCCCATCTGGCTCTGATCCTGTGTGAGGAGCTGAGTCTCTCAGGGTCTCCCTTTCTTACCTCTACACTGGTTATACTAGTGCTGCTTTGGGGTCATTTCACAGAGGGCCAGTGAGCTGACGCGATGCTGTGTGCGTAGCCCCTGGGACCATGTCTGGTGTGTGGTAGCTGCTCAGTGGTGCCACCGTCGTGATGAAGAGTAGTCTCCTTCTGAAAGCTAGCTCTGCACACACGCTGATTTTTCCTACTTCCTGTGTGTGAACAGATTTGCTGTCTTCTTTTTAAACATGGTTTAGCCAGCCTGGCTCTCTCGGTGGGTAGAGCTGGTAACTCTTGATCTCAGGGTCATGAGTTCAGGGCATGGAACCTACTTAAAACTTTATTTTTTTAAGATCTTATTTATTTGATAGAGAGAGAACGACCATAAGTAGGCAGAGAGGCTGGCAGAGAAAGAGAGAGGGAAGCAGGCTCCCTGCTGAGCAGAGAGCGCGATGCGGGGCTCGATCCCAGGACCCTGAGATCATGACCTGAGCTGAAGGCAGAGACTTAAGCCACTGAGCCACCCAGGTGCCCCAAAACTTTAAAATTATAATAAAATCATAAATAAAAATAAACTCAGCTGCCTTTAAAAAAATAAAAATGGTTCATGTAAGGGGCAGGGGGGTAAGGCTGGGAAATAATGTATCTGCCAACCTGAGGCAAACCAGGGAAGCAGGCGGGAGGCCTTATGCTCCCACCACACATTCTTCCCCCCCGCTGTAGAATTTTTGTGTATTCATCATAAAGAGAATTTCAGGAAAGTACAAATCCAGAAATTATATGCGATGGAAAGGAAGGAAGGAAAAGGATCTGTCCTCTGAAAAGGGTCTGTGGCTGTTTGGTGTTGGTTTGCATGGAAATCCACATATTAACAAGTAGAAATCTAATCAGCATGTATAGAACCTTTGCATCACGCGTCCCCCACCAGGCATGGCAGTTGCATAGTCTCTGATAAACTCTTTGGGCTAAAAAGAGACACTGACTGGTTGCACCATCTGTCTTGTTGGGTTGGGGATTGAATTTGCAATGGATTTCTTATACCAGTCTTGTCTTGGAGACATGACTACTCTGCCTGAGGCTGTAGGAAGGGAGGATTGGAAAGATGGTTGAGCTGGAGGGCTCTGGCCAGCCACAACATTTATTGAGATTCAGCTATTAAGCAGCTACAGTTCTAGGCGCTGGGGATGCCCTGAGCTAGACAGACACAGTCCCTGCTCTTCGTGACTTCCTTTCTGCTGAGGTCAAGTCTAAGACATTGGGATCCCTGCTCCGTGCACACAGCCCACCCTTCCCTTGACTGCACCACTGGACACTGCAACTCAGCACAGTTCAGTTGGTTTTACCATTATCGTAAGACTGGAATTGTCAAGTGCATTCAGCCCTTGAACCCTCTCACACCTTGGCACCTCCATCCATCTAGAAATTTCTCTTGAGCTGTGGTGCACATGAAACCGGAAGAGCTGGGGCCGCCAACCCAGGAGCCCTTGTGAGAAAAGGTAGTAGATAGATCTTGCAGCTCAGAACTGTAGGGTTGTGCATGAGCAGGAAACAGTTTCAAAGCAGTGCGCCCCCTCCCCCCACTGAATGCACATGCGTGTGCCCCCAGCCTGCATGGAGAAGGAACAAGTGAAAGAGAAATTATGAGTAATTCTTAAACATATTGGGGAGACTCCCAGCATGCTCTAGCCCAGCAACGTGAAACTACAGCAAATCTGAACCTCTCCCTTCTCTCCTGCACCTGTCTTAAAACTGGGCCTCTCACCAGGCCCTCACAGTTTGCTCAAACACACACCTACTGGAGAAACAAATTCTGTCTTGATCGGGGGGCCATCTCCCCCACTGAACCCCCCGACTTCATTAAAGCTGGGTCTGGCTTGTTCACTGTTGTGCTGTCTCAGGTAGACACTCAGTAAGTACTTATTCATGAATGAATGCATCCGAGCTTCTCTGGCCTCACGAAGAGGCCATCCATGACAGGTGAAGATGTTTCTTGTGGGTTTTGAGGAGTGAGGGACTGATGGCTTGAGGTTTCCGGTTGCCCTCTCGCTAGAGGAATTCCCGCCAACATAAGACATGAAAAGAAACTTCTAAGTATTAGAAGGAGAAGAGAAAATCGGTATTTGTGAGAGGCTGGTGATCTACCTCAGTGATGGTCACCCAGGGGTTGACATCTGGCCATGTCTGGAGACAACATTTGTCACAGTGAGGGTGAGAGGGCTGGCTGCCACTGACATCTTATGCATGAAGGGCAGGACGGCCGCCAAACATCCCACAGGGCACAGGACAGCCCCTCAGCCCCGACTGACCCAGCCCAAAATGTCACTGGCGCTGAGGTTGGCATAGCATGAATTACAGGAGGACGGACTCCCAGGCCCGAGAGGAGGGGGGCTCTGTCCAGTGAGGTGCACACAGCCCTGATTTGTGAAGAGGTTTTAGCTAGCGTGTTGGTGCAAAGAATGAGGTTTCCTCTCATCGGCAGAACGAGCGCCCTGTCTGAGGGCTCCTGGGAAGGGCCACCAGAACCAGGAGATAGGGCTGTGCCACTCAGCTGCTCTGGGGTCTGTCTGAGAGGCTTGACTCAACTTCCAGGGGCTGACGGTGCCTGTAGTGAGCGAAAGTGTGTGTGCATGGGCTGACTCGGACTGTCCAGCTTCTCTTCTAGAGCGCCGGCGAGCGGCCTCGTGAGCATTACCATACGCTGACAGCATGTCTCCTGTTTTTGTCCAGACACCAGTTCTAGAGTTTCAGAGCCGCTTCGCAGCACCTTTCCTGACATGCATTCAGACTCAGCCAGCAAAGACCTGCCCGGACGCATTCTGTTGGATATAGACAACGATACAGAAAGCACCGCCCTGTGAAGAAAGCCCCGCCCCCTGCCCCGCCCCCTTCCACTGTGGAGCCCGGAACCGGGCAGGTGCATGGTTCTCTCCGCAGCCCAAACAGTGAAGAGCTTTCAGTGAAGGGAAGAAGGTCTGGCATGCAGGCCTTTGCCTTCCCACAGCCTCAGGAAGGAGAAGGTGGAGGCTGACACTTTAAGCTGAATGATCTGTGTCTTTGAAGAAGTTGGTTTTCTTTACACGGGAAAGAAATCATGCCAAAAATTTTTTTAAAAAAAATTTTAAAAAGAAAGAGAAAAAAAGAAAAAAGAAGTACCTAGAATGGAAGGAGTATTACTGCCGAGACGCGCCTAGGAAGCTTTGTCACTGCCGTTGAGGCAGGTGGCACAAAAGGCAATTTGGAATGAAGAAGAAGTAGTGCGTGAACAATCTATTTAATAAAATACATGCATTATGCAAATCGCCTACTTCCTGCTACTTGGACTTTCATTCTTATATATTAGGAGGGAGGTTCTTCTCCTTCGCCATTGCTGCAGAATCGTTTTGTATGAAGTATGGTCGTCCCTCCCCGACCCCCTCCAAACCGTGAGCATTGATGGTGACTGCTGGATCTGTCACCTCAGCAAGCTGGATGTGACTTGTGCCTTGTTGGATCGCCAGAATGTAGAAGGAAATGTACTGTTCTTTTTTTTTTTTTTTTTAAACAATGTAATTGCTACTTGATAAGGACCCGAACATTATTCTAGTTTCATGTTTAATTTGAATTAAATATATTCTGTGGTTTATATGAAAACTTTATAATTCTTGGAAGCAAAACTGTGGCTTTGTGTGTGTGTGTATGTGTGTGTGTGTGTGTGTGTGTGCACGCGCATGCGCACATGTTGTCACCTCACCAAACAGAATTTGGCTGAGACCTCAAAGATCCCTGGGCCCCCAAAGTGCTTCTTGCACTTAATAATGTCAGTGAAAATATATATACCTATAAACCCACTTCCCCCTGTATCTTAAATTTATTTTTGCTGAAGGCCGACTCTTCCTCTCTTCCTCCTCAGACGCCATCCCCCTGCCCCAGACTGTAGATCGGGCTCCCTATAAAGACCAAGGGTGTTGGTATCGGTTGCTCATTGGCCTTGAGCCCCCTCTCCAGGGAGGCCACTGCCCAGGCAACTCTGTGGCACCTTGGACCGCTCCCTCTACAGCTCTGGTGCTCAGGAGGAGAGCAAGATGCCATGCTTGCCAAGGAGATGGTGTGGGTGCCCGGGGACCAGGAAGGTCGGTGCTGGACGTTCTCCCCAGAGTGGCACACATGTTTTGTTATTGATGGCTCCAAAACACAACACAGACCTTCTCTATTTGAAGAGACGTTTCAGTTTTCATTCTCCATTTATTAAAATCTCCCAACCCCAACAACTCCAAACTAAAGAAAAACGGTAATCATTTGATTTTTGTCTGCATGTCAAAGGTAAATACCAAACCAAGGCTACGGCCCATCTTCTTGAACGGGCAAGGCCCAGAGTGGGGCATGGAGGTCAGCTTGTGTTCAGAGCCGTAACCGCATCATGATGGAAGCATCTCCAAGGTCCCACAGAGAGGTGATTACCCCTGCTGGGACAGTCACCACCTCACTGTCCCATTCTGGCACAAACACCATCAGAAAGGAGAGGTTTTATAATGTGAACTCTAAGTGGCCATCCCTGGTCATCAGGAGGGTGCTGATGTCCAGGAAGCTGCTGCTGAGTGTCTGGTCCCCTAGAGCTTTCCTCACTGTGACACTTGCTTCTCGTTACGATATCTGGGAAGTAGACCAGAGGGGGTGCCCTAGAATCTTGTGCTTTAAGAAAATCGGAGAAAACTGTGTGTACTTCCCAAGTGCTGGCATTGACTATTTTTCCGCTTAATTCCCACAAGGCTGCTTCCCCTCAAACAAGTGGCCAGAGGGATGGGCATTTCCACAGCAAATCTTTACTGGCCGAGGGGCTGTGGGGCTTTGGACCTGAAGAGCGGCCAGCCCTGTTCCCTACAGCCCCAGCCGTCCGCCTTTCTCCATTCTGGGCTCTGCTGGGGTCTGCACAGGCTGTGTCTGCCATGTGCACGGCTAAGGTCAAGGGCAGGCCCACAGAGCCAGCCCTGATGCCATCTTTGGGGTGGCCCTGCACCTTGGCCCGTGATTCCAGTCCTGGGTTAGAGCCACTCCTTCGCCCAAAGTCAGCAGGAGTGGAAGGCGAGTGGTGGCCTGTGGGTCTCATTCCCTGTACTCGGAAGGTGAACCGGGCAAGTTCAAACGCTAGCGCGCTCAGCCCTGGCGAGGGGTCTGCTGCCAGGCTGGGAGGTCTAGTGGGTCTCTTCGCTTGTTTATCCCTCTGAATTCTCCCTTGGTGTTGCACGACAGACAAGAAGACTGAACAGAAGAGAAGAGGTAGCTTTGACACTTTTCTCCCCCACCTTCTGCCCCCCATTCCCTTTTAAGAAAAGCACTAAATGTCACGTTGAAAATGAACTCCTTTGAAGCCTCACAGTAAACAAACAAAGCTTTATTATTTATTCCCTTTCATTACAAAAACAGGGCTCGGACAACAGACTGGACCCCTGGGTTCACCCCCACATTAAGCAAAGTAGCCCCAGAGAAAAATGGCGCAGCTTACACAGACGATGAGGTGGATGTCCAGAAGGGTTTTTACAAGGGGATTTTCCTCCAAGGAAGCTATGACCGGTTCCACGGTGCTTGGGGGTTCCTTGCCCAGGCTCTCCATTCCACAGAGCCACAAGATGGCTCGCATCACTTTGGACTGCTTTGGGGTCGTGTCACCTAAAAGAACCCAAATGAAGGTCAGAAGGGAACAGAGGGGCCGACCAGCTGTGTTCCGTGCCCAGTGAGAAATTTCCCATACCTTTTCTGGGAAGTATTCATGAGGACCTTAATCTTCATGAGGACCTTTCATCATTTTCAGATGAAAAGACGGAGCCTCATTTGACTAAGTTGGGTGAAGCCCCACAGCTGGTAAGCGGTAGCAGAGGTGGGTTTAGAAGCCACATCTGTCTGATTCCCTCCTCTCTATCACACCATCTGCCAGGAGGCCCAAGGCAGGGAAGGGCACTCTTGTGGAAAACTATTTCCCCATTTAGAGCTGGGGCTGCAAGCTCCATGGCCTTTAGGGCTAGTCACGTGGTCAGGACAAAACACTTTGCTTATTAAACTTGTCAAAATATGAACCAGAAAAGATTCTCTCATTTTTCTTGTAACACATGGCCTTCTGGATCTATCCTTGGACTTCCATCATTAGGTTGACATGGATTCATAGCCGCAGAATGTTTGTCTGTACATGTATATTGACAGATGTAAAAGGCCACATGTGATGGTAAAGGACAGCCCACGGCTGCAGGGTCATGGCGCAATAGGGATGGGTGGGGACCTTGGCTCACTGAAGGGCACAGCTCAGTCTGAGGGGCCGGCTTTCCAAATTCTGGACAACGTTAGTCATGCAGACATGGGGGCCCAGAGTTGTTACATCTTCCCATGTTTCAAAAGGAGATGGAAATCTGGCATTTTATGTGAAATTTCCCAAGTTTTCAATGTCGGCTCACCTTTTATTGAAATGGTAGGTGGACTACACCACAGTATGTCTACAGGCTGCCAGTTTGAAACCAGCAATTTAGAGAAAGCCAATAGCATTCCAGCCTGCCTGGCGGGATCTCATGGGGACTAAGGGAGCCGTGTTGTAGCAAGTCACTCAACACCCACTTGCTGTTACTATTCTCCACTGAGCTTCTGTTGAAAGTTAGAACAGACATGGGGAGTCAGGGGATGCTAACATTCCAAGTACACCCCTCTTCTGGCTTGTGATTTGGTAGAAGTATCTCTCCTTAAACACCTCATGCTTCTTGGGTTTCCACTGTAACTGAGGAGAGGCAACTCACAGCTGTGGGGTTTGGATATGTTTTCTTGAACAATCTCCAACTGGATGTTTGTGATGCTGGCCTCTGGGGTCCCATTCTGAGAGACAGTAAGGGGCCGGGGAGTTGCTGGTGGCACCTGTTCCTTCTGGACCATGGGGTCATGACGAGTAAACCAGGTCAGGCGGCTTATCTAAGGAGCAAAGATGGATCAGATTAGGGTCCCCTGCTCCACCCCATGTTGGGCCTCCCGTGTGAGAATGCCCACCATGTCACTGTACCTCCAAGCTCCAGCTCCCTGCGCTCTGCACAGTCAGTGGACTTTTCCCCCCACAAAATGGACATTTCCCTGGCTTGCTTTCTTCAGCAGCGCTAATTCTGTTGGGATCTCACCCTCCTTCATTCTGGCCCCCCAGAGCTTAACCCTAGCCTGGGGCTTTTGGAGGACCTCCCACCCCTCCATCGTGCATTTCTCTAGCCATGGAGACTGAACTGGTTCATAGGTAAACATGTGTCGAGCTAACTGCATCAATGGGAATTGGGAACCCTGCCGGAAATGCTGGGACAAATGTGTTTCTGCTTTTGCTTGATGAGTATAAGAAAAGATAAAATCCCTGGAAACTGCCAGTCCTACATGGCCCTGAAAATTGAGGCAGAAATGAAGGATGGATTTGGTCCTCCATCCCAAATCAAGCTGTCCCTTAAAGCCCAATCCTGGATATTCCAGCTTCTTGAACAATCAAACCCTCTTCATTGAGGCCAGTTTGGGTCAGTTTTCTGTCGCTTGCAGCCAAGGGTCTCAGTGGTTATACAGTATCAAACCCAAACGTACCATCTCCTTGGAGGGCGACTCTGTGAACCAGCTCACACTGGACACGGTGATCAGAGTCACTGCAGACAGAACCATGGAGAAATAGAGGTAGTGGACATCCTTCACCACAGCGGGGCGGTCATCTGGCTGGTCACACCGAGGTTGCGGGTAAATGAAGTCCAGGACCAGCCGAATCAAGCCTAGGAGAAGGCCCAAGATCAGACCTGAGAAGGCCCCCTGCAAATCAGAGCAAGGCCATCTTAGAGACATCCAGGGTTACAGGGCAGCCAACCTGGGCCTCTGCAGACCTCAAAAAGCCATTTCTAAGAGTTTGACTTTCTAGGGATGGTTGATGTAGGGGTCAGTAATTTAAAAAGGATTGGAGCTCCTTATCTGTTTATCTTTCACACATAACTAATTATTGATGTGTAATATACTCATTCCTTGTAAATTTAGCTTCCCTGTTTCATGACAGTGCATCAAACAGAACCCCCGTGGTTGCTCTTCAAAGGCCAGCTGGCCCCCTTCCCACCTCCATCCCCAGAACTCATCCTCTGGAACACCACCCATGTCATTAAGACATCCTCATGGACGGTGCTTATCCAGAGCTACCTTTTCATTGGTCCGTTTCCAGAAACATCCCATGATGAAGACCACGGCCACAGGCGGCTGCAGGTAGGAGCTAATGGACTGGATGTAAATGAAGAGCTGGCCTCCCTGGCTGGCTTGGACTACGGGGATCCAGAGGATGGAGACCAGCACCAGCAGCAACACAAACACCCTAGTGCCAGGTGGAGAGAGCCCCTCGTTAGCATATTGCTCCCGGAAATACTTCCTGCTCTCTCTCTCTTTCCTGTTTTATTGAGGTAGAATTTACATACCACGAGATTCACCTATTCTAAGAGTAGAATCCCATAACTCCAGGCAACAATTTATCCTTTATCTATTCCTGTTTCTATGGGTTTGCCTTTTCTGGACATTTCATAGAAACAGGATTCAACAACATGTGGTCTTTGGCAGCCAGTTTCCTCCACATGGCGTGCTTTTGGTGTTCATCCACACATCATACGTAATCATGGTATGTCATTCATTCTTATTGTTGAAAAACACTCCACTGAATGGATCTACCATGACACGCCACTGTTTACCCTGCAGTGGTCAGTGGATACTTGTGTTGTCTCTACTTTTCTCCTCTTATAAACAAAAGCTACTGTGAATATTTGTGTTTGAGTTTTTATGTATTTCTGGGAATGCAATCTTTATGTAGGCATATGTTTTCATTTCTGGGAGTGCAACTGCTCAGTCATATGATAAGCTGTATGTTTAATTTTTTTAAAAGGTGCCGAACTGTTTTGAATGGTTGAACCATTTTACATTCCCGCTGGCAGAGTTAGGAAGGTTCCAACTTCTCTATCTCCTTGTCTGTCTTTCTGATTATAGCCATTCTAGTGGGCATGTCATGTCATGGTATCTCCTTATAGTTTTCTAGGATTACAATTTCATTTTGTAGATCATTTTAGATCACAAGTCTTTGTCAGCTATGTGGCTTGCAAATAGTTTCTCCTTATCTGTGGCTTGTCTTCTCATTTCCTTAATGGTGTCTTTTTTTTTTTTTTAATTTATTTGACAGAAAGAGATCACAAATAGGCAGAGAGGCAGGCAGAGAGAGAGGAGGAAGCAGGCTCCCCACCAAGCTGAGAACCCTACGCGGGGCTCGATCCCAGGACCCTGGGATCATGACCTGAGCTGAAGGCAGAGGCCTTAATCCACCCACTGAGCCACCAGGCACCCCAATGGTGTCTTTTGAAGTGAAAAAGTTTTGGCTTTTGATGAAGTCTAATGTATTTGTTTCTTTTCCTTTATAAGTTATGTTCATGCTGTCAGACCTAAGAACTCTTTCCCTAACTCAAAGCTGAGACAGTCCTTGGGGGCCCCAAGATGCTTATTAGCATGTATTTTACATAAGATTTGCATACCATCCATTTTGGTCCCTTTTGTTCCCCCCATTAGATTTCAGGACCTTACAGAAGCCTTGGTAGGAAAACCTTCCCCACACCACAACCCTGCCCAGTCCCCAGAACCTCTTCCTCCCTTTTACCTGGCTAACTAACTCCTATTCATCTCTCAGGTCCCACCCACTCCAGGCTGGGGACTCCTTTGAATCTCTACATCTCCTGGCTTCTCCTCATGGCACTCACTGGGGTTGTCGTTTCCGTTTAATTATCCTCTCTCTTTAATTATCTTTAGCTTTCTGAAAGCAGAAACTGAATCTTTGCTTTGTGTCTAGCCACCCGGCACATAGTAGGTGCTCAGTGAACATCTCTTGAATGAGTGGCTTATTCGTACATAGAGTCCTAATGAACCTCACCTTTGCCCTCAGAGGAGGCTGAGCCTCCAGCATGAGTGGCTGGTCAGTGTTTGCCTCTGAGTTGGCTCAGCTTTCTCCTTCCTGGGTTTCTAAACTGTTTACTCTCCTTCCCCAGTCCCACTCAGTGCAACCTTACCTGCCTACAATCATGAGCTCTTTCTCTGATGCCCGAGGCCGGACGTGCTTCCAGAGGTCCATGGTGAAGATGGTGCTGGCACTATTAAAGATGGAGGTGAGGGAGGACATGAGCGCCGCCACCATCACAGCCATCATGAGCCCACGGAGCCCTGGGGGCAAAAGGGAGGTCTATGGGCTCAGGCTTTTCCTGCTAACTGCCCCTGCCTCCACTCAGGACCCCGTTACCCCAGGCCCATGGTGCCAACCGATCTCCCAGTAGGTGCCACTGGGAGGAGGCAGAACTTGGGGTGGGAGCGAGCTGTAAGGAGGGACCGGGGCTGGAGGGGGACCATAATCAGGACCTGGGTTTTATCGGAGGCCTCTGGCTCTGGGGCTCAGTCCCTCAGCCCAGAGCGCATTTCCTCCTGCTGCCTTCCCACCCTGTCCTTCCCTCAGATCAGGGCCCAGTCAAGGTCTTCCTTTCTGGACACTCCAGGGGACTCCATCCAGGGGCGAGTGGACATTACCTGTGGGCAGGAGTTCCAGCACAAGTTTGGGATATGCGATGTCAGAGCAGCCGGAGGGGTTGCTACAGACCTTCAGGCAGGTCTCTGGATCTGCACAAGCCACTTGATCTGTGGAAGAAACAAGGTGCAGAGTGAGCAGACAGACCCTCTGAGCCCAGGCCAAGCCACAACATGGCCTGACGCAGGCCCATGCCAGGAGACAGGATGACTATCTATATGCATACAGCTCGGTGAAATAAAAAAAGATCCCAGACTTCACAAACCATTACCTTCTTACTTAGCCTTGCCCTATCTGTAAAATGGGACAACAACGTATGCCTACTTGGTACGATTATCCTGGGGGTTGGCTGAGATGACATATGCAATGTGCTTGGCCCAGAAGCCGCTATGTAGGAAGCACTGAATACATTTCAGCTGTTATGACTGTCACCCTAATAAAGCTGAGACACCTCGTGGCCATTCTCTACAATGTCCCTCATCAGGAAGCATCCCCTGACCCCCACAAAGGGACACATGCCATTCACATCTTGCCTGCAGTTCCTCCAGTGCACTGGAGAATGCCATTTCCCCCACATGGGATGATTATTTTCCAAATCCCTCTCTCCCCTAGCTCCTCCAGAGCTGTTCTCCTTTTAGGATCCTAACAACCCAGCTGTGCCAATTGGATGTCCCTGTCTTCCTCTTCCTGTGTTTCTGTATCGGGTCTTTGCTCTCCTGAACAGCATTCTGCTGTTCTGGAGTAAATCCACTCAGCCTTCCTGGCACCTGGAGTTCTTCATCTCCTCCTCGTATAATGACGAAAACATCCCAAGCATACAGGCCTAGGCCTCCTGCTTGGAGTCCAGAGTGTGTGACAGAGCAGATGCTCAACAGATTTCTGAGGGACAGAGGCTAGCTATCACTGCGCTCCTGAATGAGGGAAGAGATTATTTTCACTGTTGCACAGACGAAGAACCAAGACCAGGGACCTGAGTATAAATATCCAGCAAGGTCATGTCAGAGGCAGAGTCGAAACCCAGGTCTCCTGACTTCCAATCCAATTTTTCAGAGAACACCAAGAGAGTAGCTGCTTTTCTGTAATGAGTCTGGCAGGCACCCCACCCAAGGCTTCATCCTGGCCACTGGGACCTTCAGAACTCTGTATGGTCTCAAAGGTTTGGCACCTGTGTCTGAACAATACCTTTCTCATCACCTTCTGATTTCTTCAGCTCCTGATATCTGAGCTAACCAGCGCTCCTCACCAACACCCCAATGCCTACCCAACACCACTCACCCCAGCTGGGTCAATGATTACCTCTCAAGTCTCCTCCACCAGGTGGACTGAGAAATAACTCCCATAAATCCCACCGGGGCCCCATCTGCTCAATCCAAAGTCTTCAGTCCTTGCTCCTCATTTTGAAGGGTGATGGGCTGTCTGTCCACCCATCTTGAACTTCAGCTCACAAGTGAATGTGAACCCCTCCACTGCTCATGCTTAACTTCCTGCCCGGTTCCAGTGAAATATCAATGTCACAATGACCATTTAACTGAGACCTCAAATGTAGATGTTTGACCGTATCTCCACATGAGCTTGTATACTTAGTCTCTATATTTTTACCTGCTGATTTAATAAATGTAAACACTTAAAGGACACCACAATTTTAAAATGCAATATTGTTCTATCTTCATTTTCTTTTTAATGTAATGGAAGACCTAAGCAATGGATACAGCCCTGGGCCCTTTCATCCACTGGGAAGTCCACCGGCAAACCGGTCGTCATAAAATTTCTCCAGGCATTGTTATGTCTTCCCAAAGGCTGGCACCCCTTGCCTCACTAATATCCACCAATGGGTGCTGTGGCCACAATTAATAATATAGTTGCTACAGAACAGAGGTAGATGCCCCCAGAGCTCTGGTTCAAACCTCAGACAAAATTAAGACTATAGACCAAAACTGGTATTTGAAGAGAAGTCCTGAGTAGAAACAATCTTGAGAAAAATTCTTTTGACAGGTCAAAGTTCCTGGCTTTTTATGGCTCTTCCAAGAAGCCTTAAAAGAAGATAAGGGAAAAGTTTCATCCCCGTGCTTAGAATGTTGTAAGAAGCCTCCCAGTCAGGCAAAGGTCTTATTCACATTCAGATTATATGGGCTTTACCTTTTTTTGTCCAAAGGCTCCTCTTTTTTTCTTTTCTTTTTTTTTTTTTAAAGATATATTTACTTTAGAGACAGAGGTCAATCCCAGGACCCTGAGACCATGACCTGAAACCAAGAGTCAGTTGCCTGACCAGTTGAGCCACCCAGGCACCCCCAAAAGCTCCCCTCTTCAAGGTACACTGAGAAGAAGCAAGACTCTCCCTGGGATATTTAATTAACTACATAGTTTAACCTTTGGTTGTTAAGCTTAGGTTGGTTAGCCTTCCAGACATGCACCCTCCAACCATGAAATGTGACAGACACAGTTTACAAAGCATGTTTGTGGCAGTTGTTCTTGTCTGTTCAGCTTAAAGAATATATTCATTCAGGGTGCCTGGGTGGCTCAGTCCGTTAAGCATCCTATTCTTGATGTCAGCTCAGGTCTTGATCTCAAGGTTGTGAGTTCAAGCCCCACACTGCACTCCGTGCTGGACATGGAGCTTACTTAAAAAAATAAAAAGAAGATATTCATCCTAAGGATAATTAGTTGGCTCAGTTAAGCTACAACTGAAACCAACAGCCTTATCGGTCATTAACCCACCATTGGGTAACAACCACCCATCTGTCTTGGGTTAATTAATCAACCATTTCATATATGGTGTGGGTTCTCATATCAGTCCCTCTGATAGTTGGCATAAAGGATGCTTCTGGCAAGGTCCCATCCAAACAACACAATGTCTTCTATTTCCAAATGGTAACATTCACTGAGGGTTCACCATGACAAATAAAGACTATCTATATGTATCTCATTGTATTCTTCACAACTCCAGGGGGAAGAGATGGTATTACACCTATTTTAAGGACAAGTAAATTGAGGCCCAGAGAGGTGAAAACGCTTCCCCAAATCAAATAGCGAGTAAATATCATGATGAGGTCTCATACCCTGAGTGTATTCCAGAGCTCAGATGGGGATGATTGGGTTTGTAAATGGGTACACTTCTAGACTTGCATTTTATTGTTTGAGGGTGGTTTTGCTTCTCTCTTAATTTCCACTATGGTTTCTTTCAAAATGTGTGCCATTTCTCAGATGGATAAGTGGAAGAAGGTGTTCTTCAGGCTCTTTACATCTCAGGATTGGAGCATCCTTTTGGGTGGCTTCTGGACCCAACTGAAGATTCAGAGGGTAGCTGGAAGAGCAGACACAGGGGGAGACATGGAGATAGGAAGGTAGAATGGGTTGGCCTGGAGGCTGGCACTTCAGGCAAGGGCTTCTCAGTCTTCTGGGGAGCTTGTCAAAAACAGACCGCTGGGCCCAAACCTCAGGAGATTCTGATTCAGTAGGTCTCGGACAGGGCCTGAAAGTTTGCATTTCTAACAAGTTCTAAGGTGACATTGCTGCTGCAGGACTGGGGAACTACAAGAAGGACTTGTCCAGGTCTTCAAACATACCATGCCGACCTCACCTTCTCCAACCTACTTCACTCTCAAATTCCTTTCACTTATTGTTAGTACTATATGCTAGAGTGTTTTGATTTATATCTTATGTTGCTTCTTCATGAGTACCAGACTCATCTGTTACATTCAAAAGTCCTTAGAGACAGAGAACATGGCATTGTTTCACTTAATCATGATTGCTGATTGACGGGCTATTAAGAAAGATGATCAAGGGGACACCTAGGTGGCTCAGTAGTTTAAACATCTGCCTTCAGCTTTGGTCATGATCCTGGGGTCCTGGGATCGAGTCCCATGTTGGGCTCCCAGCTCAGTGGGGAATATGCTTCTCCTTCTCCCTCTGCACCTCCCTTTGCTGGTGCGCTCTTTCTATCTAATAAATAAATTAATTAAATCTTAAAAACAAAGTATAATTGTCAAGGTGTTGTGATTGATCTTCCAGACACTGACCCAAAGCTTAAGGTGTAATTTGCTAAGGAACACAATAGCATGATTAAGAGCTGGGCTTTGGAGGCAGATGCAGCTGGTTCCAATCCCAGCCCACCGAGTACTAGCCAGGTTAACTTTCGGCAAGTCACTTAACCTAGGAGGGGTCTAGATTGCTCCTCTTTATCCCCAACATCCTACCCATCATTAATCTTGTTGTATCCACTCTGAAATGTACTTTGAAACTACCCAGGGCGCCTGGGGGACTCAGTCGGCTAAGCGTCTGACTCCTTATTTCAGCTCAGGTCATGAGATCTAGCCCCACACCGGGCTCTCTGCTGCGCATGGAGCCTGCTTAAGACTTGTCTCTTTCCCTCTGCGCCTTCCCACCAAAAGAAAAAAAGAAATCCCCCATATGGATCAACTGTTGGCTCACAATCAATGGATGTCACATTTACTTATTTCTTCTCTTTGTGTGTCTCCTCTCCACTAGAATGTGAGACCCACAACAGCAGGATACTGTTGGTATTAAGGATCCCCAGGTCTCCCAGATTAAGGCCTCGTAGTTCACTGGCTCTCAGTTTCTTCGATGGATGCATGGAAGAATAAATGAGTGGATGAAGTTCAGTTTCCTCATCTGTAAATGAAAAGAGCCCTAACACGACCTACCTTATAAGGTTGTTTTGAGGAATAAATGAAATAATACATAAAATAAGAATAAACACTTCTATAGTGCTTACTTCATGCCAAGAACTGCTTTAAGCCTTATGAAGGATTATTCCCATTTTATGAGGGAGGGAACAGAGGCAAGTGGCTTTCCAAGGTCATACGGCTAGGAAGTGACAGAGCCAGAATTCTGGCTGCAACATTCAAACCAGAGTCCATATTCAGAAATACCACACTGTAAGACTCTTGTCATGATGAAGGTATGTTGTTTAAAGCCAGTTCTTTGTTCATATATCAAGCCTCACCCAAAGCTGTGTATTTTCCATTAAGTCACCACAAATCCCAAATCTCAGTTCTCACTCTGACCTGGCTTTTCTCAAGTCTTGGGCACCTTTCCTGGAACCAGGACCAGTGACTCTGGGTTCTTCATGCCCTCTGGGCTGGAGAAGGGGGAAGCACAGAGTCTAGCACGAGCACAGCAACCCCCGTTTTCCTCCCCCAATTCTTTTCTCCTAGGCTTATTGTCCTAAATTATTTTGACAAAACTTCTGGGCCATCCTGTCCTTTCTTTACCTCAGCATGACATCGTGTAGGATAAAGTGCAGGGGAGAGATCACTCGACCTTACATTCCCCTTTGAGTTAATAACAGCCTTGGTGGTGGGCACCTGGGTGGCTCAGTCAATTAAGCCGCTGCCTTCAGCTCAGGTCATGATCCCAGGGTCCAGGGATCGAGCCCCGCATTGGGCTCCCTGCTCAGCGGGAGGCCTGCTTCTCCCTCTCCCTGCTGCTCTGCCTACTTGTGATCTCTCTCTCTCTGTCAAATAAATAAATAAAATCTAAAAAGAAATAAATAACAGCCTTGGTGGATATGGGAGGAAAGCTCACTGATTCAGAAAAAGAGGAGCTTTCTTCCCTATAGATCCCCAGTTCCTGACATCACAGTGACTCCCAATAATACCCTTCCCCCAGTCCTGTTTACCCACACAGAGCAAATCTCATCACTTTACCGCACTAAAAATTCTAAGGTAAATATTCTAGAGGCTTTGACATCCCTGGTTTTTGTTAAGTACCCCCAAAGGGGTTCCAGTGGGCCAAAATAACCAAACAACTGAGCTGAAATGAAGTACCAAAAAGCGTAAGAGGAACTTTCATATTAGTCTTCGGGAAACTGACATCTGGAACTACAAGATCTTAGCCTGTAGTTTGTGGCTTCAAAAATACATTTCAGGGGGCGCCTGGGTGGCTCAGTGGGTTAAAGCCTCTGCCTTCGGCTCAGATCATGATCCCAGGGTCCTGAGATCGAGCCCCACATCGGGCTCTCTGCTCAGCAGGGAGCCTGCCTCCTCCTCTCTCTGACTGCCTCTCTGCCTACTTGTAATCTCTGTCTGTCAAATAAATAAATAAAATCTTTTAAAAAAATACATTTCAGGCAAGGCCCCAGATGGGTCTCACCTCTACTGGCCTGGGACATCTACTAGACATTCCTGTTGAACCCCTTTGGGAAACAGTGTAGAGTCAGATATCTGGATGGTGATACCTCAGCCAAATCACAATGCGGGACTCCAGTCATATGTTTAGAATACTTCACAGAGTCTGTGACTCAAAGACAGATAATCTCTTCTCCCCACTGTCTTCTCACCTGGGAAGAGGACACGACTGACCATTCCAGGGAACACCATCATGAAAAGAGGCAGCACCTTCAGGTAGGCAGCCATCAGAGAGCCTCCTTTGGCATGGGATAGGTTCTTGGCAGCCAGAGACCGCTGAACGATCACCTGGAAAACAGTGGGGTGGTTGGAGGATGAAGTAGCTAAGTGTGCAAAGCTTGTTGGTAGGCATCATGGACTTAGAATCTTGGTTTGTCTAGCTTCTCTTCGAGGAAACTTTCCTATTCCCAGTCCCTGTGCTCCAGTTGAGGAAGCTAAGAACCCTGTTCCATCCCCTCCCTACGTCTTTATCCTGGAGTTGGACTTGGCCGATTTGATTTCTACATAGAGTTTCTCTGCTTCTCTCGCTACCATGACCAGTTGAGGAAAAGTATGAATCCAAGGTGGGTCAATTACAACTTTCCATGGAACTTCTTCCTAGAAGAGGCAAAGGAAATAAGCACCTTAACACCAACAGTCTCCATTAGAATTGCCAACTATGAGAGGAGCTTAGAACACTGGCTGCACCTCCACCACTATACTGGGAAAGATCCCTTAAAATTGAAGTTATCTTGGGATGCCTGGATGGCTCAGTCATTTGAGCATCTGCCTCCAGCTCAGTTCATGATCAAGCCCCACATCAAGGCTCCCTGCTCAGGGGGGAGTCTGCTTCTCCCTCTCTGCCCCTCCCCCCCACTCATGCTCTCTCTTTCTCTCTCTCAAATTAGATTTTAAAAATATGTATCAAATAAAAAAAACATTATCTACTCAAAAGGAATAACTTGTTCCAGAGTGTTTTCAAATCCTCCTCCAGTCTTCAGATTGAATCTACATGAGCCCAGAACTTTCTCTATTTTCTTAGGCTTTGAGTGTTGAAGCATCTGGGTAAGGTACAGAGGCCCTGTGACAAGCTTTGACAAGCAGGACAAAGCTGGGACTCTTCCCATTTTTTTTTTTTTTTTGACAGTGGACACTAGTTTTCCTAGAGTGTCCTGCTCCTTCTTTTGAAACCCACACCCTGTCCACACAGCTACATTATCATCTTGGGCACAGCTGCCTGATCCAGGGGTAGGAACCTGACTTATACTAGACCCTTCTACAGGATTTTTGGATTGGGCCTTGGGGAGATGCCAGCATCTTTCCTGTTAGTCTGCAGTGAAACAATGAAGTTACAGGTGTAAAGACGGCTGATGGAGAGGGAAACCAGAGTATGTTCCAGTAGTTTCTGAAGGCTCATTCAACTTTCTGCTGTTTGTATTCCCTGAGCTAATACATCCTCCACCCTTCCCCTGAGATAGTTTGTTTGTTTGATTGATTGATTGATTGATTGATTTTTTTTGTCTATCACTTGCAACCAAGTGTACCCTGACAGACGCAATTACTTTTGTTTGGATGCCATAAGTGAAAGACTCTAAAATGTAGGATTGGCTTATGTGAGGAAAGGTGGGGAGCAGGGAACTGAGAAGTTAGGCATCCTTGTTTAGAGGTTGGTTTAATGGGACACCTGAGAGTGGCACAGTTGGTTGAGCCTCTAACTCTTGGTTTTGGCTCAGGTCGTGATCTCAGGGTTGTGAGATTGAGCCCTGTATTGGGCTCCCTGCTCAGTGTGGAGTCTGCTGGAGTTTCTCTCTCTCCCTCTCTCTCTGCCCCTCCCCACCCCATGCTTGTTCTCTCTCTCCCTCTCAAATACACAAGTAAATCTTTAAAAAAATTTATAGAAGTTGGTTTAACTGTTATATGTTATTTCTCAGAACTCCATTTACCTACTGAGCCTTTCTAGAACACTTTAGAATGTGGTCGTAGAATGTGAGGATATTAGGGTCTATAGAATACGTCTTGTTGCTTTAGTAAGGTGCTCAAAGAGGCATGCAGGCTTCAATCCTAGCCCGCTCCTCTGGAGCAGAGAGGAAAGCATTTACAGCTTTGGAAAATAAAGTCCTTTCTACTGGAGATTCAAAACTGTGACCAAAAAGAATTCTGGCTTTTAGTTCCCATGATGTGGAGAATACAAGCATTAATTTAAGAGGCAGGTGAGGAAGTTTGAAGATATCTGTGCCCCTTGAAAACCCAGGAGCCTGGGGAGGAAGGAGTCCCCCTGTAGGACAACCCCCTGGCCCAAGTAATGGAACCACAGTTCAAGAGGGATGGTATGAAAAAGAATTAATTCATGTAGAATGGTTAGACCAGGGACTGGCCACATTACACCAGCAGTAAATGTTTAAGTGTTACCACGATTGTCCGTTGTTAACTTATCTTTTCAGCCTCTCACATTTCAACGGATGATATATTTGCTGGATTTGAAACCTGACCAAGTATAAACAGGTATGCAACAAAATGATACCTATCGGGGCGCATGGGTGTCTCAGTGGGTTAAGCCTCTGCCTTCGGCTCAGGTCATGATTCCAGGATCCTGGGATGGAGCCCCGCAGCGGGCTCTCTGCTCAGCGGGGAGCCTGCTTCCCCTTCTCTCTCTGCCTGCCTCTCTGCCTACTTGTGATCTCGGTCTGTCAAATAAATAAATATAATCTTAAAAAAAATTGACACCTATCTCCCTGCCCACGAGTATCCACTCTTTGTTTTACCTGCATCCACCTGGAGCTGCTTCACGCAGATATAAGAAATGCAAATATTGCTTCTAGCCTTTTCCCCTTTAACACAAAAGGGCTTATTATACATGTTGGCTATTGCCTCCATTGCAAATGTTCCCCAACTATCACAGCGAGCCCTTTTCTTTTTTGAGGCCTGTTTTTCCAAGGGTCACTCCTCAGTCCCATCTCCCCTTGCCACCCTATTTTATTTATTTTTCAAAATGCTTTATATATTTTATTTATGTAATCTCTTTACCCAAGGTGGGGCTTGAACTCACAATCCCAAGATCAAGAGTTGCATGCTCCACTGAATGAGCCAGCCCAGGACCCTGCCACCCTATTTTAAGCTGCATTCCCACCTTCTCAACCCCTCTTTCCCTACCCTGCTTTTAAGAAAATGACATTTATTACCTTTCATTATTCCATATAATTTTCTTACTGTCTGTCTACCCTCCACTAGAAGAAGGTGAGCTCCGAGGGAGACAAGAGCCCTGTCTGGTTTGTTTACTCATGATTTCCAAGTGTCTGGTACAAAGAGGATACCTAGTGAGTATCTGTTGAGTAAATGATATTGGATATCAATTTTAATCTCCATTTAAAATGTATCATCTCTTGCTTACTGGATCTTTCCAGACATTAGCAAGATGTATTAAGAATTCCCCTTTGCAGGGGTGCCTGGGTGGCTCAGTCAGTTAAGCATCAAACTCTTGCTTTTCAGCTCAGGTCATGATCTCAGGATGTTGAGATCAAGCCTCACGTCAGGCTCTGCGCTGAGCACAGAGTCTGCTTGTGAATGTCTCCCTCTGCACCACACCCCCGCGTGCTCGCTTGCTCTCTCTCTCTCCCTTTCTAAATAAATAAGTAAATCTTTAAAAACAAACAAAAAACAGTTCCCCTTTGCAAATATTAGTAGCCCTGGATTTGCCACTACATGAACAAGTTCAAGAAGTAAAATAATGTAGAATAGTAGAAAGGAAGGAGTAGTTGAGCTTGGGGGGGCGGGGGGAGAGGGAAGGGGAATACAAACAAGAAAAGAGATGGAGGAAGCCAGCCCAGCCTCTGCCCCACAAAGAAAGAAGCATCCTGGAGGGTGCTCCCTCATCAGATGCCCTGTACCTGATCCGTGCACCAGTACCAGAGGGACGGGATGGACATTCCAAGTAGGATCCCTGGCCACGGGAGATCAGATGTCAGAGGGTCTCGGAAAATATGGAAGGCATCTTCTCGAGGCAGTCCGCAGCTGTTATTTTCACTCCGGTTGCTAGCCACGGCTAAGAAGTACTTCTCCTTCAGGCCTTCCATCCCGCCCACTGCAGCAAAACCTAAAATGCAGAGGAAGCCCGAATTAGCCAGAAACTCAGAGCAATCCACAGCAAGGGTAAGGGGAAGGCTGGATGGGTGACATCCTACTTAGAGCAGAGCTGACAAGGAAAGTTAGTCACCTTCTTTTGATGTCTCTGGTACTGACTATGTATTGCTTCTCAGAATATTAATAACCAATGCATAATACAAAATATACAGGATTATAAAGGAAACCATACATATTAAGGCAGTCATCAAAACATTAAAACTGTGGCTTAGTAGTTATTTGCTCCTCTAAACAGTAAGATCTAGCAGTAGGTCTAGTAACTAGTTACTTATTTTTAAGTAATCTCTGTGCCCAACATGGGGTTCAAACTCACAAGGTTGAGATCAAGTATCACACACTACACCATCCGAGCCAGCCAGGCTCCCCTGTAATTACAATTTTTTAAAAAAGATTTTTGCTTATTTATTTGACACACACATACAGAGATAGTGAAAGAGAGCACAAGCAGAGGGAGTGGCAGGCAGGAGAGGGAGAAGCAGGCTCCCCACTGAGCAGGGAGCATCATACTCCATCCCAGGACCCTAGGATCACAGCCTGAGCCCAAAGCAGACCTGTAACAACTGAGCCATTCAAGCACCCCTCATTCCTGCCTCCCCACTTGTGCTCTCTCTCTCTCAAATAAATAAATAAAATCTTAAAAAAAAAGAAATATATACTCTTCAAACACTGATAATCAAGAAAAAAAGACAGTCTCTTCAATAAATGGTGCTGGGGAAATTGGATAGCTATGTACAGAAGAATGAAACTAGACCATTCTCTCACACCATACACAAAGATAAACTCGAAATGGATGAAAGACCTCAAAATGAGGCAGGAATCTATCAAAATCCTAGAGGAGAACATAGGCAGTAACCTCTTGACATTGGACCCAGCAACTTCTTTCAAGACATGTCTCCAAAGGCAAAGGAAACAAAAGTGAAAATGAACTTTTGGGATTTCATCCAGATCAAAAGATTCTGCACAGCAAAGGAAACAATCAACAAAACAAAGATGCAACCCACGGAATGGGAGAAGATATTCCCAAATGACACTACAGACAAAGGGCTGATATCCAAGACCTATAAAGAACCCCTTAAACTCAACACCCAAAAAACAGATAATCACATCAAAAAATGTGCAGAAGACGTGAACAGACACTTCTCCAAAGAAAACATGCAAATGGCTAACAGACACATGAAAAAATGTTCATTATCGGGGCGCCTGCGTGGCTCGGTGGGTTAAAGCCTCTGCCTTCGGCTCGGGTCATGATCCCAGGGTCCTGGGATCGAGCCCCACATCGGGCTCTCTGCTCAGCAGGGAGCCTGCTTCCTCCTCTCTCTGACTGCCTCTCTGTCTACTTGTAACCTCTGTCTGTCAAATAAATAAATAAAATCTTTAAAAAAATGTTCATCATCATTAGCCATCAGGGAGATTCAAATCAAAACCTCATTGAAATACCACCTTACATCAGTTAGAATGGACAAAATTAACAGGACAGGAAACAACTAGTGTTAGAGAGGATGTGGAGAAAGCGGAACCCTCTTACACTGTTGGTGGGAATGCAAGTTGGTGCAGCCACTTTGGAAAACAGTGTGGAGATTCCTCAAAAATTAAAAATAGAGCTACCCTGTGACCCTGCAATAGCACTACTGTGTATTTACTCCAACGATACAGATGTAGTGAAAAGAAGGGCCATTTGCACCACAATTTTCATAGCAGCAATGACTACAGTCGCCAAACTGGAAAGAGCCAAGATGCCCTTCAACAGATGAATGGATAAAGAAGATATGGTCCATATACACAATGGAGTATTATGCCTCCCTCAGAAAGGATGAACACCCAACTTTTGTATCAACATGGATGGGACTGGAGGAGATTATGCCGAGAGAAATAAGTCAAGCAGAGAAAGTCAGTTATCATATGGTTTCACTTCCTTGTGGAGCATTAGGAATAACATGGCAGACATTAGGAGAAGGAAAGGAAAAGTGAATTGGGGTAAATCAGAGTGGGAGAAGAAGCAGGAGAGACTATGGACTCTGAGAAACAAACTGAGGGTTTTGGAAGGAGGGGCGTGGGAGGATGGGTGAGCCTGGTGGTGGGTATTAAGGAGGGCACGGATTGCATGGAGCACTGGGTGTGGTGCACAAACAATGAATCTTGGAACACTGAAAAGGTAAGAAAATTAAACAAAAAAAAAGAAAGTAAGTAAGTAAGTTTGGGGATTTGAATCAGAAAAAAAAAGAAAGAAAAGAAAAAGAAAAAAAAAAAGCTGGAGAGGCTAAATTAATAGCAGGCCAAGGAGACTCTGGAATAAAGAATACAACCAGGGATAAAGAGGGACATCACATAATGATAAAGAAATTGAATCACTAAGAATGTATAACACTCCTAAATACGTATTCACCTAACAGTAGAGCTTTAAAGTAAATGATGCAAAGACTAGTGGACAAATCGACAACTATGATTGGAAATGTCAGTACCCCTTTTGTAATCATCGATAGAGAAAATAGATGAAAAAAGTAATAAAGATAGAGTATTGAACATTGTCAACCCTCTTGACCTAATTGGTACTGATAACACAGTATAGCCAACAGCAGCATACTCTTTTCAAGGACATATGGAATGTTCATCAAGTCAGGCAAGGTCTCGGGGCCACAAAACAAACCTCAACAAATTAACAAGAAACAGTATCATATAAAATATATTCTATGGCTGTAGTGGAATTAATTAAAAATCAATAACAGAAATATACCTGAAAAATCTCCAAGGGCTTAATTGTCTCTGTTTGTGGAACACAGGAATTATACAGAGGAAACCTTGAAGACTCCACCAAAAATTGTTAGAAGCAATAAACGAACTCAGTAAAGTTGCAGGTACAAAATCAATATACAAAAATCAGTTACATTTCTATACACGAATGGAAGGAGACATTTAAATAAACAATCATACTTATGATTGCATCAAAAAGGCTAAAATACTTAGGAATGAAAACTATAAAACATGGATGAAAAAATGAAGAAAGCACAAATAAATGGGCAGATATTCTGTGTTCATAGGTTGGAAGAATATTGTTAAAATATCCACACTACTCAATGTGATCTATGGATTTTTTTTTCAAGTAAGCGCCATGCTCAAAGTAAGGCTTGCACGCATCCCCCTGAGATCAAGAATCACATCCTCCAGGGACTGAGCCAGCCAGATGCCCCTCAATCTATAGATTCAGTGCAATCCCTATTAAATTCCGATGACATTTTTTACAGAAACAGAAAAAAAGTCATTCTAAAATTCATCTGGAACCACAAAAGCCCCAAATAGCCAGAACCACACTGAGGAAGAAAAACAAAGCGGAAGGCCTCACACTTCCTGATTTCAAACTATATTATGAAGCTGTAGAAATCAAAACAGTATGGTGTTGGCATAAAAAGACACATCGATGACTGGGACAGAACTGAGGGCACAGAAATAAATGCACACATATGTGGTCAATTAGATGACAAACATCTAATAGATACAGCAGATTGGTGAGGATTACTGGGGGCCGGTCTGCAAACTCTTTCCTGCCTGACCATAAGAATTAAGTAATGGAACTTCTGCATCTGGAACCCATCCTTTTATGGAGAAAGATCTAGAGGTTTGGCTAAGAATAATAGACCCTGGGCAGATCTATTTTGGTTCTCTCTTGCCTCTGAAAACCTGTTTTAAGTAGCTTGTGTGGCCCTGGAAGGCTCAAAGGTTTGGTATTTAGGACAGCGGCATTTCACGTATCTGTTACTCAGCTGTATTTCCTCTTTACACACAGGACACCAGTGAAGTGTTTCTTCTTCTAAGGTTCTGAAACACTTCTTGGTAAAGTTAGTAATAAGCCTTTTCTGTTCATGTTGTGAAACAATTATTCCATGATTACTCTGAAGTCTTATTTGTAAAGATGAAAAGAACAGAAATAAAATGGAAACCATGCAGAAAGACACCCTTTTAAGGTACTCTTGTTTATATCCTTCTACCACTGTTCCTAGACAATTCCTGAGTCTGTCTGTATTTTACATGCCTTTAGTACTTATGAGGAACTGGTTAGGCTATGTAAAATGTCTCTCAGTCTGGACTTCTGATGGTTCTTCTGATGAAGCTGAGGTTATGTCTTGTCGACAAACATGGCACAGAGGATACATTGTACCCTCCTCCCCATATCAGGAGTTATACGATATCAATGGCTCATTCCTGGTGATCATTTAGCTACAGTGGTGTGAGCTAGGTTGCTCCCGTGGAGAGTGGCTACTTTTCCCTTTTCAATTAATAGTTTGGGCATGATAATTGAGGCCATGCAAAGATCCTGTGTCTTCATGAACTTTCACCTGCCAACTTGAGAATTTATCATTTGATCTTGCCTGCAGATCACTGTGATGTCCTCATGGTGATTTTCTAGCTCTCCCTCTGTCTGCACTTATTCACTGGAATTCTTCTGTAAGGAACAGCTGTGCCTTTGCCCCTCTTATTTATTTATTTATCATTTTTAAAAAAGATTTTATTTATTTATTTGATAGAGATCACAAGTAGGCAGAGGCAGGCAGAGAGAGAAGGGGGGAAAGCAGGCTCCCTGCTGAGCAAAAAGCCCGGTGCAGGGCTCAATCCCAGGACCCTGAGATCATGACCTGAGCTGAAGGTCGAGGCTCAACCCACTGAGCCACCCAGGCACCCCAACCCCTCTTATTTATTAGTCACTTTTCCATATCAACATTGGAAGAACTATTCATTTTTACTTAAAAAACAGTAAATGTCGAGGCACCTGGGTAGTTCATCTGGTTAAGAAGCTGACTCTTGATTTTCGCTCAGGTCATGATCTTGGGGTTGTGGGATGGAGCTCCACGTGGGGCTCCTTGCTCAGTGTGGGGGGGAATGTCTGCTGGAGAGTCGTTCTTCTTTTTTTTTTTTTTTAAGATTTTATTTATTTATTTGAAAGACAGAGATCACAAGTAGGCAGAGAGGCAGGCAGAGAGAGGAAGGGAAGCAGGTTCCCTGCTGAGCAGAGAGCCTGATGTGGGGCTCGATCCCAGGACCCTGGGATCATGACCTGAGCTGAAGGCAGAGGCCTCAACCCACTGAGCCACCCAGGTGCCCGAGATTCGTTCTTCTTATGCCCTCTCCTCCCCCTCCCCCTAAAATAAATAAATCTTAAAAAAAAAAAAAAACAAACCAAAACAGTAAGTTTCCATAAGCCGAGTTCTCTTCCAGCTAAAATAACATGCCTGAAGGAAGTTCCCCATGACAGGAATGCTCTGTGTTATGCTTTTGACCCTGGGCTTGCTGATCACAGTGATGAAAGCAGATGTCACCAAGAGTGTGCTTGTCATCCACCCAAGTGACCCTGGGGCCCCACTTACTGTAGCCCATCAGGACGAGTGCTCCTATGAGCATGATCAGAGTCTGCAGGGCATCTGTGTAGATCACAGCGGCCAGGCCACCTGAAGGTAGGGGTGGGGATAAGCACGAGGTGAGCATCAGCTATGGTGGTAGAGAGGAGTTACCCTGGGGAGCAGACAGAACCTGCAATTTCAAGACCTGCCTGAGGAGACTTCTTAGTGTTGTGTGCAAAGATGGCCACAGTGTCTCCTTCCTGAGCGCATGCCCATTTGGCAGTGTGGCTTTGCTGTTCCTTCCATGTTGAGGTGAAGCTGATTTCTCTACCTCTTAATGAGAGTCTTGGCCAAATGGGTTGCTTTGATCTGCAGATTAAGGCGGGAGTGATATTGTGCAGCTCGAAGCCTAGGCCTCAAGGCCCCAGAAGCGTCTGCTCTTGTTCTCCTGTTGCCCTGAGACCTCCATGCCAGAGAAGCCCACCCTCGCCTACCTGAGGGTGATGCCTCACACAGGGGAAGCCCAGCTGAGAGCCCACGCCAACCACCAGCCGCATGAGGGCGGCCACCTTGCCCCAGCCAGCTATTCCAGATGTCATTGACCTCCCCTTCTGAGCCAGGTGAGACCAGCTGATCATAACCATATAATTGAGCAGGTCCATCAGCATCTGGACAGGGTGATCTTCCCAGTCTCTTCCCTGTACCATACTTCCTGCTTCCTTCTTCCCAAAGGGGAAAGAGATGCTTCTCTCATGTGAGCACGTTTATTCGTGGGCAGTGCCAGTGTGCAGAAAGTGTGCACGGAGCTGTGGTGTTCCACTCTGATTCCTCTCTCCTTGCCAGCATGAATAGGGTCCCCGTCACAAACATGGAGAGAGATCCAGCCTCCATTCTGGCCCTGACCCTCTGAGGCAATAATCCAGCCTGAGATTCTGCCACTAGAAGCTGGCATCGTTCCTACACTGATGATTACTGAGCAGTTACCACGTGCCAGGCCCTGGGCGCAGTGTCTTCTTCAATCCTTCCCCAAATCTCTCGTGAGCACCCTGCCAAGCTCTTTGTGGAAGGGACAGAGAGGCAAACAAAACAGCACGTCCCGTCTTCAGAGAGATCAGCGTAATGGGGACAAAGACTCCCCAAACAAGGAAATGCCAAGATAAACCGACTATGGCCGCTAGCCTTTCTCTTTCCTGGGGCTCCCGGCTCATGGCCTCCATGAGCGCGGAACCCCCTGAGATCCTTCAGGGGCCTCTGCATACGTTCGATTTGGTTGCTTTTCCACTTAGAGCCGCCAGTGGAGATGCATGGCACTTAGAATAAAACCCAGGTGCATTTTGTCTCCTGCGATGTGCCAATGGCTGGCCTTTTGCACATCATTAGGGATGCTGTGCCACACAGGGTCGGGGGTACATCCCTCTCTGGTTTGTGGGCATGGCCCCCCAGAGCCGAGCAGGATGCACTTGAACAACCATTTCCTCGCTCAGCCTCAGCCACACTGACCACCCCTTTGTTCCCCGAGCAAGCATGTTCTCATCCTAAGAGTCTTTACATGTGACCATCCCTCTGCCTGGACTTCTCTTCCCCTGAGCTTCTCTTGAGAGCTTCCTTCATATCATTTAAATGTGGTTCAAGAAGGCCTTAGGAAGGCCTTCCCTGAACATTCTTTGTGGGAAAACAACAACAACAACAACAACAAACCTCCTTATCCCATCACTCCCCATCTCATCCTGCTTAAACTCCCTTCAGCGCACTTATCAGATTATAATAATATGTCCTGATATTATTTCTTGGTTGTCATGCTCTGTTGTCTGTCTCCCCATCCCCATTAGAATATAAGGTCCTTTTGGGTAAAGAATTTGTCTGTTTTGCTTACTGCCGTGCCCCATTTCCTAGCACGATGTCTTGCACATGCTAGGTAATATATAGATATATTTGTAGAATGAATTATATTACACCAAGAGGGGGCAGAGCGGGATGAAGCTGGAGCAGAATGTGAAGATAAGAAGGCAAATATTCCAAACCAAATACTTGTCCGGGGCCTACTAGAGGCTGGTCTCTCTCCTAGGATGCTGCTCTGATGGGGAAAGAGGAGACCACCCAACCTCAGCCTCCAGAATTAGGGTCGCTTCCCAACTAGCTTTCCAGAGTGTGTGTGGAGAAACATGCTCAGCTCTGACAGTTCTCAATAAATAGTTTTTCAATAAATAAATAGGAAATAGCTTGATGCAGTTTTGGTGTGTTTTTAAATCCTCTTTCTAAAAGGGAACCCTCTTCCTTTGGACAACGGCCAAGAGAAATCATCTCATCTGGGGTCGTGGAATGAGGTGTAATGAATGAATGGTTTTAACACATGGGAACATCAGAAGATGAGCCAGGAAAAGACGGGGGACAGGCCACAGGCTCTCAAGCTTCACCCCTTATTCAGACACACCTGCAACAGTGTACAGAGCCGTGATGGCGAGCAGCCCGACTATAGCCAGGTAGAGATCCAGGTGCAGAGACTGCTGAATAAAGATGGCGCCTGCATACATGTCCACCTGGGGAGACATGAAATTGATGGATGAATGAATGGAGGGACATTTTCAGCACAGGCTCCCCTAAGCCTGGATTCTGGCACATACAGAAGAGTTCTCTACTGCCCTATCTTCAGCCACCTCTTCCCAGATTGGGGGTCTCAAACTGGAGCCTTGTGGGCCATTACATTTGACACCCATTCACCGGGCAAATATAACAACCTCCTCAGTGGTCTTCCTGCTTCTACTCTTGGTCTTCTACTCTCCATCCTTGATACTGTAACCTTATCAAATATTGCCATGATCATGTCATCCTTCTCCTGCCCATTAATATTCTTCAGTGGCTCTGCCCCCATGAACCCCAAGCTTGTATCTACATAAAAACATTAAAATTGCATTTCAGGCTTCATGGTCTGCTTGCCCCTTGACCTCATTTCCCTCATTCCCTTCACGTTCCCTGCTTCCCTTAACAAGCCCTGTCTATCCAACCAGAATGCCAGGCCCCCTTTCCCTAGCTGGTAATCATCCTTGGTCGTAACTTCCCTTGTGAAGGCTTCCTACGTCTGTAGCTTCCCACCAGGCTGAGAGGGGAGTTCTGAACGAATGTTGTCATCTAACGTCTATCTTTCAAGCCTGCAGCTGGCACAGAATCAATTATTGTTGTTTGGATTGAATGGAATTCCTCTGCACTGCACCCACTCCCACTCTCCGCACCTGGGGTAGGCTCTCTCCAGCCCCAGCTGTAAGCGGAGACAGCATCAGCATGAGTCAGGTCTGCTCTTGGCCTTTCTTGAAATCTGCCCGTCCAACCAAAGGCCAGGGTGGGGCAGTCTCCATGGGCCTCCACACACCTGATGACTACCTGATGACTGCCTGATCCCGGGAGGAAGAGAACAGCTCCCCACCGAGGTTTGGCAGGCTCTCGGAGCCCCGTTCTTCATTCATCATCCTGACATGTTGCCAGAGCTCTGGCAGGAGTGGAAAGAGGTGTCCCTCCCTCCAACTTTTCTCCCAACTTCCTCTCCCAGAGCTTACCCTCTTCCCTGACCCCTCTCATTCTCCAAGCGCCCTGAAGCCTGCCCAAGGAGAGGAAATGCATGGGCAGGACACACTACCAATGGCTGTATTCCATTTTCTCACCATGCTGTAGGGACATGGCCGGGCTGGGTCCCCACCTTACCGAGATCTTGGTGAAGATGTAGATGAACAGGTAGAGCACAGCCAGGATGATGGGGATCCTGTTGCCGCCAAAGCGTTTCCTTAGGTATTCTGGCATCGTGGTGACCTGGCGGCCAGAGTTGAGCTGTCACCACCCACCTGATTTGGGGCACATGGCCTCCCGGCACTGCCCCTTCCCCCTCCTCTCCCCCCTTCCTCGCCCAACTCAGCAGCACTGATGGTCTTCTTAATCATAGACTTAGGAGGGGAGAAGAAAATGGGGTTAGGAGGGTGGCTCACTAGTTAAGTGTCTGCCTTCGGCTCAGGTCAGGATCCCAGGGTCCTGGGATCGAGTCCCAAGTCAGGCTCCCTGCTCAGGGGGGAGTCTGCTTCTCCCTCTCCCCCTGCTTGTGCTCACTCTCTCTCTCTCCAATAAATAAAATCTTAAAAAAAAAAAAAGGAGGAGAAAATGGGGGCAGAGGGATGGGGTGTGGAGGAATTGAGGTTCTGTGCAGGGGGATATCTATCACTCCCATCCCAATTGTATTACCAATTACTCACTGTTTTTAGTCTTAAAATGACTTTTATTTGACAGAGCGAATGAGTGAGTTAGTTTAACGGATTGAGCCACCCAGGAGTCCCAGCTCCCACATTTTCCTATTAGAAGCAACCACAGCTACCATTTCAAGTCTCCCTGCCTCCTCTCAACCCCCAGCCCCCGAATTCCTTCCTCACTCCAGCAGATGACATTACCTTTCCTTGCCAGAGAAAGTGGCCGAGAATGTCTGGCTGCCCTACCTGGGAAATAACCTGCATCTCCACCGATCTTTACCCCTTTCCAGAGGAGGTGTTAATACATAATTATTGCTGCTTTGGCTCAGAGACCCTCGGTCCCAGCCCAGTGTTGGTATACCCCAGATATTTTGCCCACATGGGAGCTAGTCCCAGGTGGAGGTGGGAGCCCCCTGCCAGCCACCCACTAAGGCCCTGCTTATCTTACTCAGACTCCGTATTATCTCCAAGGTTATGCATCCATGTACCCTTGCCCTTTACACAGGATCACACTACATTTGGTACAACGTAATTTTTCAAATGATTCCTTTTATCATTCAGCAGGTCGCCCTACTTGTGTATTTCTTTAACTGCCTCAATAAAAGTGAAAATCAGGGACGCCTGGGTGGCTCAGTTGGTTGGACGACTGCCTTCGGCTCAGGTCATGATCCCGGAGTCCCGGGATCGAGTCCCGCATCGGGCTCCCAGCTCCATGGGGAGTCTGCTTCTCCCTCTGACCTTCTCCTCGCTCATGCTCTCTCTCTCACTGTCTCTCTCTCAAATGAATAAATAAAATCTTTAAAAAAAAAAAAATAAAAAAAATAAAAGTGAAAATCAGTTCTTGCATCATTAAAACCACGATGGGACAGTATGATCTTGCCTGTGTGGTAGGATCCCTAAAACAGAAGGAAGTCTAGGCAGGAGGACTGACGCAAAGCTGTTGGATCAGAAACAATTTTTTAAACTACTTTTTCAAAAAGTCTTAAAGCACCGTCGTTTGGGAACAAAAATGTTGATGTTTCACATCCACCAGAAATAACTCTGTTTGTACAGTTTTCTATGCAAAGGAAGAAAAGCAGTAACCTGTTATGGATTAAGTTTTAAGACACTGTGAGTCTCGTGTCTGTGTCTTGGCATTGAGAAAAAAAAAGTGTTTTTGAGCCCCTGTTGCTTCCAGCCTCTGAAAAGCCTGTGTGCATCTCCCTCATGGGGCAGCAGGTGGGAGCTGCTAAGGACAGGGCTCCCCGCTCTCACCTGGGCAGCGACCCTCACCATGTGGGGAGTTTCCAGGGACTGGCTAACGGATGTCCTCAGGGGGGAGGGAGGGAACCCAAGGGTGACCCTCCCAAAGGGTCTTCCCATCCCAGAGCACCCCAACTCACCTGACCAGCGATGTAGATGGGCAGGAAGATCCAGGCCAACATCAACACAGAGAACAGGCCCTGCCCGAGAAAACAGAGTCAGGCACATCGAGGTGCTGGTTTGGATTTCCCTCTGCACTTGGCGGTCACCTGGCCTGGCTCCGTCTCGGGTTCAGTAGCTCATCCTCCCTGGGCCATCGTATTTCCGTGTTGAAATGGGAGAAGGGGAGGAAGGAGGGAGCACGGAAATAGCAGCTTTTCCTGTGACTCCTCATTCAGTGTCCCCCGAAACCTCGTGTCATTCCCCCGCCACCCAGGGGTGGCCCTCCCTCGTTGATCCAGGATGGGCTTGCTAAGTGAACCCTATCATAGGGTACTGTGCGTAGGGTACTAAGTCGGCAGCACAAAACGAGTACTGTAAAAATGTTAGTCACTGAGGGGGTGCCTGGCTGGCTCAGTGGGTGGAGCGAGTCACTCTTGATCTCAGGGTGGTGAGTTCAAGCCCTACCCTGGGCGTGGAGACAATGTATAAATAAATAGATAGATAAATAAATAAATAAATAAATAAATAAAGCTTGTTTAAAAAAAATGTGTTAGTCGCTGTGAAGATGAAACGCTCTACTAAGAGTGCATGCCCGCCCCCTCAGTGAAAATCACACCCTGCGTGAACCCTGCTACCCAGGATAATGTGTCCTGTCTCTAGAGTCTCTGTGGGGTGGCAGGAAGGTCGAGAACCACGGAACCACACACTACATTTTGGTGATGCCAACTGGATCTAATACACAGATATACCCTCGGATCCCCGGAGACCTTCTATTTTCTACATCCACAAGGGAGAGGTTCTAAGCCCTCTTCTCCCACACATTGGTTTTTTGGGGTCCCAGTCTTCTGGGCCAGGATCAAGCAAACCCAGACAAGCCCAAAGCTTGCAGACCCAGCAGATTTTTTGCTGACCAGGTCTGCCTTTGGTGCTTGCTTGTTTTCTCATGAAGTACAGCTGTAGTTTTAAAAAGAACAGGGTAGGGGCGCCTGGGTGGCTTGGTTGGTTGAGCCTCCGACTCTTGGTTTCAGCTCAGGTCATGATCTCAGGGGGTCCAGGAATCGGGGCCCACCTTGGGCTCCACCCTCAGCAACGGAGACTACTTGGGATTCTCTCCTTCTGCCCCTCCCCATGCTCGTGCTCCCTCTCTCATGCTCTCTAAAATAAATAAATAAAATCTTTAACAAAAATAAATAAATGAAAGTACAGGGAATTCACATTGTCCCCCAGGACTCTGGTAGGCAAAGGGTGAGCTGTATGCCTGCTGATAAAATACTTACATTCAATTCATAAGCAGTGACCGAGAGGCCCACAGCAGCGCCTGACCCTGCCAGGCCAACGAAATGTCCACTTCCCACATTGCTAGCAAACAAGGATGCGCCCACCTGTGGACAGATGGACAAGTCAGATCTTAGAGTGATGGTCTTTGGTACCTTTTCCCCAGCCCTGGTTTTTCTCATGCTCCAGAGGGACTAAGACAGAAGAAGTGGAGAAGGCAGGGCCATTCCTAGCCTATGTGGCAACTTTTTCTTTCCTCAAATTAGAAAAAGAGTCTTCTTCCTCAAGACTCTTTTACTTCCATCTATCAGATACTGGCACAATAGATATGCATATTTTTGATGGCTAAAATATGAATTGTGTGTCAGAGGGTTGTGCAGTGCATGACATGAACAACTGTATGCAGTATCCCTGGGGAAAGGATGACAGGGTCTTGTGGAAGGTGCATCATGATGAGAATCAGAAAGCCTGTGTTCTATTCCAGTTCTGCTTCTAACTCAGCAAAGTAGATAGTCCTCTTTCTGGTAGAACAGTAAGTGGCCAAGCCTATACTCGATGACCCCAATCCCTGGTCTCAATGGACTGGACCAGACAGACTTGAGCACCTGGCCCGAGCCGGGTCAATTACATTTTCTCTTCTGGGAATCGAACTGGGACACCATCTCTGTTACTAAATCCTTGCTAGTTTCTCTCACTGAGGCCTGCATTCTCTTGCTTAAACATAGAGATAAGCCAGAGACAGAAAGCTGAAGATACCTTAGTACCAAACTGTGACTTTTTCTTTTATAAAGTCAAGAGGATTGACAGAGAATAGGAAAGGGAGTATATTCACACTATGTCATTTGGTGATATTTAATGCTGTGTCAGCAGGCAACTGAGAAATCTTTGGGCAACTGTTACTCATAATTCGGGGAACACTAGATTATAAGAGCTCCTTGAAGGTGAAGACTAGCTCACTGAGAAAGAGAGAGAGAAAGGGAGGGACGGAGGGGAGAGAGAGAAAATCCCAAGCAGGCTCCATGCCCAGTGAGGAGCCCGATGTGGCCTGATCTCTCAACCCTGAGATCACAACCTGAGCTGAAACTGAGCTGGACACTTAAGCAATCGAGTCACCCTGGGTGCCCCAGGGAGAAAATGTTTTGTAATGAATATTGGGTGGATTTGCAGTGAATGGCTTCACTGCAAATGGGAGATGTCCTCCCTCTTCTTAGTTCAAAGATTTCATCCTTATTTTAGGCGATTATAAGCAAACTATTATCCCGGACCACCTACCCAGGGCCCATGAAGTGTGCATACGAGTGCACATGTGTGTGCACGTATGTGTATATGTGCATGTATGCATGTTTGTATATGTGTTTGGCAATGCCCCTAAGTCTGCTTGAAAAGAAAGTACTGGGGCACCTGGGTGGCTAACCCAGTGGGTTAAAGCCTCTGCCTTCAGGGTCCTGGGATTGAGCCCCGCATCGGGCTCTCTGCTCCTCCTCTCTCTCTGCCTGCTTCTCTGCCTACTTGTGATCTCCGTCCATCAAATAAATAAATAAATAAAATATTTTTTAAAAAGTTGAGAAAAAAAAAGAAAATACTAATTCGACTACTGTGTTTGTCATTTGTGTCCTCAACATCTATTCTACCTTGTCTCAGTAATGGCCTCTAGCCCCTTCTCATTTCTCATCACATACGATTCGGCGGGAGGGGGGGAGGCTCCAGGCTCCCCCACCCCGCGCAGGCATTGACTGTGTGACCCAGGCTTAAGCCAATTAGCAGATCAAACTACCCTGGTCACAGTGACTGACATAGAGGTGGGCATGGGACCCAACCAGAGATGAGGTATCTTCCAGGGATGCTGCCATGGAGGCAGGTGCTCTTCCCACACTGGACTGAGCTTGAGAAGATGAAAGTCTGGAGCAGTGTCTGCCATCTTATTGCCATGAAGTCGACCCTGTTCGGGAATAATGCCTGTCCAGAAGGAGAGAGGTTGATATGGACAGATGGAAGGAAGAAAAGAAGGAAAAAAGGGATGGGCACGGGGAAGGAAACCAGGTCCTAGTGACATCACCTGAACCCCTGCCCTCAGCCATCCCTGAAACCAGCCTAATTAGATTTCTCCCTTGGGTGAGCTGATGAATTCTTTCTGTTCAAATACATTTGCAACGGAGCTAAGCCTTCTCTAGACCATGACTTCCACAAAACGTACAACCAGAGTCCTGCGAGACCAAAGCCTAACGGAACATCAGCCCTTGAAGAATCTTTGAGAAATGACTTTAATTGAACCAAAGATCACTTACTGGCCACCACACCATGTCCCCTCCAGCTAGGAAGTAGCCTTTCACCGTGTCTCTCTTGGTCTTCACCGTGGACTGAAACAGAGAAGAAGGTGGGAAATAATCAGAGGCATCCCAGAGCGCCTGAGCCATGGATTACCTGCTGCGAGTCCAGCAGGCCAGATTTGGACATCAAAGATAGTTTGGGGTTTTTTTAAACCCATGGTTTAAGAAGATTTTAATTTGAATGCTTTAGAAGAGATGTAAATTCTTCAGGCCATTGCAACCCCTGCCACTCCCTGCTCTGCATACTTATGGCTCAACTATGTGTTTGAGTTCTCAACCCTTGGTTTATCTAGGAGAGCTCATGATGGGTACCATTTACGAGTGTTCATAGGGACACAGTAGCTCAGCCTGCAGACACTACGCTAAATATTGTAGAGCATCATCTCATGGTAATTCCTACCATCTCCTATGAAGTTGGTGTCATTAAACCAATCTAACAGAAGAAGACACTGAGGCTCAGAACTTACCTATCAGAGGCTCCCAGTTACCTATCTCGTGCCATATTTCTAGATAGCAGGAGGGCTGGGAATTCAGACCCAGGTCTGAATGATTACAGACTCATATATCCTTTGGTCTGACAACCTTATCTGTTGTAGGAATTTATCCCACATTTTAGTTGCACACATCCAAAATAATGAGTGCACAAGATTTGCTGACTGCAACATAATTTGTAACAGTAAGAGACAGGAAGCAGTCCAAATGGCCCTCTATCCAAATGATACAGTACAAGTATCTTATGGAATCCTGTACAACTTTTCAGAAGGTGAGGAAGCATCTATGTGCTGATATGAAAAGACATCCAAGGGACCATGATAGGTGAAAAATAGCAAGGTAAAAAAAAAACTGTGTATAATAAGTTACTTCCTATTTAAGAAAGAGGTAAATATAACGATAATATTTGCTTGGATTTCCAGAAGGAAACTCAAACTAATGTGCAAACAAGTTAATAAAAGTAGTTACCAGGGGCGCCTGGGTGGCTCAGTGGATTAAAGACTCTGCCTTCGGCTCAGGTCATGATCCCAGAGTCCTGGGATCGATCCCTGCATCGGGCTCTCTGCTCAGCAGGGAGCCTGCTTCCTCCTCTCTCTCTCTGCCTGCCTCTCTGCCTGCTTGTGATCTCTTTCTCTGTCAAATAAATAAATAAAGTCTTAAAAAAAAAAAAACCAAAACAGTAGTTACCTGTGGAGGGAAAGGCAGTAGTGAGACTTTTCACTGTACGTCATTTCAAGTTGCTTTTAATTTTGAACCATGAAGCTTAATTGTCTTTAAAACAAAACGAAACAAAACCCTCACTTAAAAGAGAAAGAAAGAACATGGCCTTCAAAGTGAAGGAAATACGGATTCTAACTGCAGCTCTGCTAACTTACTAAAATATAAGGAACTTAGATTTTTGAGCCTCAGTTTCCTTACCTATAAAATGGGTACAGTAGTAGTGTCTTCTTTGTAGACATCTGTGCAAGTACATGGGGTAACACAAATGTAAGTGCCTAAGACAGCACCTGACATATGATCCACACTCAAGTCCATTTTTACAAGCATAAAGTTCAGATTACTTGATGACCTTAGGCGAATTTCTTCCCCTGTCTCCCCGGGTCTGGCTTACCCATAGTCCCACAGCCAGGACAAAGAGGAAGTACAGAACAAGCACTGCGATGTCACCTGGCTCCAGGTTCCTCTGGGGAAAAGCCTCCAGGGGATCGGACTGGGTGGGCTGAGGGCTGCTGGAGCTGCTCTCCATGGTTCTGAGCAAATGTTCAATCCTGTGGGAAGTGCAAATGCCTGTCAGATGCCAGAACCAGAGTGCTTTTCTCACCCGCTCCACAGCTGCCTCCTCGGAGCACCCAGACAAGAGGACAACCATGGAGGGATGTGTGTGGGGACACGTCCCGCAAGAAGGCAGAGCCACCTACCCATCTGTCTGTCCATCTGCTCACTCATTCATTCAGCAAATTCAGTGAAGTCACTTCAAATCACCCGCTGATAGTTTAGCCATTCAGCCAATTGGCAAAATATTAAAAAGAATAAACAGTGTGAGAAGCACAGATGGTTTCCCTCTCCAGGAGTGTGAGTAAAGCAAGACACCTGAGTTACTCCCCATTTCTGAGGAACCTCCGCTGGGTGTAGGTCAAGCTGACAACTTTGTCTGAGGGTCAGCTAGACACTATGACCTTATTCCTTTGAATGTTGGATGGCCCATGAAAGTGCACATAGTGATATATGTAGCATCTCCTGCACGCTGGGCATCATTCTAAGTGTTTAATATTAGTGAGCACTACTGTCATGGTCCCCATTTTACAGATGGTAAACCTGAGGCACAGGGAAGTTAAGTTACCTGCTTAAGGTAAGACAGGTCCAGTGGCAGAGCTGGGATTTGAAGGCAAATGATCTTGCTCCAGAATCCATACTTCGAACAACTATCCTAAGCTGTTACCCAGTATCCTGCACTTGTGTGCAATTTAAGGGATTTCTGTGGTGGGCAGATAAATGTCCCCTTCAAGGATGTGTCATTCTAATCCCCAGACCCTGTGAATATGTTACGTTACATGGCCAGAGGACAGCTGAATTTGCAGATTTTTCCTGGATTATCTGAGCGAGCCCAATGCAACCACAAGAGTCCTTAAAAGTGAAGGGAAATCAGAAGAGAGAGAACCGGAGATGACAGTGTGAGAAGGATTTGGCCAAATGTTGCTGGCTTTGAAGATGGAAAAATAGGGACCACAAACCAGGGAACTCAGGTGGCTTCGAGAAGCTGGAAACACAAATTAATGCATTCCACCCTTAGAGTATCGAAAAAGAATTCAGCCCAGCTGTCACCTTGATGTCAGCCCAGTGAGACCCACTTCGAACTTCAACTTGCAGAACCCTAAGATAATAACTGTTGGGTCCTTTGGATCCAAAGGAACGAGACTGAGACAAAGTGAAAGTTATGCAAAGCCTTATTCTATGCCAAGCATTAGAAGTCAAACTGACTGGCCAGGGCCGCCTCCGAAGAGAGTGACCACCTCTTGGTCTTACAGGCTAGTTTTACAGGGCACAACAGCAGACATCTACATATGTGGCTTTGGCTGATTGGATGTTTCCACCTGTCTGGCCTTGTTTTAGGTGTGTGTTTTAGTAACAGTTACCTGGAACTGATATCAGTAACTGTTGAGGCATTTATTAAACAAAATGGCCTTGTTTTAGGTATGTGTTTTAGCAACGGTTACTTGGAACTGGTATCAGTAACTGCTGAGGCATTTATTAAACAACAAATGGCTACCTAGGCAACATGGATTCACTATGGCTAAGTAGGCCCAGACAGGTCCTAGGGGTTTAACAGGTTTTAACGAGGAATCGGCCCCAACAATAACCCTGTGTTGTTTCAAGTTGCTACACTGCTGGTAACTGGCAACTAATAAAATTTCAAAGAGTGATTTTTTGACCATGAGTGATTTGGGCATTGACTTATTCCTGTGTTAATGTGTGACTCCACTCTGGGGGTTTGGGAATGAAAAGACTCAGACCCTGACCTCTCCGATGGGCAGCCCAGTAATGGGGAAACTCACTCATGAGATAACAGCACAATGGTGTTCCATATAGGGGAGGTGCTTAGTGGCAGATGTGTTCAGGATTTGAGCTTAGAAGCCACAGAGCTGGCCCCACCACAGAGAAGTCCTGAGAACCGGGACAAGTTCTCTAAATGGGCAGTGAGAGTGTGTACTGAGGGACTGTGGTGAGCTCATGCCTACGAAGGGCTAGGTGCACCGCTTACACAGTCGTGCCCCATAAATTCTGGCCATTATTATTATGACGATTAATAGGATTTTCTACAAGATGCAGTGGGTGACAATAAGGACCACCTCATTGTCAATGGAGAGATCCAAACAGGAGCATATAAACTGGGTTTTGAAGAACGAGTCAGTGTTTCTGAAGCAGGGCCTGGGGACATTCCAGGCAAAGACAACAGCATCTACACACTGAGGTGTGAACGAGCATGCCACAGTTAAGAAACCACCAGATTCTGGGGTGCCTGGTGGCTCTGTCAGTTAGGCGTCCGACCCCTGATTTTCACTCAGGTCATGTGCTGGGTTTGAGCCCTGCATTGGGCTCCCTGCTCAGCAGGGGTTCTGCTTCTCCCTCTGCCCCTCCTCCCACTCATTCTCTCAATCTCTCTCTCTCAAATAAATAAATAAAATCTTCCCCCAAAATTAAATAAATAAGTAGGGACCCCTGGGTGGCTCAGTCATTAAGCCTCTGCCTTCAGCTCAGGTTGAGATCCCAGGGTCCTGGGTTGGGGGGGCTTCAGCCCAGGCTTGTTCATCCCACACTCCCTCTACTTGTGTTCCCTCTCTCTCTCTCTGCCAATTAAATAAATAAATAAAATCTTTTAAAAATTTAAGTAAGTAAGTAAGTAAATAAATAAATTTTTAAAAGTCAATGTTCTAACTCCAAGAGAAATAAAAGGAAAGCAATTAATGATAAAATGATGAATGCATCAACACGCAACATCCGTGGGCAGACCCTAAGAGGCCGTCAGACATTTGCACCTAAATGCTGAATAAGTTTTGATTTTAAGAGAAATAAGAAAGTCAGAAGCCACTTTACTCCCCAAGCTCAGAATAAAAAGTAAATCTGTGAAGGAACAGCAGCACAGAAACTCAGTTGAACAACATGGGGGGGAGGGGCGCTGACCCCCAGTGCAACCAAAAATCCACAGGTAGCTTTTGAGCCCCCCAAATTTCAGTACAAACAGCCTACTGCTGACCAGGAGCCTTACCAATAATGGTTGATTAATGCATATTTTGTATATGTACTATATACTGTACTCTTACAATAAAGATAGAGAAAAAATAAAATATTAAAAAAATAAGAGAAAATAGATTTCTAATACTGCACTGTATTTATCAAGAAAAAAAAATCCAAGTGTTAAGTGGACCCATGCAGTTCAAACCCATATCGTTCAAGTGTATTGTTCGAGTGTATATACACCAAAATGCTTAAATTTGTAAGCATACTTTATGATTCCATTATTTTTTAAGGAGGCTCCAGGTCCAATGGGGGGCTTGAACTCACGACCCTGAGATCAAGAGCCAGATGCTCTACTGACTGAGCCAGCCAGGTGCCCCTACGATTTTAAATGTTATAAAAAAGTCCAGGGTGCCTGGGTGGCTCAGTGGGTTAAACACCTGCCTTCAGCTCAGGTCATGATCCCAGGGGGCTGGGACTGAGCCCCGCATTAGGCTCCCTGGTCAGCAGGGAGTCTGCTTTTCCCTCTGTCCCTCCCCCCATAGTGCGCTCTCAAATAAATAAATCTAAAAAAAAGAAGTTCAAGAAATTACCACGATATGCCATCTTTTAAAGACCAAGCACTCTAAAAAATATTTGAGACAATGTTGTGAAAATAAAAGCAGGCACATTCTTTGCTTTAAAAATTTTGTTTAAAAAAGCCAACATATTGTTTTTCATGTATACTGGAGGTAGGTTCTAGTCTCAGTTATAAGCATGCTGTTCACCCACACGAAGTTCTGGCAGACTATTCTGAAAGTTCATGTTGCATGGGGCAGCTCCACATATTTCGGGGAGTCTAGCATCTCTGGCCTCCGTGGTACCCCCAAATCATGGTCACAACCCAAAGTGCTCCCATACGTGTTCACTGCATCTCCCGACAGGCAGCAATGTGTCTGCTGTACACCTGCGCTCTAGGATAAGGGACCAGGGAGTCATGTGCTCAGATAGGGGTAGGGGAGGCTTGTGCAGAAGCAAGAAGCGGGGGAGGAAGGTCACTGTGTAATGACTCAGACTTGAGATGAAGTAGAGAGAGGGGCGAGAGAGGGTCCAAGAAGTAATTTGAGGTTAAAATCAATAGGGTCTGGTGATTAGTTGATAGGGTAATAAGGACGGGGGAGTGCTTTCACGCTTCTGATCAGAGCTGCCCACAGACAGAACAGCCTGATTACCTGCGCAGGATGGTCCTTGTTTCTAGAGTAAATTCCCTCAGCTTCAAAACTACTGACGCTTTGGGCCGGATAAGCTATCCGGATAAGCCGGGGGGGAAGGCTATTCTGTGCATTGTCGGCAGTTTGAACCACCTCGCTGCTATGCCCTAATGAGGCAGCTGGAAGTTCACTTAGACGAGATGCCTCGGGGGTGGGGGTGCTCCAGGATCCTACGTTCCCTTCCCATGCCAAGGCTTGCTCTAGACTTCTCCCAGGGGCTGCCCCTTGCTTTGTTGTGTTGGAAGCCTTCTCAGGGCTGCTCAGACCTTGGAAGTGGTGGCCCTCTCCCGGGAAGGAAGGACCCAAGCAACCAGGGATCCACTGCACCAATAGAGAGGAAGAGGGAGGGAGAGAGGGAAGACAGCCCCGACTGGGCTCGCCCACTCAGACACCTACTGTGCCCTAATGTGGGAGGAAGGAAGCATCAGAAGCCAGGATTCCCCTCACCCCTCAGTCTAGATTTCATGACCATTGTCATTTGTGAAATGCGATAATAACATGCTCTGGACGAACCCAACTAAACTGGACACCTGCAAAGCCTTTGTGCAAGGAAGTGGGAAGGAGGCTGCAATGTCTAGGGTGGGAACAGAAGCCCATAAAGGAAAGGGGAGCCTGGGTGGCGCAGTCCGTTTAGTGTCTGACTCTTGGTTTTGGCTCAGGTCATGATTCTGGGGTCAAGAGATCAAGCCCTGCGAAAGGCTCAGCACTCCATGCACAGTCTGCTTGAAATTCTCTCTCTCTCTCTCTCGCCTTCAGCCTCTTTCCCACTCATACTCTCTGAAATAAAATCTTTAAAAATAATAATAATTAAGGAGGGAGAGGCACATTCTGGAGGCTTGGGGAGAAGGGGGATAGATGGTCTGTTAGGTTATCTCAGGGGTAAAATCCCTATCAGGTAGTGTGACTGTACATCACAGGTGAGGCGAGGAACTTGTGGCTCTGGGAGGTTTATCATCATGTCCAAAGTCAGGACTTGAACCCACAACTCTACAGTTTCACAGCCTGTGTTTTTAAACACTTCAACCTCCAGCTTCCAAATCTAGGGGTTTTGGGGAAGGTGACGGCTAGGAGCTTGGCAAGCAGTTCAAGGTAGAGACTGATTGCTGAACTGGGTGGTGGAGTAGATTGTTCTAGAACCACCAGGTTTGAAAGGGAGGCAGGAGGGGCGGGCACTGGGATGATCGTGGGACCAGGCCCTCCCCCAGCTGCCCCTTGCAGGCCTCTGCCCGCCAGGCACCGAGGGTGGTGGGAGCGGATAAACAACTTATTCATCTCAGCCCTGGGCAGGCTGGCACTGACTCCAGGCTCTTCCTGAGTCCCAGGGAGGTGGGGGCCTTGCCAAGGGCCGGGAGGGCCTGGCCCTTCTGCATGGCAGGAACAGGAACAGGGACCAGAGAAGCTGGGAACCCCAGTGCTGCTGCTTCGGCCACAGGCTCACAGGCTAATGCACCTTCTTGGCAAACCCGTAAGCACTGTGCAAGTGTGGGGCATGGGACCCGCTTCACAGCTGCTCTCTTACTGCATCTGGTCAGCCCCGCCAGGCAGACATGGTACAGGTGCGAAAGGGAAGCATGAAGACGTGGAAGTTTGGGTCCTACCCCCCTTGCCTCTAGGGCACAGGAAATGGCAGAGGTGGGATTTGAACCCAGGCCCTCAAATGCAGGAGCTAGCATTACCCAATACTGGCTGCTCTATCCTTATCCCCTTCCTTCTTTTCATCTCTTCTCCTCTTTCCCTTCTTCCTTCCATCCTTCTGTTTTTTTCCACGCATTTATGAGGCACCAGCCGGGTGCCAGGCTCTGTGCTAGACAGAGAGGACGGAGCTGTGAGCCAGGCAGCCACGGTGCCCATCCTGGTGGGTTCCTCTGCCAGCCCCTTGCAGCCCTGTGCACGAGAGACCTTTGCACTGCTCCAGGATGGCCAGGCTGGGTGGGCTCCAGCTTCACCTCCTGTGAGGGACCCTCTGTGTGGGGGGGCTGGGTTAAGGGGAGTGCGGCTTTGGACAAAGCCGGCGTTGTGACATTGGCTTTGTTCGCGAGAACACCCTGGCCTCACAGTCACCGATAGGCCAGAGAACAAAGGAAGCCCAGCACCCAGGGACGGCTGCTCACCCTTTGCGTTGTAGCCCTTACATAATTTGCCATAGCAGATGTGGAAATTTTCCACACCCCAGTGGGAGGACAAGACTGGGCGAGGTGGTCGCAGGTAGGGTTGCAGGCCATTTGGTTCTGTAGGTTGTGCGTGCGTCCACAGACAGGGGGTGGGTTCCAACATGATTCTTTAACTTTTGTGGGTCTTGAAACATTTCATCACAAAAGAAAAGAAACAGAACAAATTTTACAGCACACAAAAAAATCTACATATATTAAATACATTCCAAGACACTAAATAATCTGGGAAGTATTTTGTCAGGACGTAGGCATTATTTGCCCAAGAATGTCAAACACATCAGTGGGGACAGAGAATGAGCAAGAGACAGTAGGGGAGAGGCACTGCAGGGACCAGAGATGACAGCTCACTATAAGACTTTTTTTTTTTTTTTTTAAGATCTTATTTATTTATTTATTTATTTACTTGTCACAGAGAGCAAGAGCGAGCACACAAGCAGGCAGAGTGGCAGGCAGAGGCAGAGAGAGAAGGAGGCTCCCTGCCAAGCAAGAAGCCCGATGCGGGGCTTGATCCCAGGACCCTGGGATCATGACCTGAGCCGAAGGCAGCGGCTTAACTGACTGAGCCACCCAGGTGTCCCACTACAAGTTTTAATTATAGACAAAAACTCCCTGGAAAAGAGATGCGCTCTGTGAAAATGTAAAGATGTAAGAATTGCATTGCCCGGTTCAAATCCGAGCTCTACCTCTTACTAGCTCCGTGATACTGGGCCAAGAAGCTCTCCGAGGCTCAGTTTCCCCATCTATAAAATGCGGACAGAGTAGCACCTGGGTGGCTCGGTCAGTTAAGCATCTGACTCTTGTCCTCAGCTCAGGTCTTCATCTCAGAGGGGTGAGTTCAAACCCCGAGTTAAAGAAAGCCTCTACTTGGGGCATAGGTGCCTCATTTGGTTAAGTATCTGTCTTCAGCTCAGGTCATGATCTCAGGGTCCCGAGATCGAGTCCCCTTTGGGCTCCTTGCTCGGTGGGAGTCTGCTTCTCCCCCTGCCTCTGCCCTTCCCCTGCTTGTGTCCTCTCTCTCTCTCCCTCTCTCTCTGACAAATTAACAAAACTCTTAAAAAAAATTAAAAAGCCCCTACTTAAAAAAAAAATGGAGACAGTAATCAGACCTGTCACAGGTTTGATAAGAGCATTAGGCAAGTTCATTATATAACATGATTAGGCCTAGAATACTTGGGTCTGTCTCTGTCCCTGTTACACACACACACACACACACACACACACGCAGGCCTGGACTTTGTGGTCCAGCAGATCCTGACCACCTATGTGTGTGTGTGAATCTCATTTTAAATGCACAGCACCCCAAGAGGTCAGCTCTTGGATTAACCCCATTGAACAGGTGAGGAAAACCAAGCCGAGGCCCCGGGACCCAAGGTCACAGTGCTGGTAAATGACTGAACCCAGGTCCAGCCCAGGCTTAACCCCTGAGCTCAAAACCACCGCTTGGCACGTGGACCTTTGGCAGGGAAAATTCCAGGGGTGACACCCTTCAGTGATGATCTTGTCTCGTGATTTCCTAGAGAACAGAGCATCCAAATGACAACACGGCCTTTCCAATGAAACGCGTCCGACTCAGAGACCATGCTCACACAGGGCCACATCGCCTACCCTGACGCTCACATGGGTCACTTGAGAGCCTAAAGTCATGCATTCACTCATTGACTCATCCGTCAATGGCCCGTGAGCACCTGTCATGTGCCTGAGGACAGCAGCGGCCACAGCACGCCAACACAGCATGAAAGCACTTACAGTGTCTCTTTCTCAACTCCCAGAATCTAACGGCCCCTAATTCATTCCTTCTACTCCCCCGGCAGCGCTGAACCCATGCATTTTCCCTCACCTTTCCTTCCAGAGCTTTCATCTATCCTAGCGCAAGCAAGGACCTTCCACCTTCCCTCCTTCCAATCTGCCCCTCACAGCGCGGCCAGAGGGATCTTGGACCATAAACCAGACACAGTCATCAACAGATGAGCGCAGCCACTGACCAGCTCTTCTGTGGCCCACCCTCCCTGCACACTGGCCCTCTTCCTTAGCTGTGACTTCTGGCCTCAGGGTCTTTGCTATTCTGTTCCCCTGCCAGGAACGCTCTTCCTTGTGGCCTCGGCTTGACCAGCTCCTCCACGTCCCTCAGATTTCATCCTGCTGTCCCATTCCCAGAAGAGCTTTCCCTAGCCTCAATCTAAATTGGGTGCTTAAGCGATCTGCTGTCACAGCAAACAGGACATTTCCTCACTGTCAATCAAACGCCATATCTCATTTGTACAGGTCATTGCTGCCCCTGCCTGCAACACCAGAGGCTCTTTGAAGGCAGGGACTGTGTATGTCTTACTCACTTGGTGTCTCTGAAGCCGGCTTTCAGAGCTTTTACTATATACCCCTGCATGTTGTGGCCCCTCTTCTCCAAGGTGCTATCCCCAGGACCTGGGGAGGGCACCTCGCTCCTGTGTGTCCCCAGAATCGTCCAGCCAAACACTGTCAGAAAAACCAGACCTTGTGCGTCAGCTCGTGGCTGGGAGGGTTGGGTCTCAGCTTTGCCACTCATGATTTGTGCAAACTCAGGTATGGTTCTTAATGGCTCTCCATTGGTCTGTGAGTTCAGGTGGCTGTGTCCTCAGGGGTAACTGTCCGGCAAGGCCAGGCCCAGGAAGGGAAGTCCTCTGCACATGCCCAGCACATTTCAGTGAAACTCAAATTTGCACTGTATCGCTCCAACCTCCTGTTGTTTAAAGAGATATTTCCACCCGCACTTCTCTTTGGGGCCTTGGGAGACACCATGCCTGTAGGCTGGGCTGGGCTGGGCTGGGCTATGCTGGGCTAGGCTGGGCTGGGCTGGGCTGCAGTTTATAATCTCCTTTAACAGATAAGAATCTGAGACTACCTGAGCTGAGTGTCTAAACTTGGGATGCGGAATAACAGGGACCTGTGCCTGGTGTCACCGGTCGTCCCCACCCCACTCACCCGCAAAAGCACTCCACTCGCCTGGTATGGGATGAGCCTTCTCCAAGGAGAGGAGCTATGCCTCTCCCAGCTAGAGTCCTCTAGGCCACGGCAGCCTCCTGTTCCCACACCAACCTCCCCAGTTTGGAGAATGCCTGTCAGGTTGGGCCTGGTGCAGGCAGGGAATCTTACCTTCCTCCAGAGGCCAGGCTTACCTGCCTGGGGGCCCGTCCGTGGCTCCTGAGGCAAGGGTGGCTGCAAGAATGGGGGACACCTGGGCTCCTCTCCCCTCACAGCCAGAGCTTGAGAGGACAGTGGCCACCCTCTCCTGCACCGCCTACAGCTGAGAGCCTCCTTGCGGGTCAAACTCCAAATTCCAGCCTCACTGCAGTGGGGAATCAGAGGAAGAGAATGATCTTCCCAAGCAAAGGAGAGGCTGGGCCCAGCCCTGAACCCTTGAACTTGAACTCCGAGCAGGCCTGTGTGGGGAGGATGGCGTGCCTGGAGCTCCGCCCCTGCAGTCTTGGGCCCTCACCTGGAGGGGGGTCCATTGCAGGGAGGGGTAGGGGAGCCACAGGAGCCCTGCACTGTCCTGCTTCACTCCCCCACTCCCCCACTGGCCCGCCTCCATGCTGGGGACAGGCGGGCTTGGGACGGGCTGGGGAAAGGGGGAGGAGAGAGGCTGGCCGGGGAGGCAGGGGACAGTGGAAAAATCCCAGGAGGGCCCTTGCAGCCACAGCCCCACCACCGCAGCCACAGGGACAGTGCCCACACTTTGTTCAGCCTCTTTTCGCGGGCGCACTCCAGACGAAGGCAGGGAAAAGAAAAGACAGGCATCTGGAGCCCTGGAGAGCTGTCAGGAGTGATCAAGCCACGGCCAGGGCCCCAAGACACCAGGAGAGGCAATGTAAGACAGCAGAAGGCTTTCACAGGGGCATTCAAAAAATAAAAAATTTAAAAATGGGTACTAACATTTACAAACCAGGAGATTTGAAACAAGGCTCTGATTTCCCACATTCATAAGACATTCTTAAGATCTGGCCACACCAGGTCCACATAGTCACAAGACAGCCACTGGCTAGAGCAGAGTCGTGGCCCCCCTCTGTTGCCACAGACCCCACCTCCAGCCGACCTGTCTCTGTCAGGAGCCCCAACCGGGCCCTGGGAGCGCCCCCCGCCCCCCACCGTGTGCAGTGTGATTCAGAGAGGCTGACTGCATACCAGGCTTCCTCCAAGGGCTTGCTTTCCGATCTTTGCTCACTTGATCTTTGCAATGAACCTTTGACAGGTGTCTATCTCCCTTTGACTGATGAGGAAGGAGAGGTAAAGGCAGTAACAGGGGCGAGTTGGAAGATAGGTAGGAAGGAGATAGGGTCCCCGTCCTAGGAGAAAACCACCCTTAAATGGAAAAAGGCCCCCATCCTCTTCTAGGCTTTCTAGAAAGGGAATGGCCTGGGGCATCCTAACCCAAGCCCTAGGGGTTACCTCGACAGCCGGTGAGATATTTAAACAAAGAGCTTGATCTGAGGACAGGAGGCTGTCATGCCTTAGGGCAGGTATGGCCAGGGTGGTGGCTGCCCTCTTAGTCCTGAGGCTAGGAAACACTGCCCCAGAAGGAGCCCTCCACCCTTTCCCGGGTGAACTACCTGATAAGTAGATAAGCACGTGGACATAAATTGGTGATTGGGTGACAGGTGTGTGGCAGGTGAATCACATTAAACAGCCCGCCCACAACCTCCTAAAAACCCCTAGACTGAGGAACTCCAATGGCAACCCTCTGGGGTCCTCTCCCACTTCAGGAGCTTCGTGCTATCGCCCAATAACCTTTGCTTTGTTGCCCACCACTCTTTGGTCTACCGCTTCACTCTTCAAAGAGGGGTGACCAAGAATCCCAGGCACCGAAGGAAAAGAAATCCTGAAACAGCGGGCCAGTAATGGGGCGCCTGGGTGGCTTAGTCAGTTAAGCGTCTGACTCTTAATTTCAGCTCAGGTCATGAGCTCAGGGTCGTGAGATCGATCCCTGCCTGGGTCAGGCTCTGTGCTCAGCGTGGAATCTGCTTGAGATTCTCTCTTTCCCTCTGCCTTTTCCCCTTCCCACCCTGTTCACAAGCAAAGGCACCCTTGTCTCTCTCAAATAAAACATTTTTTTAAAAAAAGAGGCCAGTAACTCGCCCGGGGTCACCCAGCCAACAGCAACATTTGCACCTGAACCCAGAGTCTTACAGGAGTAGGGGAGAAGAGGTATGTCTTGGAGGAACAGGCTTACAGAGGGGACAGCTAGGATTGGAAGAGGGGGACAGACAGAAGACCAGGGAACAGATGGCCTGTACCTGTGATCTGGGCTCACAGGCCACAATACCAGGAAGGCGGTGGGTACTGCGGAAGGCGCATTCCTCCCCTAGCCTGGGGCCCAGCCCTGACCACTTGGGCATGCGTTGGGGGCCACAGGCATGTTTCAGGTTTCCAGTTCTTATGGAGGAGGCATGTGAGTGAGCTGGGCTGTGACCCACTGGAGAGCATGTGTCCCAGCCAACATGGAGAGTCATGACCCAGCTCTAATGTGGAGAACCCAGGCCCAATGGGCGGAGGCCATCTGGTTGTTCTAAAAAAGTAAGTCCATAATTTTGTATAGGACATGCTGTTCATCTGTGTGGGCCACACTGGCTCATCCTCTCTGACCGTTTCCCTGGCTTTGTACCCTCTCTCGGTGCTGTGAAGACCAGGAAAGGACATTGGTACAACCAGTTGGGAGGACTTTTTGAAGGTTTCTTACCTCCAAGGTGAACACACGTTACTCTATGGCTCAGCAATTCCCCTCTCAGGTGTTTATCTGGAGAAATGAAAAGAGATGTTCCCATTTGTCCACAAATCTACATAAGTGGTCTTGCTCATGAGAGGCCCAGGGTTCATCCATGGGTGAAGGGATGAAGAAGACTGGGTTGGGGTTCCAGAGGGACAAGCTACCGACAGGCACTGCCCTGGACGGACCTCAGAAGCTGAGACAGACCTGAAGAATACACATACCTTATGATTCTGGAGTGGGGGCGCAGGGGTGTGGCTCCCCCACCTACATTGAACACATCGGGTTCAGCCGCTAGCCACTGACAGAATCCAAAGGCAGAGGAACCTCCTCCAAAGTGCTGACAATACTTCCAGGTTTATAGAAGGAAATGTGAGACAAAGGTGGGCAGTGAAGGTCAGGTCATCAGTGTCTGAGGGTCAAACACCTGCGGGGTCTTGCTGACTCAGGGAAGTCCTTACTGCCGGAGGGGGTTTTTTCAGGTTGGACCCAAGATGGTTTCCCTGTCCAGGCTTTTGCCTGAGTTAAGAGATAAGCTGGAAGATTTTATTTTTTTGACAGAGAGAGCAGAAGCAGAGGGAGTGGCAGGCAGGGGGAGAAGCAGACTTCCTACGGAGCAGAGAACCCAATGTGGGGCTTGATTCCAGGACCCTAAGATCATGACCCAAGCCAAAGGCAGCTGCTTAAAATGACGGAGCCACCCAGGCGCCCAAGAACTTAATGAATTAGAAAGTTTGAGGTCAGAATGGAGGTTGTTGAAGTCCTCTTTTGATTCCATTTCTATGAGGTTCAAGAACTGGAAAAATGGGGTGCGTGGGCGGGTGGCTCAGTTGGTTAAGCATCTGCCTTCAGCTCAGGTCATGATCCTGGGGTCCTGAGACTGAGTCCCACATGGGGGGGGGGTCCCTGCTCTGCAGGGAGCCTGCTTCTCCCTTTGCCTCTGCTTCCCCCCCTGCTTATACGTGCTCTCTCACAAATATATAAAATCTTTAAAAAAAAGAAAAAAAAGTACAGAAAGGATGAATAAATGCTGATAGAAGCTGGAGGGTGGGAGTGAGTCAGGAAATGACTGGAAAGGGGGCACCTCCTGGAACAATGGCGATTTCTGTATTTTTGCTTAGGTGGGAATTTTATGGGCATCTACTACAACTGTTCAGACACACAAAGATAAGAACCAAATTAAAACAGTAGCAAGTTTTATACAATTAAATGACAAAGGGTTATAGAAATACCATAATAAATATGACAGTTTAACTTGGGGAGAGGATCTGTACATTTGACTGCATGTGAATTATACCTAAAAAAAAAACAAGGGGTGCCTGGGTGGCTCAGTGGGTTAAAGCCTCTGCCTTCGGCTCAGGTCATGATCCCAGGGTCCTGGGATCGAGTCCCACATCAGGCTCTCTGCTCAGCAGGGAGCCTGCTTCCTCCTCTCTCTCTGCCTGCCTCTCTGCCTACTTGTGATCTCTGTCTGTCAAATAAATAAATAAAATCTATAAAAAATAAAAAATAAACTTAAAAAATTAAAAAAAAAAAAGAGAGGGGGGGGCACCTGGGTGGCTCAGTCAGTTAAGTGTCTGCCCTCAGCTCAGATCATGATCTCAGGGTCCTGGAATCGAGTCTGGCATCGGGCTCCTGCTCGGTGGAGAGTCTGCTTCTCCCTCTGTTCCCCATTCCCCCAGATCCTGCTTGCACATGCGCTCTCTCCCTCTCAAATGAATAAAATCTTAAAAAAAAAAAAAAGCATAAAAACAGGAGAGAATGTACCAACAAGGAGTTGTGCAAATGCAGTCCACGCTTCCCCGGTGGTAGACGCTGTGGTCCTCGCCCAGGTATTCCCTCCCAGGAGCTAGTCCCAGCCTACTATCTCCACTGGAGAATGCAGTCCCAATATCACCAAAGTGCCCGATTTTTTCAGAGAAATCCCAAAGTAAATCTGGGTTTTATGTGAAGCCTCCTGATGTATAAACTTTGGCAAGTAATTTGATATTAAACAAAAAAAGTTAAAAGATTGTCCTTTGTAACCCTGTGTGATACTGATGTTGTGATTTATAATAAATGTGATCTTCATCACATTTATAATAAATGTGATCTCCATCAAAGATATGTGGTCTTCATTTGTCTTCATTTCTGCCACAGAACTTCCAAAAGCCCTCAGAATTTTGGGGGCAGATAAGAGAAAGTAAGGTGACTTTTGTTATGTTAATGAGGTGACTTTTGGACCCACTCAGAAGGGGGTCCAAACCCTCCCCACCCTGGAGTTAAACCCTGAGGGTTAGCGGCCTGCTTCACATTTAGTTGTCACTGAGAATCTCAAACCTTTTTCTTTATGAGGGATCCAACAAGGAAAAATTGTACATTTTTTCCTCTTCTCTCTATCTCTTTCTTTCTTTCCTTTTTTTTTGTTTTGTTGTTCTCCAGGTCACAGTTCTCAAAAACCTGGGTGGCTTTCCATTTGCCAGTGGTTTCACGACAGTGCGGGGAGTGGGGGGGACTCTCCGAGTTGGGGGGGACTCTTGGTCTGTGTTCTGGTATAAAGAAAGTGCCCACATTCTCTACTTGGAAAGAGGAGGGCCTCTTCATTTTACTGAGCTATTTTATCGGGAAGGCTGAATGAGATAATACCTATAATGTTCTTAAAGATTTATTTATGTATCTGAGGGAGAGAGTGCATGTGCAGCGGGGGGCTGGGGGGAGCAGAGGGAGAGAGGAAGCCCACTTCCCTGAGTATAGAGCCGATTCCAGGACCCTGAGATCACAACCTGAGCTGAAACCAAGAGTCCCACCCTTAACCAACTGAACCACCCAGGTACTCCTATAATGTTCTTTACACTACTAAGATGTCACCTTTCTTTTTTTTTCTCATTATTTCCTGAACTCTGGTGGAGTTTTCCAGAAGATGTCACCATGGACTGAATGCTGGAGCGGATGTGAGAATCCAGCTGTCTCCTATTAAACCAGACATTCCAGAGCTTTGCAAATATGTGGAACAATGTCACCCTTCTCACTAAATCTTTCAGGAAGAGGGTGGCTTTTCATTACCAAAACAAAACAAAACAAAACAAACCCATTATTTATTTAACATGCAATGGATTTGCTATTGTTACTTTTAAATAATTAATGCATGTTTTAAGTTGCTTCCTCATTTAAATGTCTAATTCTGTAAGTTGCTGTAGCTAGAACCCACATAAAGGGGAGCTCTTCGGGGTTCTTGTAAATGAGTCCAAAGACCAGAAAGTCTGAGATTTGTGGGACGAGTCTATGCATGGAGGAAACTCTTGTGAACTCTCTGTTTAAGCCCAAACCCATGCAAGGTGTGAAAAGGTGTGTCCTGTTGCAAGAAGTCCTCCTTGGAAAGCCCATTGGTGTGATGTGAGGGTCCCTGTGGAGTGTTTGTAACTGCACAGACCTAGCTGCTCTGCATGGAGTGGACTGTTAATGAATAAACAAGCCTCTAGTTAACTTAATTGTTAAACGCTTTAACAACAGGTCATTCACAGCAGAGAGGTTGACGTTTGGAGTGTCACTCTGACACATCTGGAGATTATCAGAGTGGAACAGCACCCCGTGAAAGCCGGCTTGACCAGAACCGCCAGAAGCCCAAGCCCGGGTTCTAAGAGACAGTTGTGTGGTCAGCCCATTGTTCCCGGTGCTGTGGGAATTTTGGTGCAGGGCCAGCTGTATGTCCCTGGGGGCATGGGCTCTCCCTTGCATATCTGGACACATTCTTTTCAACTAAACTTTTTGTCATATTCATAAAATTCAGAGTTAACTTTCAGGAGATCACTGTCAGAATTAAGTGGACCCTCCTTGATAATTATAGTCGCTATTTATTGCTAAACTGCCAGACAGACCTATTTCTTCATAGGGCTGGACTGTATTTTTAGTTCATTTCTATCCAGGAATGTAAAACAGTACCCAAATAGGGGAAGTCATATGGATGATAAGGATCATCACCACCTACATTATTCTCCTCCTGCCAAAGAACTGCTCTAGCTGGAAGGAACTGTTCATTTCACTCATTCAGCTTGTACTGAATGCTTGCCACAATGCCACACACAGGGCTAGGGCCAGGAGATAGCAGAGCCCCGACTCTCACTCCAGCCTGGAAACTTGTTAACTGTTTATCATTTAATATCATCTAATTCAGTGGTTCCCAACCAGGGTGATTTTATGTCCAAGGCATATCTGGCAATGTCTAAGGATACCTTTGGTCGCAGTGAGGGAAATACTATTGGCGTCTACTGAGTCGAGGCCAGGGATGCTTCTAGGCATTCTGCGATGCACAGAAAAGCTTCCACAACAAGAATTATCCAGCCCAGAATGCCAAGACTATACCTACTGGGACACTTGATCTAACTTCATCTCCCCATTTTCCAGAAGGAGAAACTGGGGCCAATGTCAGTGATATACCCAAGATCATCAGTTCCTGGTCAGGGTCTAGATGTCCTGTTCCATTCTATGTGCAAGAGATCTTCAGTTTCCCTTTTTTGAACTGAAATTGAGGACTAATTCTTCCATGTTTATCTCTTCCTCAAAACAATGAGTTCTGCAGTGGCATCCTGGTGGAAAGCAGCTTTAGACAGCAATGGAAAAGCATTCACCTTTGATCTACATGTTTCACTGCAAGAGATGGACTCTAGACTGAGTGACACAGGTGCCTTGGCATGATTGCATATGGCTTCTGATTTTATTTGAAAGGAAGGATGCTGTGAAGAAAAGCATGGACTCAAGAAGTTCCATTTATTCTTTCTTTTTCTTATTCATTCACAGAATCAACAATAGCATATTGACCTCCTACCGTGTGTCAACCACCGGGCTAGACACCGGATGCATAAGGATGAATAAAAAGTATGTGTTCTCTCCTCTCAACAGCCTGCGGTAAACAGGAGACACACACATAAACAAGGCGTTACAGCGTGTTGAGAGAGAAGCACTAGAGGTGGCAAGTGCAGGATGGAATAGGCATGTGCCAGTCAGAGCTGCAGGCTGCAAGCAACAGAAACCAATTTTGGCTTATTTAAGCAGGAAAGAAATTTGCTGGACATATCCCCGGGAGCTCACTGAAGCACCAGAGAGCCCAAAGAACAAGGCTCAGAAAACAGGCAGAAAGAGGCTCAGTGCAGCTAGTACCCCAGTCTCAAAATGACCATGGTGAACACTCTGCAGCCCTGCTGACCACTGGCCATCTCAGTTAAACAGCACTACCCCAGCTCTGACGCTGTAAGCTGCACTGGATTCCTCTTCTCCCATGGCCCTAGAGCCAGCAGCTATGACAGGATGGCTTCTCTCACTCTTTGCCTTGCCAGATCCCAAAGCAGTCTTTGGATTCACTTATTCTATTTTTTGTTCAGCTTTTTGTTTTTTTAATTAAGTTCTGTTAGCCCATATAGTACATCATTATCTTTTCATGTAGTGTTCAATGATTCATTAGTTGAGTAAAACACCCACTGTTCATCACAACACATGCCCCCCTTAGTACCCATCACCCCATGACCCCATCTCCCTACCCAACTCCGATCCCAAACCCTCAGTTTGTTTCCCGGGGTCCAAAGATTCAGTTATTCTAGATCCCTCACCCTCAGTCTAGCTGTAAGGCATGCTGGGAAACTGAGCATCTCACCTGGTGAGTTTCTACAGTTGGAGACCCACTTTGTCTCCCACCACCAAAACTCCTACAGTAAGGGGAAGTCCTCTTTCCTGGTTTTGCTCAAAAGTCACCTTCACAGTGAGACCACTCTATTTAAAACTCTAATACCTCCTTCCCCTAGCATTTGTCCTCACCCTCCCATGCTATATTTTCCCCCCAATGGCTCTTACCACCATTTCATACACTGTATGTGTATTTATTTATATGCTCGTTTATCTCTCCCTACCCAAATGTGAGCTCCAGAAGGAAGGGCGTGCATCTGCTTTATTCACTGCTGTGTCCCCAATGCCAAGAACGGTGCGTGGAACACAGCAGGCTCTCAGTAAACACTGTCAAACAAACGAATGAATGGATGAACGAACGAATGAACAAATTCTCCAAACACGAGGAGATCAAAGATCCTGAGAATCCAAACTTTCAACAAATTCTCACTATAAAAAGCCTCTGGAAGACACAGAACATAACGTAGCCTGGAAATAAATCAGACAGAGCTCCCTAAGGGAAAGGATACTTGAGCTGAGTCTTCAGAAAAGGCAATAAAGACAAATCAAAATTAGGAAAGACCGAAGCAGTTAGGTGGGATTCTGAGAATGTGGTGTTCTATGTTTTACACAATTGTGGATGCTCCCTAGCAAAGCTCCCTGCATCTTTTCTGTATGGAAGAGGCCCTCGTTTGGACCAGAGCAGCATCAGGATATCCATCAAAGGAGAAATGGACAAATAAATGGGGCACATCCATACAATGGAACCCCACTCGAGGAACAAAGTACTGACAGGTGTCAACACGATGAATTCGGAAAACACTACACTAGGTGAAAGAAACCAGTCATAAAAGGTCACATACCAAATGATTTCAGTTATTTGAAATATCCCAAATAGGCAATCCACAGAAACAGAACGTAGATGATGGCTTGCTAGGAACTGGAGAGAAGGGCCATGGGGAGAAAACTGCTTAATGAGCACAGGGTTTCTTGTCAAAAATGTTCTAGAGCCAGTTAGAGGTGATGGTCACACAACCCTGTGAATGTACTAAATGCCACTGAATTAGTCACTTTATTTTTTCATTAATTACTTTTCATTCCAGTGTAGTGAACATGCAGCCCTCTATTAGTTCCAGGTGTACAGCACAGTGATTCAACAGTTCTGTACATCACTCGCTGCTGCCCACGGTAAGTGTCCTCTTAATCCCCTTCAGCTGTTTCTCCCATCCTCCCAGCCACATTTTGCTGCTGCTGTATTGTACTAAGATCGCACAGTCCAGTGTGGGAGCCACTAGCACATGGGGCTGCCGAGCGCTCCACATGTGGTTCGTTCAAGCCACAGATATGGCATCAGTGTCAAATACACACTGGAGTTCAATGGTGTAGTATGACCAACTGATGCAAAATATCTCATTAATACTTTCATACTGATTACGTGTTCAAATGCCAATATTGTGAATAAACTCAGTTAAGGAAAACAATAATAAATAAATAAATACTTCAAAAAGTAAATTTCATCCATTTTATTATACTGTGTTTGGGCGGTACAGGAAAATTTTAAATTACACATGAGGCTCAAATCATTATTTCTCCAGGGCAGGGTCAGTTGAAGGTCTAAGCAGGTCATTGGATGGAGGCAGGGGAATGGTCAGAGCTTCTCTGAATTCCGGGAGTCCTTCTTGTCCATAGTGGGCAGGTCAGACTGAGCACAGAATTAAGTGGGGGTCACTGCAGAGGAACAAGGACAGAAGAGCAGGTGGGTGAATGGAGGACAGGAGAGCATCACGCTTGCTGAGAACTGGAGTTCCCAGGACCAAGAGGATGCAGCAAGCCAGACCTGAAGTGCTGGAGACCTGTGCTCTTCTCCCTTACGGTGTCCCAAAGGAGGCACCCCTTGGATGGGGTGAAACTTGAATCCCAGGTGTGATGACCAAGAATGAGACTTTCAAGGCCACAAGGAGGTCCTTATCTGATCCACAGCTCCACTGAGCCACTGCACACAGCACTTCCCACAATGGACAGCTGAGGACCACACCCCTGCTGGCACCAACAGGAGCTCGAAGATTTGATACCGTCTCATTGTGGGGCAGGCAGCCCAATGAGGACAGACAGTGCCCATCCCACCAGTCATGGGAGTGGGGGCTCAGAGCCAGATTTCATTTCACTTAGGAAAATGAAGAAATGTGAAGTTTTCTGGACCCTAACATTGTGAAGCAAATTCATGCCTGTGTCACACATAATCTGTGGCTAAGTTCGCAAGTCTTCAAATATTCAGAGTATCGGAAGCAGAAGGTCCATGTGCTTTTCTGCATCTGGCTGCCTCCAGGTCTTCACTCCCATAGCCTCCACTCGAAGCACCAGGACTCAGAGGCTTCCCAGATGCATACATCTTCTTGAAAACATACTAAGAATTTCCAGGGGCCAGAAGCCAAGAGAACTAATAATGTGAAAGCCAAACCTCTGAAGTGAAAAGGATCCAAACCTCTGAAGTGAAAAGAATCTATAGGGATAATAGTCCAACTATTTCGTTCTAGTGGGAAGAAAGTACAGCCTCGGTGGGAAGTGGGCAGGGAGGACTTAGTCAAGGTCATACACTGGAGGTCAGGTCTCTAACTAGAAGGCACCCCTTTTTTCTCTCCTGGACATGTCACATGGCCCGACAGCTAGCTCCTCAACACTGTCAATCTCACATCTTTCCCTTTCCAAACAAACCAGACACTGCAACATGCCAGGCAGAGTCTTTTGAGCTGGAAAACATGGAGATATCGAACTGGAGACATTCCATCTCTACAGGGAAGAAATTGCCTTTACTGGAAGTACACGTGGGTATACATGCATTGTATGGACCGAAGACAGAACTGCATACAGCTTCTGTTACTGAGACTCAGGACAGCGGCTTAAATAAGAACCTCCTTGATGTCTCATGAAACAATCTGGAACATGCAGGTAAGGGCCAGTAAAGAGGCTCCAGAGTGTGTGTGGCCCAGGATCATCCCGCCATGTTGCTGTTCGTCCACACATGGGGTTTGCCCTTGATGGTGTGGTGCAAGATGGCTCACCCCACTGCCTGCATTCCAGCCCATGCCAGTGAGGACCCAGGGGGCATGGGGAGAGCACATCCTGCCCTTCAGAGGCATGACCTAGAGGTTCTTCACAGCATTTCTGCTCACATCCTATTGATCAGAAGTTACTCACTTGGCCAAACCATGCTGCAAGGGAGACTACAAAGCAAATCTTGATTCTGAGAAGCCACAAAACTAGCAAAAAAGTCTATACCATACAAGAGTAGAATAATGGATATGGGGGATAACTAGCAGTACGGTTTTCATACTCATGGACACAGCTGCTCGTGTGTCCATAGTCACCCATAAACCTGCAAGCTCACTGTGGTCTCTGATGCTCCGTCCCTGCAGACCTGCCTCTTGCTTCTGGCATTCCTGCACAATGACATGCACTTCCCCCACATGTCCCCACTCTCTCCTCCCTTCCTCACAACTGCTGGCACTTAGAAATTCCTGCTCACCTTCTCCAGAATCCCCCTCCTAATCCAGAAGACTGGATTAGGGGCTACAAGAAGAATCTCCATGCAGGATGAGGATTGGCCCTTTTGGGCAATGACAGTCCTGGAAAACTGCCCTTTGGTTCACTTCACCCCTCTGTCAACATAGAAGAATGTGCTAGGTGTCGCCAGGGAGCTATCCTGGGTGGGCAGGCAGCCAAAGGGTCAGTTTCTCCCAAAATATTAAGAGGGAACAGGATGTCCATGATGAGGACCTAAGGAAGTTTCCTTGAGGACCTGAGGGGATCCAGTCTCCACTCAAGCAGTATCACTGGTAGCTGGGTGCCTTCGTGAGAACCTGGGAGCTACATATCCTGTTCGGGACTTTTCTCATTCTGTAAGATACTGTATCCTTTACTCAGGACATCTGGCTTCCTCTTCTCCAAACACAGCAACATCACCTCCATTACAACACAAAGTGCCTCTCTTCCAGGAGCCCCTGGCACCCTTGCAATTCCTCTCTTACACTCCTTCTCATGCTGTATATGCCATGTGTTGAAGAATGTGGACTCAAGGGGCACCTGGGTGGCTCAGTTTCTGAGCCTGGGATCCAGCTGCTCCTTCCAAGAGCTTCGCCATGGGGACATCTCAGTCCCACCAGCCCCATCTAGAGGCCCACCATAAGCCAGGGGTCACCTCAGCACTGACCCTGCAGTCCCCAGATCAACCTCAGCTTTGCCGATGGAATCCCAGATTTTACTAACAAGGGATCTGTCTTCAGTTGCATGTTCACGACTCAAGTTCTCAAGATTAATGTTTACAGCCGAAAAGTTCATTAAATAGGGTTTCAGAGCAAAATTCTCATCATATGGGTTTGGTCCCTCTAACTCCACACAAGCAGCACTTTCTCTCCCTGTCAACAGCCAAGTAACATTGAAAGGACACGTGACGATCAGCCACTCGGAGCGGCAGGACTTGGGTGAATCGAATCTTGGCAGCATCAAGAGAAGATGGACTGATGCATCCATCTTAGAGGAACAGATGGCCTGGCCTCATCCTGCTTCAGCCTCACTCAGGGACACTTCTGTGACTTTGTGCTACACGCATCGGTACTATTCCTGACTAGCTCCACACAGGGGTCCTGGACAGTCCCTTTGGGGGTGGGGCTAGGAGCCTCCACACTAATACTTCTTTCTATCAAGAGGTTTTTTTCACTTGTCACCAGATAGTTCCTAACATGACTGAAGCTTAAAGGTCTTCCTTAAATATAATACTGGCTTTGCAAGTTATTTTAATTGTATGATGCTTGAGGGGAGACACCAGTGGTATGTTGGAATGTAAGAGGGTGCTTGCCTCTCAGAATTATGTAATGTTCAGGATTGCTCTTTTTTAAAAAGATTTTTACTTTTATTATTTATTTGAGAGAGAGAGAGAAAGAGACAGATTGAGAAAGCATGAGAGTGGGGAGAGTCAGAGGGAGAAGCAGACTTCCTGCTAAGCAGGGAGCCTGATGAGGGACTGTAGCCACAGACTCCAGGATCCTGACCTGAGCTGAAAGCAGTCTCTTAACCAACTGAGCCACCCAGGCGCCCCAAGGATTGCTCTTAGTTTCTAAGCCCAGCCAGGCCCACCCTAGGAACCGTAGCCTCCGTTAATTAAGGTTAGGTACACTCTGATGGCCAGTACTCCAGGGCATCCAGAAACAATGGGATGCCCACTCAGTTCTTTCCACTACTACACAGTGTTCTCTCACACTGAGGCCCACTGATAGTCTGATCTTCACTGACTGGACACAGATAAGTCACAAGTTCACTGGGGACTGGGTGTGTTAGAATGGTCAGTCTGAAGAAAAAAAATTATAGCTCTTTACTGCCCCCTTTGACGAGGGATCTTCTTCCCCAGTGGGTTTAGGGAAGCTGGAGATCATTATAGTTCACGTATATTTAATCTATACCTTACAGATCTATGCAAAGCCCATTTGCTTGGTAAGAAGAGAACCTGCTTCCAGCTCCCTGTGGGTACCAGAAAGGTAGTCCTTAATCAAACTGATGCATTAGACATGACCTTTTAAGGGTCAACTCTTGGGTATTACGTGAATACGTTTATTTTTAAATTAAAACCTTATCCCTCTAATCTGTAATTATTTCACAGCTCTAAATAATTGGAAATCTATACCACTTATCAGAAAAAGAAGGCAAAAAAAATACAAATAACATAACATCGTTAAACTCTAAATAGATACTGTCATTTGCTAAAGGCATTGAAACTGAAATTTGCTCGCTCTTCATAAAAAAATTTGAAAATCACTTAGTATTAGATAACCGTTAAAAATGCAGTAGCCACCAACTGAGACACCCTTGATGCTATCTTCAGAGGAACTGGAAAAGGATTTTGTGTGAGAAATAAAATCCTACCCATGGAAGAGTGGGACTTGGTGTTCTTTAAATGCTCTTAGAATGTACCTTCTAAAACCATCTCACAGAGGAAGAATGGACATGTCCCACCTTCTAGGAATATTTTTATGCCAATAAAAACAAAATCTTTAAACAGCAATGGCTTTAAGTCTTTATATCCAACCTTATCTTAGAGATGGTCATAGCAATACAAAATCCATTGGTCACCTCAACACTAAAATAGGTCATCTCTGAAAAAGGATTGATTAACATGATACTGAATGATGAAAGACAAAATGCTTTTCCCCTAAGATCGAAACAAGACAAAGATGCCCAGTTTTACCACTTCTACTCAACACAGGATTGGAAATTCTAGCCAGAGCAATTAGGCAGAAAAAAGAATTCAAATTGGAAAGGAAGAAGAAAAATCATTCCTGCTTGTATGTGACATAATCTTTTATGTAGAATGCCCTAAAGATTCAGCACACACACACACACACACACAAAACTAACATGTTAGACTTAATAAATTTGGCCAACTTGCAGGATATAAAATTAACACACAGAAATCACTTTCATTCCTTTGCACTAGCAATGAACAATCTGAAGAGGAAATACAGAAACAATTCCACTTACAATAACATCAAGAAGAATAAAATATTTAGGAATAAACTTAACCAAGAAGGTGAAAGACTTGTACGCTGTGTTTAAAAAGAGACAGCATGTCCCAAAGGGGGTCACTTGTACTAAACCCCAACATCAGCAAACCAAGATTGAACACCTAACCTAACCGTCATTTCAAACCCCCAGGAATGCAAACTTTAACGAGTCACCACGGAATTAGGAGGTCAGCACTAATGAGATGATTCACCCATTTGACTCCTTCTGTTCTGCTTAAGAAGGTGACCTCCTCTGAGACAAGTCATTCTTTGGTAATCATTTCCTTTTTCCACTCCCTTTCCACCTTTAAAAACCTTCCCTTTCCCACAGCTCAGCCGAGCTCCTTTCTACTTGCTAGAGGGGATGCTGCCTGACTCCGGAATTATTAAATAAAGCCACTTTGATGTTTAAATGGGCTCAGGTGAATTTCTGTCTCAAGGATTTGATGGCATCACTGGGACCACAGGAGACTTCCAAGAGCTTCAGGGACAAGAAACACAGGTGAGGTACCCCACAGACCCTTTGAGTTCATGGACTTCATCACTTCCAAAGGCTGTGGGTAGGCTCATGCTTGATTCTGAGCTCCACTCTCATTTGGTAAAGCTTGGAACATTCGTCCAGCTTTGGGGATTCAGTCTGTTTGGCAGAGGAAAGCTCTCCTGTTGACTCCTTGATGGTATTGAAAGAGCAATTTAGTGGCACTTAATTGTTACCTTAAATTAACAGCTGCCTGAGCCTAGAGAGCTTACCATCAGGGCCAGAGTGGAGGAAGAGGTGACAGTGGGCTTCCAGTGGGACTTTCATCATTCACGTCTCAAACGTGACCAGCTTAGGGAAAAGCACCCATCCCCCAGAATTCGCAGGTGGAAGGAAAAACTCCCCAAACCAGTGATCTCAGTGGCTTGTCTGCACGGCTTTCCACAATCTGTCCTTCTCTGAGGGAGGTTGTTTGAATTCTTTCCCAACTCTTCCCAGAGGGTTTTGGAAATCAAGAGGTTTTGAAATAACTGAGCCTCGCCTTCAACATCCACTCACTACGTATTTATTCAATATCTACTCTCTGGCAGGCACTGGGCCAGGCGTGAGAGAGAGAGAGATGTCAGAGTGTCACCCAGAGAAGGCTGCTGCGCTTAGGAGGGCTATGTTCTAGCTGGGATGTCAGACATCCCCAATAACTACGTGTACACTAAGTAGGCACTACCACAGCACCTATGTGACTCAGTCGGTTAAGTGTCTGCCTTCGGCTCAGGTCATGATCCCAGGGTCCTGGGATTAAGCCCTGCAGGCGCTCCCTGCTGAGGTGGAGGTGGGGGAACCTCTGACCCTCCCCCCTGCTTGTGCTCTCTCACTCTCTCTCTCAAACAAATAAAATCTTTTAAAATAACAATAATAATAATTAGTTGTTACCTCAGTACTATAAATAAGATGTACAAACTGCTTAGGAGGGTGTCTTAGTCCATTTGAGTTCTTATAACAAAATACCACAGACTTGGTGACTTAGAAACAGAAATCTACTTCTCACAGTTCTGGAGACTGGATGTCCAACATCAGGGCGCCAGTATGGTCGAGTGAGGGCCATCTTCGGAGGCACAGACTTCTCCTTGTATTCCCACAGGGTCGAAGGGGCTAGGTAGTTCTCTGGGTTCTCTTTTCTAAGAGCACTAATCCCATTCATAAGGGCTCCACCCTCATGCTCTTTCTTTTTTTTTTGAATTTTATTTATTTATTTTACAGACAGAGATCACAGGTAGGCAGAGAGGCAGGCAGAGAGAGAGGGGAAAGCAGGCTCCCTGATGAGCAGAGAGCCCAGTGCGGGGCTCGATCCCAGGACCCTGAGATCATGACCTGAGCCGAAGGCAGAGGCTTAACCCACTGAGCCATCCAGGCGCCCTCCACCCTCATGACCTTTTGCTGGAGTTTTCCAGGAAGACACATAAAGCCTAATGGAGACAAACCGATTGTCCGGCAGAGACCACAAGCCCTGCTTTCATGGCTCGGCTGTTCTGGCTGGAACCATCCTGGGTGGAGGATAAGCAAGTGGAATCTGGGGAGACGCGATTCGGTCTAGTGACATCTCAAGATCTTGCTTAGACTTGGTGATTCTGAGAAAAGAATTTAGACAGTCCCCTTTCACTGTGGCTCCTCACACTCCTCACCACTCAGCCTGGCCACCCAAACTGCCACCCCAGGCTACACCTAAGGCTCTGGAGGAGCTGGGAAGGGGCAGGACAGAGCGGTGCTCAGGAGACTGGCTCTGGACTTGGACCACTGGTTTTGCAAAGCTGCTCTCCTGCTCGCTAGCTGCGTGACTGTGCGCAGCTACTGCGCTGCTCTTGGCCTCATGCTCTGGGGGGACGAGCATAGTGGCTCCTCCTGTCTTGCTTGGGAAATCGAGTGACTTAATCCAGGTACAGTGTGTAAAACTGTCCTTGCGGTACTAAGTACTCAGTGAAAGACCAGACAGACACGTACTCCCATGGTTGTGGCAGTATTGTTCACAAGAGCCAAGGTATGGAAACCAGCCAAGTGTCCATCAATGGGTGCGTGAAAAAAGATGTAGTAGATAGCTACAATGGACTACGATTCAGCCAGGGAAATTCTGCCATTTACAACAAGAAGGGCAGATCTTGAAGACATCATGCTAAGATAAGCCAGAAAGACAAATAACGTACCTTTTTTCTTTAAAAAAAAAAAAAAAAAAGGATTTTATTTATTTACTTAGAGACAGAAAGATAAAGAGAGAAAGAGCACATGTGCAAGTCGGGGAAGGGGAGAGGGAGAGAAAGAAAGAGGGAGAGAGAGAGAGAGAGAATCTCCAGCAGACTCCAGCTTGAGCTTGGAGGTGAATACAGGGCTTGATCTCATGACCCTGAGATCATGACCTGAGCTGAAATCAAAAGGTAGAAGCTTAATTGACTGAGCCACCTGGGTGCTTCTAAACCATATCCTTCTATGTGGAATCTAAAAGAACCCCAAATTTGTAAAAACAGAATGAAGTGGTGGTTACCAAGGACTGGGGGCAAGGAAATGGGAGAGGTATTGTCGAAGGCACATAGTATAACTGAAGGTTAAGTAAGTCCTGGAGGCCTAATACACAGTATGGTGATTATAGACAATGATATCAGAAACATTAAACTTGCTGAGAAACTAGATTTTTTTAAAAAAAGATTTTATTTATTTATTTGACAGACAGAGATTACAAGTAGGCAGAGAGGCAGGCAGAGAGAGAGAGAGGGAAGCAGGCTCCCTGCTGAGCAGAGAGCCTGATGCGGGACTCGATCCCAGGACCCTGAGATCATGACCTGAGCCAAAGGCAGAGGCTTTAACCCACTGAGCCACCCAGGCGCCCCAAGAAACTAGATCTTAATTGCTCCCAACACTAGAAGAAATAAGAATTATGTTACATGATAGAGGTGTTAGCTAACAGTACAATGACAACTGTATTGCAACACAAAAGTATGAAGTCACCTTAAACTGACACAATGTTCTATGTCAAATATACCTCAGTAAAAATAAATAAACTGTATTTTTATTACACAATTCTGGACCCAGAGGGCTGAGCATACAGACTGGTTCATGACTGGAGATCTATAAAGAGTTGTTTAGGGGCTGCTGGGTGGCTCAGTGGGTTAAAACCCCTGCCTTCAGCTGAGGTCATGATCTCAGGGTCCAGGGAAGAGCCCCGCAACGGGCTATCTGCTTGGTGGGGAGCCTGCTTCCCCCTCTCTCTGCCTGCTTCTATGCCTACTTGTGATCTCTCTGCCAAATAAATAGAAAATCTTAAAAAGAAGTTGTTTAATATAATATGATATCAAGACTACCACCACCACCATCATCGTCATTATCACTGAGTCCTTCCCATTCCAATTCTTTGTGAAGTATTTTGCAGATGCTTGAGTTTCTTGGCTTGTGGTGAAGGAGAAACTCTAAGAACATATGTCCACCACCAGTTTTTCTCAGAGACTCAGCACTTTCAAAGCACATTTTGGTCTGGCAGTTGGATATGGACAGTGGCAAAGCAAAGGAGAAAGGAAGAAGGAACTGGGAGAAATTGTCCTCCTGAGCACAAGAGCCGAGATTTTTGATGTGTCAGGAATGGTCTACGTCCATATGACACCTTTTTACGTTGGAGTTCAGCTAGGTCAGTTAATGAGTTTTACCTCAGGGATGATGGTCCTTCCTTTCTCCCTACTTCTTTTCTTCCTTTCTTCCTTCTTTTCGTTCTTTTTCCTTTCTTTTCTTCTCTCCTTCCTTCCAAAGGACAAAGACCAAGAGTTGGTGAGCTAAGAGATACACAATCAGGCCAATACCCAGACAAGCCAGTACACCAAACACCAACTGAACAACAAGCAACTCCCTGAAAGCCAGTTGGCTGAATTTCCTATCCAGCAATCATTGTTCCCTGAATTCACCTAAACCCGAGATATAGCTGAATATGGAAAAACAGAGACAAAGGCAACAGGACCCTTGGAGAATGGAAGACATTAAGCCTTGTCTAAAGAGTTGTTCAAAGATGGTACCTATGGCTGAGGGAGAAGTGGGGGAAGGGGGGTTAGGTTTCTTCAACGGACCCAAAGGGAAATGGGCACTGTAGGCTTAAAACAGGAGGGATTATAGGGACTCCTTGGTGGCTCAGTTAGTTAAGTGTCTGCCTTCAGCTCAGGTCATGACCCCAGAGGTGACAATCATGATCTGGGAGGGATCTGGCAATCGCTGGCCAGCTTGTGGGTTGGCTCGCGTTCTGTTATCTCACATGGAGGTTGCCATCCATTTCCAAACTAATGTCCCATCCTGAGAAAAAAGTGAATTGACTATATCTAGGAGGGAGGTGTCACCTATGTAACCTGCATGTGGCCTGTATTGGTCTCCAAGGCTCCTCCCTGAGGTTGGCGACCGCAGGACATGCTGACTGGTGGGCCTGAGTTCCAGGGACTAGGTGTTGGGCCAGTGCTTGATGCTGACCAACAGATCCTATGGGGGAAAGCACACCCCAAGCACAGCCCTGGGGGCGGCCCTCTGTGTTGTGGGTGGAAAGGAGGGAGGTTGCGACCCCAGGGAAATGTAAGAATGGCTTCCTGGCTGCCCCCTCAGTCACTGTGGTTCAGGCAATGGGAGTGACCTTGCAGGGCCCATGAGCTGATGCAAAACAGAAAAGTGGAGGGAGGGGGCGTTTGGTGTTCTATTTCTCTCCCCGTGGGAAACCCTCAACAGCACACTTGCCTTTCTCTTAGTGATGCTGCTCCCCATCTCGTCAAAAAGACTCATGTGGTCATCCAGGGGCTTGAGGCTTCCAATCCAGCCATGAACAAAATGACCGTCCCAGCTGAAAAATAAAAAAAAAAAAGGAGAAAGACGAGCAGGGTGAAAAGACACATCTCCACCCGACAAGTATATCCAGGAACAAACAAATGGGGAAAAAAAAGGAAGCCCCCCCCCCTTACTTATGCGCATAGAAGCATCTTCACAAGGACCGCGCACATCCCCGTGGTCTGTGTCTGTCAGGGAGGAAAAAAAGGAGGTGAAAGAGGGCGACCTCAGGCTAGCGGCCATGGGCGTGGAGGTTCTGGGATGCTGTGCCCACCGGGGACACGAAAGGCGTCCAAGACACGGAGGGAACCAGGCAAACGCCGAAAAGACAGGAGAGATGGACTGGCTTCCACCGCTCTCCGCTGGCGCGGCTCGATGACGCCTCTGACGTCCAATCCCTCAGACACCTTCCTGCTCGCGGCAATCTAGACGCTTATTGGCCCGGGTTTATTGGCCTCCTTGGCCCGGCTCTGGGGTCATTGGATAATTCTTTCGTTGCCACCCACACAACCCGGAAGCTTTCCGAGGGGGCGGGGAATGGAAATAGACGCCTAAAGGGCACCGAAATGCTTTCTGGGAATGGTAGTCATCGGTGCGCCAGGGGAAAGCCGGCTTTCTTCTCGCGGGTTAGACCATTTTAGACTCATTCACAGAGGCGAAGAGGTGCCAGGATCCTCAGCGTTGGCGCGAAGCGCAGAAAATCCAGCGGGAAGAAACAAGTGTTAGTGTTACGGGTAGTCCGGGCTCAGTTTTAACCACTGAACGAAGGTTAATGGAGCGCAGACTGTGCGCCAGGAGTTGTCCTTAAGGAAGGACTTTGCGCCCAGAATCCCTTTCAGAGGTGGAGGAAGGAATGTGTGGAAAACCGGTACAATGCCGAACTGTAGGAACGTGAAAGCGAACTAGGGCTGCCAGTTACAAGCCTCAGTGGCTGAGTTTCAGAACCGTACTATGGAGTGAAAGAAGGGAACAGAACATTTTTATGACTTTCAAACCAAGCAAAACGCATGTTTAGAGAAACACACATATATAATCAAATACTGCAGAGAAAAAGAACGGAATGGTGGGAGGAGAAACAAGAATCACCATATTCGTGACCTTTAGGGAGGGGGAGGGTAGAAGCCTGGAGGAGAAGGGTTACCGGGGCACCTCAATTATTTCTGAAGTTGGTGCGTTCACGGGTTTCATTATTATGCACAGGTAAGATGTTCTATACATGTATTTTGTCCTGCATTTATTAAAAAAAATTCTAGACAAATAAAGAAGTGGGTTTGTATGTTCCATTTCTCTGCCCCAATGCTTTAGATCTGCCCGTTGAATGACAGTTATAATAGGTTCTGAACAAGGAAAGGACACCCGGGTACTCCCCGCGCCCCCAGGACTACAATTCCCAAAAAGGATTGCTTACTCCCGGGCCAGTGTCTGCATTTGGTGGATGTACGAGCTATCCAATGAGCCCCTCTGCAGTCCGAGGGGGGCGGGGAAGTTGTCCAATCAGCGACTGGGCAGACGCGCCAATGAGCGGGAAGGTTGTTCGCTCGCGGCCCTGACAGGAGCGGCATCCCTGAGTGGGTGGAACCAGCCCCTCTCACCTGCCTCTCAGAGGCTGGCGGTTCCCCTCGGCACCCCGCTTCTCTCTCTCCGTGAGGCACATCATCCGGGAACACCCGCGCCCAAAGCCAGTGACTTGAGGACGCCGTCATTCAAATCGTGTTCTTCCTCCTGGACAGACACAGAGGAGGAGGGAGTGCGCGTGCGCTCGTGAAAATGCTTCTATGTTCTGAGGTACCTGCGGGCCGGGGCTCAGGGCCCAGCGACCCTGGGGGTGGGGTGGGGTGGGGGCTGAGGCCTTGGTGGGAGGCGGGGCTGTGTCTCAGGAATAGGCTCTTTCGCCGTCACCTCGTGCGCCCTTCGTTTCACAGCTGTGAAGAGCCCGGAGCGGGGCTTCGTGTATGGAGCTGCTAATTATCTCACCTGTGCCGTGCGCCGGGCCTGGGGAGAGCGGCACTGGGGATGCGCCCGTAGCAGGCAGACGGGGTGTCGGCCTTGTTGGGGCTAAAGTCTTGCCGGAAGACCGGTGGCGTGAAGGGAGTAAGTGTGGAGTTGTTGGGGGAGAAGTTCGGGTTCTCCCTCTTAAATAGGTTACATTCCACTGGGGGTTGTCAGGATCCCCACTGTGCACCTGAGATCAGGCCAGTCAAGGAGGCGTGGCGGGGGATGGGGGGGGGGTGGGGGCGGGTGTCGGAGGGAGTGCGGGCCCAGGACCGCGTAATACTGGTGGGCAGAGCCAGTCCTTTCCAGAGCTTTTGCGTGGAGGCCACTGGAGTCTACATTCTCAGGGGTGTAGCGGGGGCAGCGTGGTGCGCACAGATGTTTGTGACATATTGGCAAGCACGAGGCTGGAGTGTAGTTCGTTCAGCAGAAATTGTTGAGAGTGTACTTTGTGGCGGGCCCTTCCTTTTGGGTGGGTGGTTGATGGAGATTGGGAGCACATGTTAAATAGTCTGACAGGTATCTGAGGTGCTCACCACCTGTTTGGACGAGACAGGAAGCAAATAATTAGCCGTGAAATACATAATTAGAGTTTTCCCTTGAGTGCTGAGAAATGCAGGGTGTGTTTGAGTTTGTAATTTAGGCAATAATGTCTCAGCGGAGATCGGAAGGCTAAGACAAATGGTAGACGTGGGAGGGCGTTCCGTTAGAACAGGACAGGAGTGTTAAAGGAATTGAATGTCCTTGAGGCTGGGGCCACGTGGGGACTGTAGGGTGGAGAAAACCAAGGTTTGGGGTGAAGACTTGCACTTTCTGTAGGTTCTTGGAGACTAAGCATAATGACTGAAACCATGGAGTCCAGAGCCAAGCTGCTCCTAGCTCTGCCACTTAAGAGCTGTGTTACTGAAGCACTCTTTATCTGTTTCCTGATGTGAGAAATGGGGATGATAATACTACTACTTCATAGATGATTGTAAAGATGAAATGATATTTAATGTTAATAAAAGACTTAGAGCCATGTATGACATGTAATAGGTGTTAGTGGTGGTTGATGCAATAAATAGATAAATACATAAGTTTTGAAGACTTGGAGACAGTCTGCAGTGACATTTGTGAACTTAAATGGCTTCGACCCAACTTCATTTCTTCTCCAGTTTGTAGGGGCTGTTGACCCCATGTGTAGCACTGTTGAATCAGAAATAATTTTTCTCGTATCAACTGCTGTTGGCTAAGGGAATCTGATGTACCATTGAAATGATCAGAGAGAAAGAAAATACTTTTCAATAGCATATTATGATTATGGTTATTGAAAAGTTAATAGAGATTTATTTAATATTTGTTGGTAACAGTTTGTGTAAACTTGCTTACTTAAAAAGAAAAGTAAACTGTAGAGTAACTCAGATACAACAAAAGGAGAGAGAAGTAGCATAACTACAGCTTACCTTTTCTTGTCTCTCTATGGGAAAGCTATTATAATTTCTCTGTTCCTCTCTGCCTCAGTTTCCAATGCCCCCCCTGTGTCTGCCAACCACTACACATTGTAGGGGAAGTTTGGGTTTGGAATTGCAGAGACTCTAAGGCAGTCGTACCCAGGCCAAAGGGCACATCAGCAGAGCCTGTGGGGCTTTTTAAAGAAAAACTAGGAGGATTCTTAGATCCTCCTCTAGACTCACTGAGTCATATCTTCCGGGATAGGTCCCGGGCTGTAAAGACCAGGTATGTTTGCCATGTGGATGTGTTTCATGACAGCTTTTTTTTTTGCGCTGGCCTTTCCTTCATTGGAACAACATGCAAGAAGATTGGGAGAATCCACAAGTTAATGTTTGAAACCATTTTGCAGGCCTCTGTCCTTCAAGTTCCATGATTTCGTGGTCTGCATCTTCACTGTGGTGTGTTAAATCCTTAAAACTTGTCAGAGAGTCACGTTATTAATAACACAGGGATTCCTTGCAAGAATCATTGACAAATCCCTTTCTGCCTCAGTCCTCTCTTTGGAGTGGGGCTGAGAATGGTAACCCGCCTGTGGGATGTAAGGACTAAATGAGAAATAGATCCAAGGCAGTCAGCACAGGATCTGGCCCAGAGTGATGCCTTTCACAAGTTATTATTACTACTTTTTGATTTCTCTCCATTCTTTTTTTCTTTGTAGATATGATTTATTCATTTATTTTAGAGAAGGAGTGCACGCCTCTGTGGCAGGGGTGCGCACGGTGGGTGGGGAGAGGAGTAGGGAAAGGGAGGGAGAAAGAATCTCAAGCAGGAATGCACAGTGAGTGTAGAGCCTGATGTGGCAATAGATGTCATGATCCTCATGTCATGACCTGAGCCTAAATGAAGAGTCAGGCACTCAACGCAACCCTTGATTTCCCTCCTTCTGAATATTATTTGGATGTAGTTACTGACTATGTCCTCACTGTGGATCAGGCTGGTTCCTGCCTCCCCAGGTTACAGCCATGTTAAGAAAGCCAGTTAGCCTCCCAAGAGTCCTAGGATGCCACTGCTTTGATGTATTCCTGCCTTCAATACAGAGCCCTCCTGGGGCTAGCCATGCAAGGAATTTCCAGAGAAGACTGCTGGGAGGACTAGATACGGAGTGTTCCCCTCAGTGCCGGGCGCACAGCTGGTGTTCAAGACTGGTAGTGAGTGTCAGCACCATGTTACCATCATCAGTGTCCTGACCTTCATCATGGACTGGTGCTCTCACTCCTACCATCCTACAGTTAGAACTCTTCTATTGGACACATCGGGCTTATATGTTATTATATTCTAATAATTCCATTTGGTTCAATAGGACTCTTTCAAGCACTTACCGTGATCAACTCTCTCGACTTGTGATCCCTCTCTCCTTATCTTTCCATTCTGCTGTTCCCTTAAGGCAGTTCCCTCTTTTATTTCCTGTGACCCCCACCCTCACCCCTTCCCTGTATCCTGGGAAATTAGGAGTCCATTAGCCATTTCCTCCCTGTCTTTGCTTGGACCCTGGCCCTTCTTGGGGGGACATCTGTTCCTGAAACTTCCTAAGGTGCTGCCTGTGTTCTCATACCCCACATTATTCAGGATTGGGGGGTTCAAGATGGTGTCTTCCCGCTTCTTTGCCCCCATGCCATTTCTTTGAGATCTGTGGTCCCCAGGGAGAGCATCCTGACCTCCTCATCATTACTGTTTTCTCCCTTCCTCGTGGTTATTCACCTAATTCATTGAAGACTTGGGTTCCAGGCCCACAGCCTCCTCTATCTTGATTCTTGCCATTAGCTGGGGTGGCCTCAGTGTGCGCATGGAGGGCCCAGCCTCCAACAGGGCACTCATTTTCTCAAATGCCTACTTTGCCATGATCATCTCTGCCACCACTATCACCATGGTGCCTTGGATTTCCACCCTGGTGCTGCACCACCTTGCACGTGAGCAGTGCGGCACCTTTCAACCCTGATCTCTTTCCAGTATGTTCCTTCTGTCATTTCTGCTCTGCCATCTGCGTGCTCTTCCCGAGGACCTCCTTGGATTTCTCTGTCTTTTAGATGCTCCCTCGAGGCTCTCATCTCTCACCTGAGCTTGGATTTCCCAGCCCATGATTCAGCAGTTGTCCTGGCAATGCTTCTACCACCCTTGCCTTTCATCTGAGTAAACCCTAAGCCATGGGTGAAGCAAAGCATCCATGTTCGTCTTGAATCCTCATGGTGGGAATCACACAGCAGGGCAGCTTGGAACAACTGCGAGTTCTTGCGAACCACCCTCCCCTGTGCTCTCATGGAGCTCCCCCATTCTGTGGTTCCCTGGGCAGCTCCCTTTCCCACTCTCCAGAATCCTTCCAGCAGACTTTTCCCACTCTCCTCAACCCCGTGATTGACGCTACCCTCCTTCATTCTCTGCATAACATGGGCCATGGGATGCATACTGCTTCACAGAGAAGATGGGAACCTTCAGATTGGAACTCCATGAACATCCCTCCAAGAAAGGGAACCGTCCTTTCCTCCTGTGACAGTGGTCAGCATCCTCCCCAGAGGCCACTGGGAGCACACCTTTCCTTAAACACTGTGGGTTCTGTTACTCATCGTGGGGGAGAACCCACATCATGGGAATGAATGGTGGGGCTGATCAGTAAGAAAGAGGGTGTTAGAACATACAGGATTTGGGCTTTGGGTGGATGTTTTGGGTAGCAATCAAGGAAGAAGGAGTGTGCTCTGGACTGGGTGCTTTGGGACAGTTCTGGGACTGGGTAGGTCCATCGGTCTTCTCTAGAAGGAGGTGTGAGTAGTGAGATGAACAGTGTCAATTCAGAAGGAAGGCACTCGCTCCTGTGAGCCGGGAGAGAGGATGATTGGTATTTTGTGATGGGCATGACAACCTGGTTTTGTCTGTTTGGACAAGAGAGGAAGTGGGCCTGTTTTGTCTCCCTTCGTCACCGTGGCCAGGTCACCTCGTGCTGCAATTCTTTGAGGTTGCATGTGTCCAACAGGGGAAACACATGGCCTCTCTGTGTCTGCTGTGCAGCCTTGCTCATGGTGCCAGGCCGCCTTCTTGATGTCAGCACTGCTCTTCCTTCTTTCCCAGTGGAGGAGGGAAGTCTTCACAAGACAAATAGGTGTGTGCCAGACAGGAGAAACTAGCCTGAACACTGAAGCCCAGAGCTGTGTCAGCGGCACCTGACATTGTGTCGGGGGGCGGGTAGCAAGAGGGCATCCTGGAGAGCCTTTCAGAGAGTGAAATGCAGGGGAGGACCCAGGGGTTTCAAGTCAGGGAGGTGATGTACTCTGGGTTTTTTTACCATCTCCAGGAGCTGCGTGAGAGCTGCTTTGGTGAAAAGGGGCAAGTCTCTTCCCTTTTCTTTCCCTGTAGCCACACCCCTGGCTCAGGCCCCTTCTCCTATCTGGTCTGTTGCAACACTTCCTCCTTGTTCTGCCTGCTTCTCATGCAGCTCCTTCTCCCACCCAAGTTCTCCTGATCTGGCCAAGGTGATCATTTTGGAATCCCACATCTTCTCCTGTTACTATGTTACTGGAAACCTTTTGATACCCGACCAGCCACAAGGTGGAATCTGCACTGTGTGGTGTGACTCCCTTTGCTTTTCATGATCCTCCCATGGTGCCCTTGGTCTCCTGCTGCCAACTGGAAACCTGCATTTGGATTATCTCAAATCCAGTCCTTCCAAAAGTGCTTTGAGATCCCCTGCCTGTTTTTTCCTCCTTGCCACCCCCACCCTCTGAACTCCATGACTGGGACCAGTGTGCCCTTCAGCTCCCACGTGCAAAAGGGAAGAGTCATTTTTGAACTCTGCTTTGACTTCTTTTCCCCCTTCTGCGATCATTCACCCAGACGTGTGATTTTGTCGGCTAATTTTTTCTGGAATCTACCTCCTTTTCTCCACCACTGCTTCTGCCCTCTCAGTCCGAGCTATGGTCATTTGTGGTGTGATCCACGGTGCTGGTGTGATTGGTGAGCTTCCAGGTGCATCAACCTCCCCCAAGAACTGTCTCCCCTGGAATCCAGAGATTTGTGGAAGCCCCACGCATTCATATCACTGGCTAGTTTCTTGTTTCCTGGCTGCTGCTGCTTCTTTTTTTCTTAAGATTTTATTTATTTATTTGACAGAGAGAGACACAGCGAGAGAGGGAACACAACCTGGGAAAGTGGGAGAGGGAGAAGCAGGCTTCTTGCTGAGTGGGGAGCCCAATTGGGGGCTCGATCCCGGGACCCTGGGCTGAAGGCAGAGCTTAACGACTGAGCCACCCAGGTGCCCCAGTTTCCTGGCTTCCTGTAGCTGTTGGAGATGGACCCAAATGTTCCTTCAGTGTCTGCACACCTGGTCCATCTTCCTTCTCCAGTCCTGCTTCCCAATCACCTTTGCTGCACTATGGGATCCGGTCAGTCCTTCCAATGTGCTCTGTGCCCACTGGCCTTGGGGCAGCTCGGCCGCTCCCTCTGCCCAAGACACTTTCTCCTCAATCCCCCCTCACTCATGAGCTCTCATCTCCCCTCAGATGAATGCCGTGACTCCACAATCTCTATTGAATGGTTACTCAATCGCCGGAGGCACAGTTCTCACATGGTTCCAGACATGACCCAAACAGATCGGGGTGAAACAGTTAGTGAGCCTTTCTTCCAGTGAGAAGCAGCCAGAAAACAGAGTCAAGAAATCTGGCATGTCAGGGGGTGCTGGATGCTGTAGGAAGGTTGGAAGGGGCTGTCATCTAAGCTGGGATGGCCAGGTAAGGCCCCCTGAGGACAAAGGTCGGAAAGCCTTGTAGGAGGTGAGGGAGTGAGCCCTGTGCATGTCTGTGGGCCAGTGTCCCTGGCAGAGTGAAGGGGGAGTAGGAAGGTCTCTGTGGAGAGAACTGGGCTGACTTGTTCCAGGAATGACAAGGCCAGAGTGGGGGAGAAGGGGGATAATAGCAGATGGGGTCTTAGGGACCTAGGGTGAGAGCCACTGGAGGCCAGGCAGGGGTGGGGGGGGGCGGATTTTGAAGTGAAGAATGAGGTGACCTGAGTTGGATTTTAGTGGGATCACTTCAGTTTTCTGTTGAGAACAGCGAAGGTGAAATCAGTCAGATCAGTTTGGAGGCTCCTAGAATATTCCAAGACAAGAGATACTGTCAGCTTGGATCAGGGTGGTAGGAGGGGAAGTGCTGTTAATCGACCAGAGTCTGGGTACATGGTGAAGGAAGAGCTGTTGGGATATGCTGACAGATTGGATGTGGGTGAGGCCATGAGTCAAGAAGATGCCCAGCCTCTGGCTCTGCAGGCTCATGTCAGATGCGGCTCCCTCTGGAGGCCCCTGACGCTTACAGACAAGGTCCAGCCCACTATCTGTTCTCTGTGCATGTCCTTCGGGGCAGTCAGTCCTGTCTCAATGCAGAGTCTCGTTTAATGTTTGTCCTTCCCCCTCCACTGTGAGAATAATGGTGCTGAGAGGGACCACATATGTCTCAGTGTCCCATGCCATGTAGACTCCTAGCAAGTATTTCTCAGCCAGCAGAGTGACAAGGAACTGAATGTAGACGCTCAACGTTCTATTTCCTGACGAGGTCTCAAGACTACCATGTCCATTTCATTGGTTTTGAGTAGTCTGTGTGTTTTAGAAACCAGGCCAAAGGCTGTTAAGACTGAAATTCCATTGTGAAAAAATTAATTTGCTGTCACCTGCATTGAAAAATGTCACTGTTGATGTGCAAGTGGGTCACAGGATCACGTCTTGGCAGAGGCAGCATTTTCCGGAAACTTACGCCTTCCTTCCCAGCACAGTGTTGACATCTACACAGCTCAGCCCAGAGAGCAGGGTTGAGATTTTGACCTGAGATATTCTGAAGGTCAATGGGGATGCTGTTTTCCCTCCCCAGAGAAGACGTGTCACTTTAGAATGAGAATATTCTGGTGAGCGTAAATTAGCTGCCAAACTTGCCCATCAAGAAAGTCGAATAAATCATGGCTTTCTGGATTTTTGCCACCCCCCCCATTTTTTCCAAAAGGTAAGAAATTAAATTTGGAAAATATATATGGAAAGCACTGGCCTCAGATCTAGAATACTAATTACTTTTCTTTTAAAGTTTTTTTTTTTTTTTTAAGATTTTGTTATTAGGGAATCTCTACCTAACATGGAGCTGAATTCATAGCTCCCAGATCAGAATCACCAGCTCTTCCAGCTAGCCAGCAAGGTGCCCCTTGAGGATTAACTTTTTCTTTTTCTTTTTTTTTTTTTTTTTTTTAAAGATTTTATTTATTTATTTGACAGAGAGAAATCACAAGTAGACGGAGAGGCAGGCAGAGAGAGAGAGAGGCAAGCAGGCTCCCTGCTGAGCAGAGAGTCCGATGCGGGACTCGATCCCAGGACCCTGAGATCATGACCTGAGCTGAAGGCAGCGGCTTAACCCACTGAGCCACCCAGGCGCCCCGAGGAATAACTTTTTCAATGACAAAAGTGAATACATTTTCTCCACTCGGTAATCTAATTTGAATAAATTGGGCATATAATTTATTGCCTCTTTTTTTTTTTTTTTTTAATTGGCCAGATGGTATTCCACAGTGTGGTTTTACTTCATGTGACAACACTTTTGTTTGTCATTTGGGTGGCTGTTTAGGGCTGTGTTAAACATTTTTGCATGTGTGTTTGAATTTTTCAATGAGATGGATTTCAGGGGAGAAGTGTCTGCAAAATGGTCCTCAGAAGAGGTTACGTCAATTTCTGTTCTCACCCATGGTAAATGAGATGCTATCACAGAATAATCTTAGTCTCTTAAATTGTGAGCTGGGAAGTAGAAAAAGATTTCTTTGTATTTTGAGAGAGAGAAAGAGGGAGAGAGAGAATGGGAAAGGGGCAAAAGGAGAGGGAGAGAGAGAATCTGAAGCACATTTCCCGCTGAGCACAAATCTTGAATGGGGCCAGATCCCACAACCCTGCGACTATTACCTGAGCCAAAATCAAGAGTCAGATGCTCAACCTATTGAGCCACCCAGTTGCCCCTTAAGTTTATATTTTTATAATCAGTAGGAAGACTGAGAATTTTCAGTTGGTTACTGTCACTGTCAGTTTTTTATATGAACCCTTTCTCCTTAGCATTTTCCCGGTGAGTTGTCTCTTTGATTTTTTATGTTTTTGTTATTAATTTTTTTTATTTTTGGATTTTTTTCTTGAGTTTTTGTTTATTTATTTGACAGAGAGTGTGTGTGAACATAAGCAAGGGGAGCAGCAGAGAGAGAGAGAGAGAGCGAGCGCACAAGTAGGCAGAGTGACAGGCAGAGGGAGAGGGAGAAGGAAGCCCCCCTCCAGAGCAGGGAGCCTGAAACAAGGCTGGATCCCAGGACCCTGGGATCATGACCTGAGCCAAAGGCAGAGCTACGCAGGTGCCCCTTTATATTGATTTGTAAGAATTTTTATATGTAGAGTGGTAGTCTTTGGCTTTTGTACTTGTTGTAGTTTTTTGTCCCAAACTCTTGCTTGTCTTTGAGTTTAGCTTGTACCATACATTTCATGATACATTTCATTCTGAATCTTTATGGTACCAGATTTGGCAGTCTGACTTCATCACTTTGAGATAATGCTTTAAAGGACCTTTTTCAGCCAGTACTACATTTTACTTTAGCACTTTTATGGTTTTGGCTTCTATTGTTTAGACCATTTATCTAACCTTATTATTTTGTATAATATAAAGTAGCCCTTTTTGTCCCTACACCATCTAGCAATGGTCTATATCCCTCATGGATTTGAAACATAACTTAGATACCAAATTCTTACATATGCTTTAACATAGCCATGCGTATATCCTTCCTCACTTCCAGTTGGACTTGCTGTTTTCATTTTGATGCCTACACGTTTTGACTTGCGATGTAGCTTAATTGTGAATTGATTGAGAGGTCCCATAGCTTGCTTCTCAGAGTAAGAATAGGTTTGTGCCAGGGAATAGCACCATTTTCTTAGTTCATTTGAGCAGCTGGACTCCAGGAAGGAAGAGAAGAAAGAGACACTGACAAAAGGCACATGTCTAAGTCTGTGAGAGCAATAGCGTTTCAGGAAGCCATACTGTGTAGACTTCAACATACATGTCATTGGCCAAAACTAGGCATGTGGCCCTACTCCTAGCTGCAGGAATGTGTGGGAGGGGAGAATTTCTCACAGGGCAGATTGGTACCTTGAACAAAATTGGGGTCCTCTTACTAAGGAACAGGGATAGGTGTATGTTGAAAGGGGAACTTGGAGGGTCAGCTGCATCTCTCATTGGTTTTTGTTTTTGTTTTTCTTTAGAATTTCCCTAGGTAGGGGTGCCTGGGTAACTTAGTCGGGTTGAGCATGTGAGTCTTGATCTCAGCTTAGGTCTCCATCTCAGGGTTGTGAGTTCAAGCCCCATGTTGCATTCCATGCTGGGCATGGAGCCTTCTTAAAAGAAAAAAAAAAAGAAAATAAGGATTTCCCCAGGTATTCCAAAGAGACAGAAGGGTGGGGAAGAAAGATACTGGAGGTAGGTGAGCAGGGGAGAAGACATAATGTATAAAAGAAAATGCTCAGTCTTCAGTGTTCAGTTTGATGAGCATTAAGAAATGTTCACAGTTGGCTCTTGAACAACATGGGTTTGAATTGCATGAGTCCACTTATATGTGGATTTTTTTAATAAATATAGCACAGTAATGCAAATGTATTTTCTTCATGATTTTCTGTAGCATACTTTAGTGAAAGAATAAAATGTATAATACATATAGCATACAAAATACCTTTAATCAACTGTTTCTATTACCAGTAGTGCTTCTGGTCAACAGTAGTAGTAAAATTTGGGGGGAGATGAAATTTACATACAGATTTTTTACTACATGGGAATGGGTACCCCAACCACTGTGTTGTTGAAGGATCAATTGTGTATCTGTGTCCCAGCCCCAAACACAAGACAAAATATATCTGAAGCTCCAGAAGTTACCCTCGTATCTCTTTGTACTTAGTCTCCTTACCCCCGCTGGTCATTTTCTGATTTCAGGATCTACGGTAGATTAGATTTGCCCGGTCTTGAACAACGTGTGAATGGAATTTTGTCATATGCAATTCCTTTGTCTTCTTTCACTCAGCGTGTTCTTTGAGATTCATCCATGTTGTGTGCACAGGTAAACAAACCCTGTTGGTTCAAGTGGAGAGGACAGATTTTATAACTGTTGGAATCAGGAAAAGAGTCCTGCATGAATGAAACTCTGCCTTGATGTGTACAGAGGGCATTTTAAAGAGAATGAAGAAGTAAGGCCAGGGATGAGTAAAGTTAGGGGAGGAACAGATGACAAAAAGTAGAATACGTGTATTGGTCCATATGAAACCGCCTGTATTTGCTAACTGGGAGACAAGGGCCTGACTTTTCAGTAGATGCCTAGAATTTCCTCGGGCAGGCACTAAGGTGGACCTGTGTTGTAGGGTTGGGACCTGGAGCTGTTAGAAACTATGTTAATGTTTGTTCGAGTTGGTATATGATAAGCCAGGTTTGAGAAGAGGGCTCAGAGCAGTCTGGCTAGAGTTTGGTCAAGGAAAGAATCTTCATCAGTGTAAAGTAGTTTCCTCCTTTCTATGTAGTGTGTTTAAACCACGATTTGTTCATCTGTTCATCTGATGGTTAGACATTTTGTTGTATCCAAGTTTTTGGTCATTGTGAATAGGCTACAATAAACTTTCTTACAGAAGTCTTAAATTTCTCCTGAACTTGCTTAGTGGGATTGCTTAGTCACAGGGTGGGGACATATTGAAGTCCTAGCCTAGTTTCCAAAGTGGTTGATTAGTTTACACTTCCCACCAGCAATATACTGACACTCAGTTGCTCAGCATCCTCGTTAGCATTCTGTGTTGTCAGTGAGGGTGAAATAGCATCTCATTATGCTTTCACATTGCATTTCCCTGGTGACAAATGATCTGAGTTAGGCACCTTTTCGTGTGTTTAGTGGGCATTCCTACATCTTTGGGCTCTGTCTGTTCATTTTTTGCCCATTGTTGTTGTCAATGTTGTTTTTGGTTTTGACTTTTTGGAGTTATTATGTATTCTGGATAGGAATTCTTTGTCAGACAGATGCATGATAAATGTACATGGATAGGAGAATAAAAATTTAAAATATTTTACAGTAGCATCTAAGACATAAACTGGTTCGGTGGCTGGGTGGCTCGGTTGATGACTCATCTGACTTTTGATCTCAGCTCAGGTCTTGAACTCAGGGTTGTGAGTTCAGGCCCTGCTTTGGACTCTATATTGGGCTCCATGGTAGGTGTGGAGCCTGTTTAAAAAACAACAACAGCAACAAAAAGGCAAACTGGCTGGAAGTAAGTCTCATGATAGACATGAAACGCCTACAGAAAGCAAAACATTGTTGAGAGGAATTCAAGAAGAGTGAAATCAGTGGGAGATATGCTTTGTTTATGCATTGGAAGATATGACATCGTTGAGATTTCTGTTTTCTATGATTTGATTCATGCAAACAATGCAATCCCAATCAAACTCCTAGCCATCTTTTTCCTCTTTTGTAGAAAAAATGAACAAATTGATGCCACATGTATATGGCAATGCCAAGGGTCTAGAATAGCCAAACAAGTTTTCAAAAGAATGCAGTTGAAGAACCCACACTACTTATTCCTGCTCAATTTCAAGACTTACAGTGAAACGACAGTAATCAAACCCTTTGGTGTGAAGATAGATCAATGAAACAGAATAGAGTCTAAAAATAGACCAATCACAACAGGTACTGTCGATTGATTTTTGCCCAGAGTGTCAGTTCAATGGGGAAAAGGAAGTCATTCAATTTTATTTTTTTAAAGATTGATTAAGTTATTTATTAATTTGTTTATTTATTAGAAAAGAGAGAGAGAGAGAGAGAGATCATGAGCAGGGAGGAAGGGGAAAGGGAGAAGCAGACTCCCTGCTGAGCAGGATGCCCAATGTGGGGCTCTATTTCAGCACCCAGGGATCATGACCTAAGCTGAGGACCATGCCCAACAGGTGAACAAGCCAGGTGACCCAGGGGAGTCTTTGTAGTGAATAATACTGGATGAATTGGATACTGAAGTGGAAACAAAAAACAGACTTTGACCCCTACCTCATTCTTTACATACACACATAAATTTGGGAAGGATCATGACCCTAAATATAAAAGACTTAACCAATTTCTGTCACTCACCCTTTCCCTTTCATTCTGTTCAAATACATCTGAAAGGGCGTTTTCATCAGCACAAACTCAAAATCAAAATAAAATTCTAAGCAATAGGAAGAACACTGACTAACTGACAGTGTTTCTTCTTTCTTTTTTCAGTCTTATATTTGATGGTGTCTTAGAGTGAAATATGGCATATGGGTAGTGTAGAAAAATTTTAAAACAGAAAAATTAACACACACACACACACACACACACTTACAAAGACCCCAGAAGTCTGAAGTTTCTCCTGTTTCTCTGCTGTTCTTCAGCCTCCCTGCCTACCTGCAGCTACTGGAACATTCCAAGGTGCTTCCTGCCCAGAGCCTTTCTATCAGCTGCTCATTCCATCCTTAGGTGCCTTCTGCACAGCTTTCTCCAATTCTGTGGGAGTCCACGCAGCCCTCCTCTTTTCAGAGAGGCCTTCCCTTTGACCTTGTCTGATGCAGGTCCTTCATCCCCTGCTATTGTCCTTCATCTGGCATAAGCTCTTACTTTGTCTCTGTCTCTGTCTACCAATGCCTGGACTTTGCAGACACTCAAGAAGTATTATTTGTCTGGATCAATAGTGTCAAGCTGAGGGCGAATACAGAAGCTGCTCCGTGTCATCCAGGAGAGGGCAGTAGGAAGTCCAGGGAAGAGCTCCTAGAGGAAGGCAGCTTGGTCAGCTTTTCAGCAGGTAGAGCTGCTCAGCGGTGGAGCGAGTGCTTTCTTTGTAGGGCGTGCTCAGGCGGTGGCTTGGTGTTGTTGAAGGGTTCTTGCCCTGGATGTCAGGGTTGACCAGGTCATTGGGAAGGCCCCTTCCAACCAGACAGCCAGCCATGCTTGAGGACTAGTCTCCTCTCTGGTCTGTGGTTCTTTCTCAACTGCAGATGTGGCTCTAACCACTAGAGGGCACTAGATGATGCCTTTGAGGACAGTGCCCATCAAATCACCAACAGTGAGAACACAATTTTCTCTTTTAATTATTGAAATATAGTTTGATCTATACAGTGTTATGTCAGTTTGAGGTGTGCAGCATTGCTGATTTGACATGTCTGTATATTATTCAGCACTCACCACGATTATGTGTATTCACTGTCTGTCACAGTACATTATTATGATATTATTGATGATATTCCTGAGGTACTTTTCATTTTTGTGAGTTATTTATATAAGTGGAAGTGTGTGCCTCTTAATCCCCATCACCAGTTTCGCTACCCCCCCTCCCCCGCTACCCTCTGGCAGTCACCATTCTGTGTTGAAGAGTCTGTTTGGTTTTGTTGGTTTGGAGAACAAACTTCTCAGGGCATTTATACCCCGAACACAGACTTCAACAACAGCTTCACAAAACAGTCTTTAACTCTTATAGTATGTAATGGATGCTGATATTTTCTGTTTAACTCTTACCATCTGCATTTTCTAAGCCAGGGATTTGCAGACTATTACATTGATTTTGTGAACGTGTATGGGTCACAATTCATTGTTTGAAAAGCACTGTTTTAGACAATGGAGTGTGTTCACCCTTGTAAAAGTCTGTGGGTCAGTTTTCCTTGACAGTCTGGGCTTGTGGGTAATTGTGTCCCTTAGTGTGTACTTAGTGTGTTTCTGTGCTGAGTTGCTGACTTGAGTAGCCCAAGGTATTTGCTTCCTTACGGGTGTCTGCTAAGGTGGGCACATGGCCGTCTGTGGGAGACTGGTGGGGACAGGTACAGGATTAGCACAGACCATAGTCAGGACAGTAGTAAGCCTTGTCGGTGGATATGAAGAGAACATATGTTATCTGTCTGAGATGGATATCTGAGAACTTAGAACCTAGCTGGGTGAAAATACACACACACACACACACACACACACACACACAGACACACACACAGTCACGTGTGCCCTACCCCTTTCAACTTACTGATCAGGCAAATGGGAATGAGGTAACGTACTCATGGTAAAATATGTTTCATGGTAAAATAACAGAAGACCAATTCCATTTGATTGATTTATTACTTTTTTAAAAAAGATTTATTTGAGCGAGAGAGAATGAGGGGGGAAGGGCAGAGGGAGAGAGAATCCTGAAGCACACTCCCCACTGAAGATGAAGTCTGATGCCGGACTGAATGCCAGAACCCAGAGATCGTGACCTGAGTTGAAACCAAGAGCTGGCTGCGCTACCCCGTTTGGTTTAAATGGTAAAGATGTTTATTAATTCCCAAGATAGCCATTGAAGGGCAAGGGCCAAAATGGCTTCACATGGCCTTAGGGATCCAGGCTTTTTCTGCTACTTCTTGTTTTCCTAAGGCTGGTTCCTTATGGTTGGCAGAAGACCTCCACTGGTAATCTGGACTTCAGCTCCTGGTTTAGAAAACTAAAACTTTGGTTCCTTGTAATATAGACCGGGGAGAGCTTAGGCTACCATAGCATTTTCTAGGTTGTGTAGACCAGAGTTCAGGCTACTGCACTATTGTTGTAGCTGTTGTGTTTATCGGTTCCTAGTTTTCCCATTATGACCTGCCTGAGGGATGTGGAAGGACTGGTACCTAATACAGAGCTGGGGGAAAGGCTTAGGTAGTCTTTTGTGAGTTTTAGGAAACAATCTTGGATCTCCCTTCCTACGAACACAGAACTTGTGGTCAAGCAGAGTTGTCTGACTGGCTCTTGCCAGTGAGTTTGCTGAGGGAATAAATGGTGGGAGGTTTTCTAGGCGAGATAAGAGGTGAGGTGCTGTGCTCTGTAGGGCCCTGGGAAGGGAGTTAGGCACATGAGCAAAGAGAGAGAAGAAATGGTTGCCGGGGAAGAGAGGCTGGTGATGAGGGGCCATGTATGTGAGCACCAAGACGGATGGCTGAGTCTGCTGAGATTTGTAATGGAGCATGAATCTGCCTCTGTTGGCTGTTGGAGGTAGCTGATTGTCCTCTTTGACCTGGTTCCTGAGAACTGGGTCAGAACCTACTGACCTTGCCTCACCTGCCTCCTTTCTTCCCTTTTAGGTCTGCAGTAAGCCTTGGCTACTGGCTTGACCCTTCCATTCAGCATTTTGTAAGACTGTCTAAGGAGAGGAAGGCCCCCAGAATTAATAGAGGCAAGTGACTCCCTCCCTCCCAACGTCCCCTCATCAGACCAGAGGCCCGAGGTTTTAGGGATTCCTCTTCAGAAGAGAGTGTTCACTCTCTCCAGTGGCGTATGAAAGTGCTCATTTCCCAACATCCTCACCAGCACAGGAACCTTTTCATTGTGGTTAATCTGGAAAATGGTATCTTACAGTAAATTTGTTTTATTTTATTCCTCTTATTTTGGGGCTGAAGTTAAGGATCATTTTATATGTTGAAGAGCCATTTCTGCTATCTTTTACTGTGAACTGTCTAAGTAAGGAATCACCCTTTTGGTCTTATTAAAGTGATAGTAGTACTATTAGTCTCTGCAAGTCCTTTCTGTCAAGGCAGTGAAAGGATTTGAGACAGGATTTGAGATTGAGATTGATTCATCTCAATCTCATTCAGATTGAGAAATTAGCCAAATGATCCCAGTCCTTGGGCATGCAGGGAATCCTGGCCCTAAAGATGGAGCTTGTGGGTAGATTCTGTAAGAAATGCAAAGAACGTTTAAAGTGGTGGTCCCTGACTATAAGGACATGGATCTTACCTTGAGCTGAGGGTGAACCCAGGCTTTAGGAAGATGGGGCCAGGCCTACCTAAGAGGACTGAAGCCTCCCTCCTGGGCGCCTGAGGCAGCTTTCCTAACCAGAGGCAGGGACCCACCTTGGAGCCCTGGGGAGCTGGGTGCCCCAGGCAGCATGTCAGCGGCCTGCCTGCCTTCTTCCTCTGCCTGGGCTGGCATGTCCAGGCTGCAGCACACAAAGAAAGGGCTTCCCAAATAGGATGTGGTGAGCATCTTTAAAGTTTTTGTTTCAATATCCAGTCTGTTGTGGACGATATTCTATAACATAAAATAAAAATGATTTCCTAGAAACATAAAATGCAAGATAAACTGTAAAGTACAATCTCAAATTATGTATTAGGAGAATCAATAGACCTAGAACTCTTATATCACATTGCAGTAAGTGTCTAAATGCTACTCAAATTTCATTCTTAAGATAGTTATGCTTTAAGCAACAGGACTTTAGAACACGGATTTTATCTTCCTTTTCCACTCTTTTATTTCCCATCTTCTTTACGCAAGCTCCCCACCCTGGAGCTGAATAAGTCAATTTTGGGGGCAATGTTTGCTCATGCCTTTCTCTCCCACAGACGGTCTGTGAGGTCATTTTATAAGCATAGAGGCTTTTACCTACGCAGGATGAAGATGAAGGGACCATGGTAAGAAATACGGCTTTATTTTATTTTTTTTTTTTTCGGCTTTATTTTTTTTTATTTCATTTTGCTTGGCCATTTATCTACAAACGGTCTACAAATAGTCTGACTGCAAAATATTATTTTGTCATGATCTCGCATTTTGAGGTTTAGCTGAGTCCTACGTAGTTTGTACCTGGCCTCGAAAAAGCATATTTCAAAGAGGAACATTAGATCTGATGTTTTGATGTAAAACACTTGTCTTTCCTATGTACAATCATGGGATATTTTAATTTGTAAAGATTTTATTTATTTATTTATTTATTTATTTATTTATTGAGAGGGAGAGCATGACTGGAAGGGCCAGAGGGAGAGGGAAAAGCAGGCTCTCAGTGGAGCAGGGAGCCCAATGTGGGCCTTGATCCCAGGACCTGAGATCCTGACCTGAGCCAAAGGCAGACTCTTAACTGACTGAGCCATCCAGGTGCTGCAAGGGACATTTTATTTCTATGATCTTTAATTCCACCATTAAATCATTAAATAGATTGTACTTACTGTGGTTTTAGCAGCTTTAAATTTAAGAATAAAAAAAAAAAGGTAGAGAATATGAAAGTCCTGATTTCTCCCATGAGTCCACAGATAAATCACTGACCCGAAAGAAGAGCAGCAGAATCCTCATTTGCTCTTCTGCTGGGGCGGACTCTGCAGGGATGCTTTCCGACCTCACTGAGGGATAACTTGTCTCTGTGTCTCTCTCTCAGGATATTTTGGTCGAGTCCATGTCGTCAGTCAGCTGATAAAGGCATTTCTACAGGAGACAGAATGTCATTGTCAAATTCTAAATCTTGGGACTACGATGGAGACCACCTTCTGGAGATTAAAGGTAAATGAACATTCGCCCTCTTCTTTCCCGAATTGTTTCATTTGTGAAGGTGCCTGCCTGGTTCAACATGTTAAAAATATATTCAGAAGGAATACAGTGACTGCCTTCTCATGCCCCTGTCCCCAGCTGCTTGCGTCTGCTGCCACCGTCAGCCACGTACTTGATGTCACCGGGTCCCTGGTGAAGGATGGGTGCTTGGCTTCTCCTCCTTTGCTGTTACAAACAGGGCTTTTGACAAAAACCCTTGTAGACGTGCCCTCTGCACGTGTGAAAGAACCTGCCAGTGGGATTGTGAGCCCCAGAGCCCGTGTCCGTCGTACTGATGATCACAAAGATTTTATTGTCATCGTGACAGTGTCTTTAGTATAGTTTAGAGATGTGCAAGTCTGGGTGATAGTGATATGACACAAAGGCCTTTCATAGCTAGTCCCTGATTTGATCCCTCACCTGCTCTGTTAATGAGCAAGCACAGGTATAAGTACGCTCACTCACAGGAAACGAGACGGGTCCGGTTAGTGGCAGAACCAGGAGCAAATAGACTGCAGGTCCCGCAAGTCCAGGTTGCTTCCCTGTTCTCTGTCCAGAGCCTTGTGCTTGCTCAGGGGGGTCTTTGTGGTCCGTCAGTCGGTGGTGCGTCTCTGCCTCAGTGACTATGGTGTGGTGGAAGGAGCTGGAGCAGAATGCAGGGGCAGAATGTGTGCATGTGAGCAGAAGCCACTGGAGGAATGCCTCCTCTCAGCCCCACACCCTTTCGACTTGGTCCCGAGGTTTGGTTTCTCCTTCGTGTCATATAGTTGAGTCGACAAGGAATAAATCTGACATTTTAATTTCTTTTTTTAAAAGTTTTATTTATTTATTTGACAGGCAGAGATCAGAAGTAGGCAGAGAGGCAGGCAGGGAGAGGAGGAAACAGGCTCCCTGCAGAGCAGAGAGCCTGATGCGGGGCTCGATCCCAGAACCCTGGGATCATGACCTGAGCCGAGGCAGAGGCTTTAACCCACCGAGCCACCCAGGTGCCCCCTAACATTTTAATTTCTGGTCCAGGTACACTGAGACTTAGGTACCCCTTCCAAGAAAAATGGTAATCTGCCAGTAGTAAGGAAGGCAAGTAGCACAGGGTAGGAAAGATTTAGTGGAGGTGTTTTGGATTGGTCCAAAGGGTTTTTAAAAAACTCTAGTCTCCTTGAAAAAAAAAAAAAAGAATGCCTGTTTGGACTTTGGAGCCCAGGCTGAAAGGGCCAAATTTCACCTACCCACCGGTCTTTGTAAATAAAGTTTTATTGCAACACAGCCACTCCCATTTATGTAAGTCTTCTCTATGGCTGCTTTACCAGCAGGACGGCAGAGTTGAATAGTTTGAGGAGTTGCTGTCTGGCCTGCAAAGGCTAAAATACTTTCTGGTCGTTTGCAGCAAGTTTGCTAATCCCTGAATTGAGAGATCTATGCTTCTAGACAGTGTGGAGAAAATTTTGTCCGCCAGTCTCATGGTCTCATGCACCTTCCACCCTGTATGGTCCCTCGGCTGCACCAGCAGAGGCTTAGCAGCGGGTCACAGGCTTTCTACTTCCACCACGGTGGGAGCTCATTCTGTATGATCTCGGGCCCAAGACTGTGGGAACAGTTGAAGGCTCCTGCCTCCGGCAGTGGGCAAAAGTAGGGCCCAGGAGAGCCAGTACCATCACAGATAAAGAGTCATGGGGTAGTGAACCCATTTAAGGGACCTTGGCTTCTCTGTATCTCCTAAATTCTATTTCCACACAACCCTAGGATCAAGGATGCAGGGGATGGGTGTCACCTTGGGCAGCCTGTGCTGCGGTCAGCCCTGCGGGATCCTCTTTGAATCCGAGGGCTGTCCTTCCTCACAGCTGTTCCTGGCTGCTGTCCTGGAGCAAAGCCCTGTCCTGGGTGTCCTCCACACCTCCTGTGACATGCCAGCTCCTGATGAATGGTATCAGACAGGCTTAGGAATCCCAGAATCAAAAGTGGAAGTGTCACATGCTGCAGCTGCTTTGCTCCTTTGCCAAAGCCCAGAAAGAAGATGTCTGTTCCTTAGAGGCTCCAGGTGTGCCTCTGGATAGCTTTCCCTCCACAGTGACCCCTTATTCAGAATTCTTCTGAGGGTCAGGTATCTGATGCCTGGGAAACTCTTTTTTTTTTTTTTTAAGATGTATTCATTTATTTGAGAGAGAGGGAGGGAGAATGAGCGAGGAGGGGCAGAAGCAAAAGGATACAGAGAATCCGGAAGCAGACTCCCCACTGAGCACTGAACCCAACTCATGACTGGATCCCACAACCCTGAGATCGTGACCTGAACCGAAATCAAGAGTTGGCCACTCACTCGACTGAGCCACCCAGACATCCCGAGGGAAAGCTCCTTATAATAAGGTAAGAAGTCCAACACAAGGTATAGTAGTGTATGCTGTCTTTAATTTGCTTGCAGTCATTCTCATTGTCTTGGAATTTTAGATTCTCCTTAACCTTTCCTATCGTGGGAGTGACATTCTGGAAGGGTGTTGTGGGGTATCCTAGCAGAAGTTACGTCCTCATCTGCTTTAAACATTTCCTCCCAGTTGCCTCAGGTGGCTCAACCGTCACAGAACCAGGCATGCGTGGCAGCTGTGAGTGTGAATGGTGGGGATGGCCCGGCCTGTGTCTTCTGATATTCCAGGAAGCGGTCTTGTTCTCTGCCCTCCTGTCTCCCTCTCTCCCTGCCTCTCCCGCAAACCTGAGATTTTCCACAAGGGTGGGTGGTAGCTGGACCTACAGTACTGACACTCGCCCTTTGGGGTCCCCTCCTATTAGGAAACACTTTCTCGTGATTTCTGTCCCCATCATGCTGCATGCTGACCCCGGGGTGGGCGACCCCCCAGTCTCTGCTTCCCGTCGCGGGTGACTGTCTGCATTCACGGTGCTCTTGCTGTGCAGCGGCTCACGTCAGAAACGGGGGTGTCCTCCCAGGCTGCAGTAGCGACACCGCGGCCAGACTCTGGATGCCAGCACCTGGCTTTGCTTTCGTCTTTTCCCCTTGAGCAAACTGGCTCTGTATTTCTGGAATAGAAGTACGGGTGGACATGGGTGTTCAGAGAATACATGGGGTGGGGGGGATGCCGAACAAGTCAGCAGGTGTGGAGCACCTTGTTTCTTGCTAGGCCGTAGGGTTGTGAGGAGCTGCTGCAGGCGACACACAGGGTGTGGTAGGAAGAGGCCAGAAAGGGGTGTCTCTGCAGCTGGGGGTTGAGGAGAGTGCGTTCAAGAATAGTCATCAGGGCTGAGTGACTGGACATAACAGACATGGAGAGAATGTGCTAGGATGGCCAGGGGGTGACCAGACTGCGACACAGATGGAGCTGGGCCATGAGTGTGTGTGTCTGTGTCTCTGTGTGGGTGTGTGTACCTCCGTGTGTGTATCTGTGTGTCTTTGCATATGTATCTCTCTGTCTTTGTGTCTGTGGGTCTCCATGTGTTTGTGCGTGGGTCTCTGTGTCTCTGTGTAGATGTGTTTCTTTGACTCAGTGTTTGTGTTTGTGTGTTTCTATTTGTGTGTGTGGCTTTCACACTTTCCTTACTGCAGCCCATAGTAGAAATAAATATATGGCCCAGGCCAACCCCACATCTGTGTGCACGTATCAATACATCATAAAGGCCCACCCTTACTCTGGCAGGTCCTGCTGTGAGTGCCGCTGGAGTATTTATTTCTGCAGGACTCCTCACAGCCCTGTGAGGTGCTGTCCCTTCTCTATTGTGTGGATGGGGAAAGCTTGGCCCAGGGAGTTGAGTGACTTCCCAGCACCTCGTAGCAGACAAGTGGCTGAGCTGGGATCTGAACCCCATTCCCCGGCTCCGGAGTGCCTGCCCTTTCCCCGACTACACTCTCCTCTCACAGGAAAAAGTAAATGTAGCACAAAACAGTGCTTGCCCTCACCGTGGCGGGTGCTTTGTGATATTTGCTCTTGTATCCTGTTTGATCCCCCACATGCTGGCCTCACCTCCACATCGGTTTCTTGACCCTCCCTAATCTGTCTCCATCTGCTTTTTGGCAAAGTCTGTTAGGTCCTACTTCCCCAGGGCCTCTCAGTGCCTCCCTGTCTCCATCCCAGTGGCGGCTCCCCCAGTTCCGGCTCCCCATGACTTCCTCCCTGGACCTTCTTCCTGGACGGCTGTGAGCACCTCCTAACTTTCATTCTTGTCCGTTCTCCACACAGAGACTGAAGTCACCTGAAACATGCATTTTTCACCATATCATTCCTGATTTGGGCCCTGAAATACTCTGTTGCTGTTTGGGGCTTAGTACTCGGTGCATGAAGATGGTCAGTAAATGTATGAGGGGATAGAGAATTAGGAAACTTACTGTGTATTTTTCCTCAGAATGAAGATCTTCTCCCAAGAAAATATTTTGAGGTTGACTTTCCGGTCACAGTCACGAGAAAGCTACACAGAATCAAGTAAGTGTGGCTTGGACCAGACAACAGAGCTGGGTAGATTCAGAGGCAGCGGTTAGTAGGGGGCCAGTCTGCATGCTGGGGACCTCAATTTAGGGGGCTCTTCTCTTGGACCCCTCCCCACTTTCTTACTGGCCCCGGCATCTTCATTCCAACCTGTGGAGCAGTCTTCTAAATGCAGTATACCCTCCGTTGTGACAGTTCTGTCCATGAGCATCATTTGTCTGAACCTTGAAAAGAAATAACCTACAGTAGTTTGATCATCTGAATTGTTCTGTGTGTTTTGTCTCCTTCATTATCTCCAGGGTATAGAGAGGTGCCCGGCCCAGAAGGGACGCATAGTAAATATTGTTCGAGTGAATGACAAGGAGGCTAAACTTGGGCATTTACCATATGTGAGATATTCTGGGTGCCACCTTGAGGCCAGGTTTTAAGAAATTTGCAGAGTTGTCGAGGACGAGTTTGTGAATCTCTGCTGGGAGCTGTTGTAGCACCATGTGAAATGCTTCACTTGAATCATCTCATTCAGTGCTCAGAGCAGACTCATGAATTCCAGTGGGGAAACCCAGGCTCAAAGCAGTGAAGAGGATTTCCATCAGGGCACCTGTGGGAGAAGGGGTGGAGCTGAGATTTAAACCATGGCCTCAAGCCAAGGTCAGTGTTTCCTAGTGGTTCTAACCTGTGCTCTCTTCCCTCTTTATAAATGAGTCATTTAAATAAAATGCCAAGTCTTACATTTAAAAAAAAAGATTTTATTTATTTATTTGACAGGAGAGAGATCACAAGTAGGCAGAGAGGCAGGCGGGGTAGGGGGGCGGGAAGCAGGCTTCCCGCTGAGCAGAGCGCCAGATGTGGAGCCCAATCCCAGGACCCCGAGATCAGGACCCGAGTTGAAGGCAGAGGCTTAACCCACTGAGCCACCCAGGCGCCACACTGAATTTTAAAAAATTCTTAGTTAACATAAAACTTTCCAGCGTTTCCTTCAAAGATGTCTAATTCTCAACATCTGTAAAGAATTTTCTAGTATGAGGCTATTCTACTATGTCCTATAAAAACCGGGTTTTCACCATTTCCAAATAGAAGATTCTGTTACAGTAAATAGGCTTTTTAGTTGCCGTCTGGCATCTGAGACTGTATCGGCAGAGGAGGATCTAGCTTGGTAGAACCCCGAGTGAAATAAGAGAAAGTGGGCTCTCGCTTAAGCCCAGAGGTGGCTTCTAGGCTGGAAAAGGCATTGACCTTTGTGTGTGGTTGTTGTGATAGAGGATTCAGGTCTCTTACGTCTGGCTTTTTGCATATCCTAGAGGAGAGGACTCATCACATAAATGTTAGTGACTTCAGGTCTGTGTAGGAGTCGGTTTTCCAGATAACTGTGAGCAGTAAGCACTGGGTTATACATTTTGTTGGAGAAGAGGCAGGAAACTAGAGACGACTTGGAAAACACTGGAACATCAGGCAAATTCTTGCTGACCCTTCTTGAGCAATTTCTGAGTCTTCAGTATTTCATGATGAGATTGAGAGTGGACATCCGACTTTGAGTGTCCTGCTTAGTGACCTCCCCTGAGCCCTGATCTGCCAAAGTGTGACTGCGTATGCCAAGGGCTGGATGTCACGGAGCAGAAGGCCTTGTTCAGTGAGCGGCCCTTGCTTTGAACTGGAGCAGGATGTGTTTGCTGTTTCTGGAGAGGGTGTTTGCAGTTTTGCTGAAACTGAGCTCCTTGCCTCATTTCTGTCTTTCCTATATTCCCACAGAGTCAAGCCTTTTTATCACAACCCATCATAGAATTACATTCAGAGGACCCACTTACCCTGCACCTACGTGTTACAGTATGGGCTATGGAACTCTCTTTGCTTTCTTTCCCCTTTTCCTTTGAAAAGGGTGTGTGTGTGTGTGTGTGTGTGTGTGTGTGTGTGTGTGTGTGTGTCTGAGTCTGAGCCTGAGTGTATGCGCCCATGATGTCACATGGCATATACTTCTGTGATATGTTTATACTGCATCGCATTTACTGTGAAGGAATTTAAAACACGTGTGCATAGGTCCTCATTCTTAAATCTTTACAAAATGTGTTTCAGTGATTTCCAAAAGATGCAAAAGTAGATTTTCCTGAAAATCTCTGTTCCCACCTTTCCTTGGGAGCATCCATTCCGGCAGCATCAGACCCTCAGTCCCATCCCCATCGCTCCCCACTGCCTGTACCTGACCTGCGCTGCTGATTATGTCACCTCCTTGGCCCCTCTGCTTGGGTTTTCACCCTCACATTTTAATTATTAGTGTTGCCAGCAACACTCTGCTCACCTCTAAGCCTTCTGAACCCAGGGAAACCTCTTCCAGAATGTTCCATTGTTTTCAGTTCGAGTCTGATGGAGTAGTTCAAGGGACTTCTTAATAATTGCTGTCAGGAGACATGCCCAGAGAGGATGGTCTTTGTGGTTGGTGGACACAGATGACACAGGAAACATCAGACAACCAGACAGGCCTCTATGAATCCACAGTGCCATACTCGTGCTCCTAGTGAAGAAACTCCGCCAGAAAGAACATCTCTCCCATCCCTTGTTTCCCTCCTACAAATTTTAAGTAGATCCTTAGCCTTTGCCATTTCCCGGCCTAGCTGTTTTCTCCACACTGTAGCTGTCACGGTTCTTTGCATATTGGGTGACTACTTGGGTCAGGATGGTTACTGATAATAAAAGAGCTACCACTTTTGCATTAGCTTTGATCCATCACTGCAGGAATGTATGAAGTAGAAAGTAAACACGCTCCATAATCTGTCCCCCCACCAAGAAAAGCAGCGTTCAATGTGTTTTCTCCTGTGGATGAACAGCTCACCTAGAGACGGATAAATATCACACATTAGAAAACACACACAGAAAGATAATCCAGTGCCTGTCGTGTACAGGGTTCCATAAATTTTTGTTGAGAGACCATATATACACAGTGAATGAATACATAGGTTGTAGTTCAGTATATATCTATTGAATGAGTGAATCTGTATTTCTCAAAATCAGTAAATTCAGGTGTCCTTTTAATAAAGTGTATCATTTATACATCCTGCTCTGTAGCTAGCTCACTCCTTCTGCAACCTAGCGACCCGTGACTATCTTTGTGTCGTCATAGATAGGTCTGCCTCCTCATTTCTGATGGCTTTCTAGTTCTCCTTGGCATGGAAATTCCATTTTACTTAATGTATTCAGTACCAATGGTCCTTTAGATAGCTGCGTGTTTTATGGTGTTCTCTTAAACAGTGTTGTAGAAAGCAGAGGTACACCTGCGTATGTGCAGGAACTGCTGGCCCAAGGAATTGTCCCTTGTGAATTCTTTTTTTTTTTTTTAAAGATTTTATTTATTTATTTGACAGAGAGAGATCACAAGTAGGCAGAGAGGCAGGCAGAGAGAGAGAGAAGAGGAAGCAGGCTCCCTGCTGAGCAGAGAGCCCGACGCGGGACTCGATCCCAGGACCCTGAGATCATGACCTGAGCCGAAGGCAGAGGCTTAACCCACTGAGCCACCCAGGCGCCCTCCCTTGTGAATTCTAATAGGTACTGCCAAACCGTTCCTTGAGACCCTCTTTACTGATTTGTATTTTCACGAGAGTAGATGAGGGTTCCCTTTCTGTACACCCTAACACTGGCTGTTTTCATTTAAAAAATTCTGCCAAACTGCCAAACCTACTAATTTAACACGTTTTAAAGAACTTTGTGCTAATGAGATGGAGTATCCTTCCTTCCTTTTACTGGCCTGCTGGATTTCTTTGTAAATGTCCATTGGAAATGTTGCAGTTTCATTTTCTTTTCAATTGCTGGGAATCCTTTAGAACATAAAGATATATATATATATATATATATATATTTTTTTTTTTTTCGGCATAACAGTATTCATTATTTTTTCACCACACCCAGTGCTCCATGCAATCCGTGCCCTCTATAATACCCACCACCTGGTACCCCAACCTTCCACCCACCCGCCAATTCAAACCCCTCAGATTGTTTTTTAGAGTCCATAGTCTCTCATGGTTCGCCTCCCCTTCCAATTTCCCCCAACTCCCTTCTCCTCTCTAACTCCCCATGTCCTCCATGCTATTTGTTATGCTCCACAAATAAGTGAAACCATGTGATAATGGACTCTCTCTGCTTGACTGATTTCACTCAGCATAATCTCTTCCAGTCCTGTCCATGTTGCTACAAAAGTTGGGTATTCATCCTTTCTGATGGAGGCATAATACTCCATAGTGTATATGGACCACATCTTCCTTATCCATTCGTCCGTTGAAGGGCATCTTGATTCTTTATTTTTTGATCAAAGTCCCTCATGAGACTTTTTGGGCAGATTTTTTTTCTTCGTGTTTGTTTGCTTGCTTTTGAACTGTGGGTTAGTATCTTCTTTAGGCACATTTTCTGGTCCTGCACCTTAGAGTTTCTGATTTTGCCATCATAGTGTCCAGAGCTCACGACCAAGGAAGAATTCTTGAGCTGTCTCTGGTGCTGCAAAAAAGGTGATTTTATTAAAAATCGTGGACAAGTCCTGTAGGCAAAAAGAGCTGCCATGGAGTCATGAGGAGTGGCCTATTCTATACTTTCAAGTTTGAGAGGGTTGGGGATAGTGTAAGTGTCCAAGGAATTCTGGTAGGAAGGTTTCCAGAACCATGAGGGGCTAGCTGTTGTTGGCAAAAAGTCATTTATTACGGTCTAATAAAGTCTTAGTCATGAGACCCTTCAGGCCTAGGTCAGTGGGCCTTATGCTTGAGGGATGATTGCCAGCATGTGTCTTGGGGGCTAGAGAAAAAGGAAATTTCCAAAGTAAGTTTTATATGTTAAAGTAGGCTTCCAGGATCCTGGGAGGAGGATTTGGGCTAGGATTGCCTTTTGCCCTTCACAGGCTGTCAACACAGAGGCAGTTGAGTCCCTAGAGGAATGCCCCTTGCCTGTTTCAAGCAGTTGTCAGTGGGCTGCAGGTAGTAAGGACATTTCATAATTGCTCTTCAGCCTTTGTTTCGACATCACATTTCACCTCAGTGAGGAAAAGTACTGTTGCGTGGAAAGCACAGGCAGTGGTGTAGTGTGATACCACTTCGGGGGACATTGAGGGCCGGGTGTGTTTTCTGTGGGCAGGCCCGTGAGAGCACGTACTCAGGGCCCATCTGGGATAGCCACCAAGGCAGGGGGAGAAGGGGAAGAGCCCCAACTGGGGTGTGGGAAGTCGTGGGGATGAGCTGCTGGGACCAGGACCAGTGGCCAGAGCCGGTCTGCTGAAGGGCCCCGGTCTCAGCCTTTCCTAGCCACCTGGCCTGCAGCAGCTGGGCCCCAGGTGAGCGTTGCCTACAACTGCCTATTGTCTTTTGATTCTAGGCCTCCCTCCGTCAGGAGTCCTGGGATACTTGGCGGGGTATTCCAACTTTGCAGGATGCTTTTCCACAGCAGACCAGGTCAGTTTTATGACCCGCAGTGTTCTCCTGGTTTGGTGGCCAGGGATCTGGCCTAGGCCATTCCCTGGGGGCGGCGGTGGGGGGTGGATGGCAGTGAGACTTCCTTCACAGGCCACACCTTCAGTTTTTCCAGAGATGTGCTGGACTTTGCTGATGTCATCTGGGTACAGCAAAAATCAACAGACCTTCCAAACGTGATCCTAACACTGAAGGCGGAAGCGACACAGTGGAAGAACTTGTCCCAGTCTTCACCGCAGGGACTGAAGAGCTCAGACTCAGCTGCAGTCTGGAAACTGAAGAACACCATCAGGGACAGAACAGCATCGGGTGAGGGAGATGGACGACCACATCAGCTTGGAGTGGCGGGATTACAGAATATCCCCCAGGAGCTTCCCCAGGAAAAGAGTTTGGATGTTGGGAGCATAACCGCCACACCCTCCATAGCTCGGTAGTCGCCTCAGCCTCTGCTGGCATAGAGCAATAAAGAAGCACAGACAAAGGTCAGGGCCAGAGTCTCCATTGACTCTATCCAGTTTTCATTTTCTCATACTTGGGCTCACCTCATCAGGGCTGTATGGTAAGAACTAGATTTACCCTTGAGTTGACAATGTTTATGGAGTTTCTACCCAAGGCTTCACAGCAGGCACTGGAGAAAGATGACAAGAGCTCTCTCTCGAGGCCTTCTGTTTACTGGAGAACAAGAACAAGTAAATAGGCACTGCATCATAGAAAACCGGGTGCTGTGTGGACTTATGAAATTTCCCAGGATGGGTCCCTCCAGTCTTTGTTGGAGCATCAGTAACATCAGTGAAGGGCTTTTAGAGGAAGAGACCTTAGCCTGGAGAGCAGAAAAATGAGTAGGCAGCAGCTACAGGGCTGGTGTGGTGAAAGGAGCTCCGGAATATTCCAGGGAGGGGTGAACAGGTAGGAATCCTTGGCCTGCTCTGGAATCTAAAAGCAGGGCATCCGTGGCTGAAATGGAAGTGTGAAGAGAGAAGCTGTTGCAGAGGAAGTTGGGCCAAGGAGAGCCTGACCAGCTTGGGAGCTTGAAAGGGCTCAGAACGGGTGTGCCTGGGTAGCTCAGTTGGTTCAGCGTCTGCCTTTGGCTCAGGTCATGATCCCAGGGTCCTGGGAGAGGGGCCCGAGGTCAAGCTGCCTGCTTGGTAGGAAGCCTGCATCCTCCTCTCCCAGAGCTTGTGTTCTCGCTCTGTCAAATAAATAAAGATGAATAAAAGCCTCAGAACTTTGTGCCAAAAGAGCAAACACCCATTTCCTGGTATGGTGTATAAACAGGCCAGAACGACAATGTGACAAATCTGTCTTGACCCTCACCAAATACTGATTTCACAAGACATGTTACTAAGACTCCCAAGGAATTATCTTAGAATTCATTTACAGATTCTCCACTGAAACATTAGCCCCCACACCTGATGAGGGAGCAGAAGGCTAGTTGAGGTCAAGGCAGAAGCTGACACCCTGCACTCACTGCCCCCATGCCTCGGTGGGACCTGTGTGACCTTCGTTCAGGAAACTTCCAACCATCTTCATGTTCATTCCTTGCTGGAAGGTAAAACCACCTCACTTGACCATGGCAAGGTCTCCAGTATCATGTAGGTCCTCTTTAGCATAGGGAAGTGCTTTTGAAACCCTCCCCTTCCCTTTCCTCACCTCCCCCACCTTCCAAGTGTGTATCAGTTGCCCCCACAACCCTGATGCAGCTATTTCTGCCCACGGATCCTGTCCCTGTGCTTTAATAAAACCACTATTTTGCACCAAAGAGGTCTCAAGAATTCTTTCTCGTCATTGGCTCTGGACCTCACCCTGCCAAATGTTACTTACATCACTGCTCCCCTTTCTACCTGCCACTTGGCATTACTTGTATCATTTCCCACAAATGATGGAAAAGTAGGCACCGGTAGGCTTTAGGGGACAGGCTTCAACTCTGGAAACAGAATCAGTGCACACTAAGATCATAGTGTGGGGTAGCAACCAAATTAAAAAAGAAAACAAAGCCACTAAGCAAAAAGTTCTGGGGGAGGGACCCCCAAACCCTCAAAAGCAAAAAAGTTAGAAAACGGAAGAGGAAGAAAAAGCATTTTGGTACACACACACCAAAAGAACTGTCACACATGCTTTGGCCAAACCACACCCCCCCTTTGACCCAGGTGTTGGAGTGGGGAAAAAAAAAAAAAAGAAAAAGCTGTGGAAAACTCACACTTTGCTATCTCATTCAGAATAAACAGTCAGTAGGCCCAGTACAGCCAGTAGCCCTAAAAGACCTTGAAAGCTGTGCCCCAGATAACTGGGCACATGACCATCACCTCCAGGAGTTCTCAAAACCACCAGTTGTTCCCTTTCCAACAGCCGGTCTACAAACCCTGGTCTCTGCTGTCATTTCATAATGGATAATGTTTCTTGTCAGACATTAAAGCAGAACAAAAGAAACCTGGAGAAGGATCTGCTTCCAAACCCAAAGGGAGAAAGGCTTTTTAAAAAGCTCTTTAAAAAGTCAGCTAAGGCGTCTCCACCATTCTTTCCTCCCAGTTGCCAATTTCTCCATGTCAAGAACTTGGGCAGTTCAGTCCACAGGGGCCCCCGTTTGGAGGCAGCAGCACCTCTACAGTCTCTCCATGGATGCCAGAAACTCCTGAGGCGGATCCTGTGGACTCTGATCTCCCCTTATTTCCTGCCCTCAGGCACATGGAGGCAGAGGGTCTGCAGAGGCGGGGCGCCCCCTGAAAGGCAGAGAACACCACCCCCAGAGCCCAGCGACCACCAGGCCTCCAGCACATCCGTGACTGGAGTTTTTGCCCAGGGCAAACCCTGGGGGGAGGGCAGGGGAAGACTCAGGTGCAGTACCCCCAAGGCGATGCTGGGCAGGGCCAGGACATAGGGCAGCGGGGACCTGCCCAGAGGACATCTCAGGAGGCTGACCCACTAAGTGGTTCCTCTGGGACTCTGGTGGCAGCCCCGAGCTGGGCTCCAATCTGTGGAGAGGTGCAGTCCCGGACTGGGACCCCCTGTGCCTCATGCCTGTTTGTGGCAGGGGCTGGGAACATGCCACCAGGAGAGCAGCCAGCCCTCCTGTTCCCGCCCCAGCTGCGCAATCGCAGTGGGCTCGAACGGACACATTCACCTGTCCAGGCTCTGGTTGGCCGCATGCTTCATGGGGTAGAATTGCTGGTGGAGGCGGCTGGCAGGGCTCCCGCATCGAACGGACACATTCACCTGTCCAGGCTCTGGTTGGCCGCATGCTTCATGGGGTAGAATTGCTGGTGGAGGCGGCTGGCAGGGCTCCCGCAGGGCAGCTGGGGGGACAGTTCCTAATAATAACTGGTGGACTAGCGCCAGGGCGGGACTGCAGGGTGGACTTGGGCCTCTGCCAACCCACACCTGGGCACCTCTGCAGAGCGGAGGACCTGAGGACCAGGCACCGCCACCATCCTGCACAACCGCCAGCCTGGTCTAGGCGCACAGCCATGGGAGGCCAGGCAGTGGCCAGTGAAATGCCAAACCAAGGCGTGGGCCCAGGTGTCTTCACAGGACTGATGGGGCAAGGAGGGATGGGGCACGCTGGAGCCTCTGGAGGCTGGAAATACCCAAAGTCTCGGTGAGGGCCATTCTCTGTGCGGGTATAGACATCTGTGAATGCACCTAGGAGCCTCTCTCCTAGCTGGATGAATGCGTGTGACTGCTTATATTTCACCTCAATGAAAAAGATACTAGAGCGTGGAAAGCGCATGCCACAGGATTTTGTGTACTGTGATCCCACTTAGAGGGAAGTTGAGGGCCAGGTACATTTTCTGGGGGCAGGCACCTGGGGACAGTCAGGCTGGAGTATGCTTTAGGGGCCCTCCCAGGACAGCCACAAAGTGTGTGAAGGAGGGCAATGGGTCCAGCCTGACGTAGAAGTCCTGGGGATGAGCAGCGGGGACCTGGATCAGTGGCCAGAGGGCCTTGGCTGTTTGGAGCTACCTGACCAGCACTGGCACTCTGGAGAACAGGGGCGTGAGCCATGGAGGTGTGGGGGGAGGGGCATGCAAGTGTTGCCTGGAAATGCCTGTTGGCTTTTGATTCTTAGCCTCTGGCAGGCAGGGGTTCTGGGACACTTGGCGGGGTAGTCGGACTGGGCTGGACGCTTTCGCACCATGGACCAGAGCAGTTGTATGACCGTCAGATGTTTTCCTGGGCTGTGGGCCTGGGCTCTGGCCTAGGCCATTCCCTAGGGGCCATGGACAGCAATGAGACCTCTTTGACCAGAGACATCTCCCATATTAACAGACACGTGCTGGGGAAAGGGACTTTCCCTGGGGACACCATGGATTTGGCTGATGTCATCTCAGCCCAGACACAGATCAATAGACTCCTCTGTGAGATCAAAACACTGGAGGCTGTTGACTTCGCCCCGGTTTAGCCTATGGTTTCACTTATTTGTGGAGCATAACAAATAGCATGGAGGACATGGGGACTTAGAGTGGAGAAGGGAGTTGGGGGAAATTGGAAGGGGAGGTGAACCATGAGAGACTATGGACTCTGAAAAACAATCTGAGGGTTTTGAAGGGACGGGGGGTGGGAGGTTGGGGTACCAGGTGGTGGGTATTATAGAGGGCACGGATTGCATGGAGCACGGGGTGTGGTGCAAAAATAATGAATACTGTTATGCTGGAAATAAAAAAAAAAAAAAAAACACTGGAGGCTGAAGTGACTCATTGGAAGAAGATGTGCCAGTGTTCCACCCAGGGACCAAATACCATCGACTCAGAAGCAGTGTGGAACTGAAGAGCCACATCAGGGACCTAGAGCAGTGGCGGATGCAGGAGATGGATGAACATGAGCTGGAAGTGGCGGTGTTGCAAAACGTCCAGCAGCAGAAGCTAGCAGACCTCACTGACCAGCACCGCAAACAACTAATAGACTATCAACAATGGACGGAAGACCTGCAAAACCAAGACTGCCGGGAATGTGCAAGATGACTTACTTCAGGAAAGGGAAACTGAGCTGAGAAGGTTGAAGCAACAACTTAGACAAATGCAGCGGCTGAATGACAGTTTGAACAACATTGCTTCTGATCTCTGAGCAGAAAAGCAAAAGTTGGTCTGGGAGCTCCAAGATGTAAGACATCAGCTGGAGAAATCTATTCTGCGCAACAACGATTCTCTGGAAAACAACATTGCTGTGAGGGCTTTAAAAATAGAGAAAGGTCAGTTAGTGGCGAAATTGTGTCTAGCTGAAAAGAAGCTGTTGGAAGAGATAAACTAGTCTGAGCGAAGTCTCAAAGAGTGGTCACTGGTAGAGCATGTGCATTTCATTCAACTCGGTCAAGAGAAAGACCTGGAAATACGTCCATCGAGCAGAAATGAAGAAATGAAGGAACTGCTGTCCTTTGCTTTGGAGGAGCAGAAGCAATTGACATAATGCGCCAGAGAGCAAGATGTATACATTAAAGAGCTTAGAGAAAGGCCAGAGCTTCAGGAGGAATTTGTTTAAGTCGCCCGGAACCTTAGAAGCAATGACATTTTACAGCCATCTTTGGAGGACAAAGACATGCATCTCCCATCCTTGACAGACGAACATCCTGATATGGACAAAGACCTGGAGCGCCTAACACAACAGAGTCCTGCTGTCCCTGTGGTTGACCCTAAAATCCTAGACGAGAGTGTAGAACTAGACTGTGAGGTCTTTCAGCTCAACGAGTTAAAAGATGATCTGGAGGAGGAAATAAAAGAACAACAGAAGATCATTCACAACCAGCAGCAGGGGAAGAGAGCACTGCTTCAGTCCTTACAGGAGCAGAAGATGATAGTGGACCGTCTTCAACACTGGCAGGAGGAGAGGAACACTGAACACGCTCAGCTCCTTGCAGCGAAGACAAGGCGATTTGGAATTTGCAAGTCACGCTACAAGAGATGAAAGCCCAGTTGCCCGACAAAAGTACGCAAATTCCAAGAGAACCCTGTAAGGATGAGGAGGTGCGAGCAAGCCAGCCTCTCCCCAGAGAGAACGGAAGTGAAGATCGTGATCCATTTAAAGCTGAAATTCAAAGATTAGTGCAAGGAATCAAAGAACAGGAACTGGAGATGAAGCTTCTCACTGAACAGAACATCCAACTGACCCAGCAGATGGATCGGCTCTCCAAAGAGGAGATCGGGAATCTCACTCGGATTATCCAGCAAAAGGATGTGGAGATTGAGGGTCTTTCCAGCAGAATCTCTGTGGCTTCTCACAGCCAGAAAGGGCACGTGGAACAACTTCAGCAGCAATTTCAAGAGTGTGCTTTGAAAAGTGAACAGGTGTTGGTCATCCTAAATGAGAAGACGAAGAATAGCTATCTGAATCTAAATGACTGATCGACTTGCTGCCAAAGAAGCAGACTCCAGAGGATGCAAGTGGAAAATCAAAAACTGTCCACTAGTATTGAAAGCAGCAGCCAGGAGGTGTTTAGAGAAATGATTCAGAATTTGTGTCACATTACTCGAGAAAAAGAACTGGAAGTGGTTGTGTTAAGCCAGAAATGTCAGACTTTATTGACGATCCTGCAAACACCCAGCACTTGTCATGAGATTCAAGGAGTTCGTATCCATCAGTTCCAACAGCTTCTACAGGAACAGGACACATTAACACAGGGAATGAAGATCATGGAAGAGTGGAAAGAGCAGGTGCTGACCATGGTCCAAAATATGAAGTGTGAGTCACCCCAGCTTCAGAGAGATCTGCGACAACTCCAGGCATGGGCTTTCACCAACAGCGAGAGGTTTTGAAACTCCAGACGACCTCTCTTTTTTTTTTTTTTTTTAAAGATTTTATTTATTTATCAGAGGTAGAGAGAGCGAGCATAGGCAGACAGAATGGCAGGCAGAGGCAGAGGGAGAAGCAGGCTCCCTGCTGAGCAAGGAGCCCGATGTGGGACTCGATCCCAGGATGCTGGGATCATGACCTGAGCCGAAGGCAGCTGCTCAACCAACTGAGCCACCCAGGCGTCCCCAGACGACCTCTCTTGACCAGGTCCAAACTTACCAAGGACATGAAATAAACTTACAACAGCTAGAGAAGGAACTGGCACAACTTCAGCTCTGCATCAGGGAGCTTTGCAATGCCAAGGACCTCCTTTTAGGGAACCTTGATGTGATTTTCCTCCAGCCCTCCAGCGACTCTCTGAAGGCCGTGAAATCTGACCTAGTGAGTGAGTCTTCTGAAGTGCTCCAAGAGGAGGTAGAAAGGCTAAGAAAACAGGGCAAGGAAAAGATCCAATGATTTTAACCCTCCAGGAAAATCAGCAGAGATGCATTGCTTCAGGGGCTGCCCCAGGGGAAGGAGAAGGCAAACCACAGGAACACAGCGAATCCGATTCGCACATGAAGCCTCTGATGGAGAAAGCCTGTTCTACAAAACTTCCTTCAGGCTCAGGGGCTCTGAACCCAAGCGAAAAGTGAGCTGTTTTCTTCAGTGGCCAACTGTGTGAGAATGAGCTGCTGAGGCAGGCAGTCACCAATCTGAAGGAGAGGATGGCAGATCTCGAAATGGGTGTGTGTCAACTGAAAGAGGAAAATGCAAAGATCGTGGAAACATCTAGAGAAAAGGAAATGGAAAATCAGGCATCGCAAGAGACAAATTGGCTGCTTTCAATAATGCAGAGAGAGGAGAAATCCCAGCATGCTGGGTTGAAAGAGACAGCACTCCTGTTGGAGTAACTGTTGGAAGAGAAAGAACAGGGCTAGACCAGGGAATTGAACCCACTTTTCGATGACGTTAGGTCAATACAGGAAAAGACAGTTGTGTGTCAACAGGAGAGAGATGACGTCATGTTGGCACTGAAACAGAAAGAAATGGAAATGTGCGTCCTCCAGAAGGAGGTTCACCAGTTATGTGAGAGAGAATTGCGCCTCACCCAGGAGCTGGAGAGAGGGCAGCACCTCGCTGCAGAAGCCCAAGAGTCTCGTCACCGGGAAGCTTTGGCCTCAGAAGACCAAGTGGCTCAGCCAAGAGAGGAAGTGATGGTCTTGAAGGGAAAACTCGTTTTGTCTTCCCCTGCCATGGAAAAGGCCAGCCACGGAGCCAGTCTGCACGTAGAGTCACTGCGTGAGCAATTGCACATGGTCACCCAGCAGAAGGAGGAAACTGCGCTCCGGCTTGCCGCCTCCCAGGAAGAGGGAAGGCACTGTGATCAGACCCTAGCGAGCCTGAAGCTGGAACTGGCCGAATGGATGGAAAAGGCAGACGCCCTAGAAGGAAACCTGAAGTCCTTACAGGGACGTTTGCATCAAACCAATGCCGACTTGGAGGTGAAGGAGGACCAACTCCAAGAGTTCAAGAAACAGTATGAGGTCCATCAGGAAATCCTGGAGGACACACAGAGGAAACTGATGACCTTAGTCAGTCAGTCCGAAGGAATGGTGGACAAAACCCTCCTAAGGAGACTCTTCGTGGGATCTTTCCAGGCAGCTGATGCGGAACGGCAGGAAGCGTTGAGGTTGATGGCAAGCACGCTGGGGATCACGCTGCGGCCAATCATTCTTTTTCAGGACTTTTCATCCAGTTTCTAGAAGCGGAATCTCATTCAGCTTTTCCACCACCCAAACCCTCTGCTCATGACGTGATGCCCCCAGATAGAGGAGGAAGGGGAAAACTGCCTAAGAAACAAGGCCCACCATGACTGAAAGCTACCCTGGGATCCACACACTGAAAAAAAGATGTCAAGCCCCGCAGCACAGCTGTGTCTCTTATTAACCCACCTGGGCTGGAAATGGATGTTTCAGAGCACCTTCTTCTAATTGCTGTCACTGACGCTTTACCCGGGTACACACCCTATATACTGTCACCTGCCAAGAAGGTTTGAATGGTGGCCAAAGACCTCTCAAAGAAATAGACGATTGTCAAGCCAGAGACGAGGCCACGCTTTGAAGATCCCAAGTCACTCTGTGTGTCTACCTTATCGCCTAATGTCTTTTTTCTTTTTCTTTTTTTTTTAAAGATTTTATTTATTTATTTATTTCACAGACAGATCACAAGCAGGCGGGGGGGGGGGGGTGGGAAGGAGGCTCCTGTTGAGCAGAGAGCCTGATGAGGGATTCGATCCGAGGATCCTGGGATCATGACCTGAGGCAACGGCAGAGGCTTTAACCACTGAGCCACCCAGGTGCCCCTCCTTTTTCAAAACATATAATACTTGCAGTTTTGCTTTCAGCTTAATAAACATATTCTTTTGGGGCACCTGGCTGGCTCAGTGGATTAAGCCTCTGCCTTCAGCTCAGGTCATGATCTCAGGGTCCTGGGATTGAGCCCTGCTTTGGATTCTCTGTTCAGTGGGGAGCCTGCTTCCTCCCTCTCTCTCTGCCAGCCTCTCTGCCTACTTGTGATCTCTCTGTCAAATAAACGAATGAAATCTTAAAAAAATATGTTATTTTATGACTCACCAAAAATGGGTCTTTTAATGACTGCAGAATTATTCGCCAAAGTGAAAACAATGGTGACTTCTTCTTCTTTTTTTTTTTTTAAATTAAGATTTTATTTATTTATTTCACAGAAATTGAGGGCACATGAGCCAGGGGAGCAACAGAGGGAGAGAGAGAAGCAGGCTTCCCACTGAGCAGGGATCGTGACCTGTGGCCTGATTCCAGAACCCTGGATCGTGACCTGATCCAAAGCCAGACCCTTAGCTGACTGAGCCACCCAGATGCCACAATATCGTGAATTTTTTGTGAGAGTAGACATTGGTGGGGTTGAAGGCTGTGATCAAAGGATTCTTCCAGTAATGTTTGTAATGCTTTAGGATTTTTTTTTGTTTTTACAAGGGTCAGGTGTCTATGTATACCTTAGGTAGGGAACACATCAACTTGTTTTAGTGTTCCAAATTTATCAGATATATGAGCACACACTCCTTATATTGGAAAAAGGTGAATAGCATGAAAGTACAAGATGAATATGTTAAAAAAAAATGCAAGTTTGCTTTTCTCAGGTAAGTCTCATTTCTCTTAGTTTTATTTTTTATTTCCTATTTTTAAAAAACTCATTTCTTATTCTGTTGTCTAGAAAAGCAGTCCATGGGTACATGATTTCTCTCGGGCCTTATGTATGTATATTTGCCTACTGAGGAGTATAGTATACTCTGACTTGCTTTTTTTTTTTTTTTTTTCCAAATCACTCTGCCTTAGAGACCATTTGAAATGGGAATGAATTCCATCTTATTCTTTAAATGAAAACCCAGCAGCTTATGGTCTACTCTAAATTATATAAATAGCTCCTCTTGGTTAGCCTTTAAGTGGTTTCTACCTGGAATGTCCATGGTCAACTCCCTTGTTCATTTCTTCAAAAGCCCCTTCAAATCTTCATTTGCCCTTTGAGGCAAATTGTTCCATTGTATCTCTGAAAGGATCCACTTAGATTTCCTTGAGGACCTTATTCCATTAATTTTCCATTCTGCTGTCTCTTCTGCCTGCCAAATACAGTAATTCCTTCCCTGCCTTCCTATTGTCAGTGCTCTGATTCACCCACTCCTGTCTCAGACTTGTGCAGTAGACTCCCTACCAATCTTGCTGGTTCCTCTCTTGGCCTCCCTTGAATCCATTCTGCACACAGCTGTCAGGGTAAACCGAGATGAAAATGTGATGTTCCTTCCCTGCTGCAAATATTGGAGGGTTCCCCCACTGCCTGGAGTTTGACCTTTAAGAGACCATCCAAGCCCTTGCCTTTGCGGCCTTCCTTCGTCTTCATCGCTCACATAAAGGCCGCCCTTTAGCTCCAGGTGAATTCTTGCAAACCCCAAATAGATTATTATCCAAATAATGTCAAGTCCATGAGCCTCATCATTGTGCCTTGACAAAGGTACAAGTGAGAATAATTTCATTCTTCTCTTCACCCATTGATGAGGGGAGTGATTCCCACCCTAACGTTATGGGATGACCGGATGCTGCACAGCTGAGCTCCACAGTAATTTATTACCAACCTATACTCATGGCTCAGGGTAGGGGGACACACACACCATGCAGGGCCATGGGGGATGTTGTACCTGGGACGTAATGGACAAAGGCTGTGGGTACAGACTATGTAGTAACAGGAGAGTGAATGTGAGCCCTACTTCCTGCAGGAGGGAATGATTGGCTTGCTGGATCATTCCACAGGCTGCCAGGGAACCGGAGCTTACTTGGGGAGAAACTGTGCCTGGTCCCTGTGCTAAGGAGGGCTTGTTGGCCAGGGGATCTGAGCTGTGGGAGAAGAGTGGGAAGAGAACATGGGAGTGAGGCCATTTGAGGCCCTCTGAAGTTACCAGATACCAAGACAACACTTCCTATTGAATCTTAATCTCGGGCTTTCCATCACAGTGGACTCTGATATTTGGACATCAATTTCAACCTGAGAGTCTTTTTTTTTTTTTTTTTAAGATTTTATTTATTTGACAGACAAAGATCACAAGTAGGCCAAGAGGCAGGCAGAGAGGGAGGGGGGGGAAGCAGGCTCCCTGCTGAGTAGAGAGCCTGATGCGGGGCTCGATCCCAGAACCCTGGGATCATGACCTGAGCTGAAGGCAGAGGCTTTAACCCACTGAGCCACCAAGGCGCCCTAACCTGAGACTCTTAAGGTGTAGGACAGGTGCTTCTCAAGGACGTGAAGTTGTCCTCTGACCAGGAGGGAGATGTGGTCATCAAAAACAAAATGTAATAACTTCCACTGATGTTCACGCAGTTGATCCCAAGAGAATCCCTGGGTGGCCAAGGGGTAGGAGGAAGAGCTGACGTCCTCCAGCACCATGGAATCTGGCAACGCACTGTGGACAGAAGCCGCCACCTCCACCTGCAGGTAGGATATGCAGACTTTGGCTTCAGCCTGTAGCAAGAAGGCCTTGGTAACTATATTAAGCTTGTGGGGGACCCATCCATGATGCAGAGAATAATAGACAGCTGGATATGAAGGCTCAGAGTCTGTGAGAGACTCTATTTCCAGGAGAGCCCAGTGCATGGCCTGCAATTGCTGCTTTCATGGTCTATAATCCAGGACCAAGGGGGGCCGTTTCTTGCATTGGGAGCCCATGGACAACTGACAGATAGCGTGGGTGGTCCAGTGACTTCAGGAAGAGGGAGAGGAGGCTGCTAAAGCCTTTTCACCTGGGCACTTAACAGGTGATTTTTTTAAAAAAAGATTTTGTTTATGTAGTTAAGGGAGAGCTCTGGCTGGAAGAGGGGGTGAAAGGGAGAGGGAGAAGCAGGCTCCCCACTGAGCAGGGTTCCCCTTGCCAGGCTCGATCTCAGGATCCCGAGATCAGGACCTGAGACAAAGGCAGACACTTCAACAACTGAGCCACCAAGTCACCCCCAACAGGTAATTTTTACTTGCACAGATCCTAGAGCCTTTTGTTGAGGGGAGACCCTCCCTCCTCAGCGTGGGCTGATTGACAAGTAACAGCTGAAATGGGCTTCTGTAAAATTTATAAACAAGGAATATGTTGCCTCCAGAACCCAAAAAGTACTGAAAGATGTTGGACTTCTATGTCCTGTTTTCTTTTTAAGGATTTTATTTAGGACTTGATAGAACATGAGAGAGAGAGAGAGAGAGAGAATACAAGGGGCTGGTAGGGGCAGAGGGAGAGGGAGAAGCAGGCTTCCCACTTTTCAGGGAGCCTGATGCAAGGTTTGTTGGCAGCACCCTGAGATCAGGACCTGAGCCCAAGGCAGACACTTAACTGACAGAGCCACCCAGGAACCCCCGCATTTGTAGATTCTTAACAAGTTTGTCAAACAAATAGCCTCACAGTAGGATGTCCTAAATGTGATGTCCCACCTATGTTCCTGGAGAAAGCTGGGTGCAGTAAGATCCTGCCCACAAAGGTTGCCTGTGATAGCAGAGCGGTTTGGGTGCCCTGTGCATAACTAGGTAAATCGTGTCTCCTTCAAGGTCGAGGCACGTGTGACTGAGAGGATGTTGAAATAGGCACTGAATAGAACATATTGTCCAAATCTATAATAGCAAAATATTCACCATCTTTAAATTGTTGGGCTCCCTCATGGTTTTTTTTTTTTTTTTTAAAGATTTTATTTATTTATTTGAGAGAGAGACAGTGAGAGAGAACATGAGCGAGGAGGTCAGAGGGAGAAGCGGACTCCCCATGGAGCTGGGAGCCCGATGTGGGACTCGATCCCGGGACTCCAGGATCATGACCTGAGCTGAAGGCAGTCGTCCAACCAACTGAGCCACCCAGGCGCCCCTCCCTCATGGTTTTTTAAATGACTTTATTTCTTTATTTTAAAGAGAGAGCAAGAGAGAGAGCAAGCAAAGGAGCAGGGGCAGGGGTTGGTGGCGGGGGGTGGAGGGAAAAGCAGAGGGAAAGAGAATCCCAAGTGGACTCCACCCTGAGCACATAGCCCGACATGGGACCCGATCCTATGACCCTAAGATCATGACTTGAGCCAAAAGTTTAACCCATTGAGTCCTCCAGGTGTCTCAGATGTTTTAAGGGGACTGGGGTTTATTTTAATCAAATATGGTAAGACAGGCAGATAAACAAGTAACTCTCATAATGGAAGAAGCATTTTTAGACTAACAGATCCCAAGAAAGGAGGTCCTGAGAGCCATGGAGGGCCACCCAGGGAAGCACCAGGGTCAGTCAGGGGAAAGAGAGAGTAAAGGGACAGACAATGTGGGCAAGACCCTTTATTGTGGTTTCTATGGGAAGGCACAGGTGAGTCTGGGTAAGCAGGTGTAAGACTGCCTACTTTGTGTCATTTCAGTGGGTTCCAGGACACAGTGGTGTCTGGAGTAGTCTGTCCCTGCCCCTGGGGTGATCAGGGCAGGGGATAGTGGCCCAGAGTGTAAGAATTTCTTACAAGAGGTGATTGGGTATAAAGGCTCTGAATTGGTTGCTTTACATGTGAAAGCTTTGCTGGCAGGCAAGCTGTTGACCATCTCTAGGGATTAAGTGAGCCTGCCAGGGAAAGTCCCTCCAAAGTCGGCAAGGCCTGAGATGTCAAAGCATTAAATACAGAAGGTAGAAAATATGGTTACTGTACTTGCTATAACCAGAATTTGAGCCCTCGTATTAAGTTCATGAAGGTTAGCCAACCAGTGCATCTTAGCAACATTAAAAGTTCATTTAGAGCCTATGTTGTAAAGGCAAAAAAAGGAATCGGCCTCCTTTGAATTTTGCCCATTAAATTATTTCAGTAAATTTTGGATTTCCTTTTTTTTTTTTTTTTTTTTTTTTAGAGATTTTATGTATTCATTTGCGAGAGAGAGCGAGAGAGCGAGCAAGCAAGTGTGACAGAGCAGAACCCAGGGGGAGCAGCAGGGAGAGGTAGAGGGAGAAGCAGACTGACTCCTTGCCCAGCTGGGAGCTTGACATGGGGCTCTTTCCCAGGATCCCAGGATCAAGACCCAAGCTGAAATCAGATGACTAACCATGTGAGCCACCCAGGTGCCCTTGTAAATATTGGATTTACAATTGGGTCAAATTTTGAACCTATGTTGAATTAGTCAGTTGGGGTGGGGAGGTTTCAGCCTCCTGTATTCAGATTTCTCTCTTCCACTCCTCCTTCGCTTGGGTTTGTGTCTTCCTGGATATAGGTGTGGGGTGGGGGAGTGTCTTTTTACCCTGTTCCTCTTCCTCGGATTTTTCTTCCAGAGAGCCTCAAATCAGCATCATCAGCCTTGGAGCTTCTGTCGTGGCGATGGTTGTATGGTTTCCAGTCTCCTGGCGGAAGTCAAGGTGGGAACTGATCCCCTCACTGTGCCACAGGGGTCCCCCATAACCCTGAGGATCAGGATCTTGTGCCAAACAGGTTTAGGCAATGGAGTTGTCAGTGGAAGAGCACAGGACCCACAGCCTAGTCTTTGATAAAGCAAAACCATCTTCTGCTACAGCCCTACTTTCTCTCAGGGGGGTCTGTTTCCCCTGCCCCCCTTTCCCACTCTACAGATTCCCTCAGGATAGATTTTCATGTCTAGCCACATAAAGTCATGAGTTTTTGTTTCTGTCCCCATCTAATCACACATGGTGCACACGTTCTGGGTATTTATGGGTAAAGGGAGCTGGATTGGTCAGCCCACAGATGGCTGTCCTCTTCCTGTGGGAATGCCAGTCCATCTCCCCAGTGTTGGAGTCCACAGACAGCAAAATCATTTCATCCATGGCCAGAGTCAGAGCCTCAAGCCCCTGCCTCACAAGATGAGTCTATCGACGAGCTGAGGAGCAACAACACTACGAGAAAGGCTGGGGAGGGATTTAGAAATGGGAGATAAGTGGAACACCAAACACCCCCCCCCCCCCCCCGCCGCCTCCAGTTTTCTGTTTTTCATCAGCTCGTGGGCCCTGCACTGCCATGAATGTGCACCTCAAAGCCCTGAGGGGTCAGGAAGACACATGATAACAGAGAGAGTAGCAGCAGCTCAGGAGCCCAGCAAGGCCACTCCCATTGCCTGAACCACAGTGACTGAGGGGGAAGCCAGGGAGCCATTCTTACATTTCCCTGGGGTTGAGGCCCCCCTCCTTTCCACCCACAACACAGAGGTCCATCCCCAGGACTGTGCTTGGGGTGCACTTTCCTCCTTAGGATCTGCAAGTCAGCCCCAAGTACTGGCCCAAAACCCAGTCCCTGGAGCTCAAGCACACCAGTCAGCATGTTCAACAGTTGCCAACCTCAGGGGGAAGACTTGGAGACCAAAAGAAGCCACATGCAAGTTACATAGGTGACACCTCACTCCTAGATAGTCAGTTCTCATTCATTCTCACTTTGTTGGCAAGGATGGGACATTAGTTTGGAAATGGATGGCAACCTCCATGTGAGATAACAGAACATGGGCCAAAACACAAGCTGGCCAGCGATGGCCAGTTCCCTCCCAGATTGTGACTGTCACCTCTGAAGCCAGTTAGTTAGCAAAGGAGCAGATCAAGCTGATCCTGTGTCCTCATTTAACGTGGGGACACCCTGTTTGTGATGCCACTTGTTTTAATCACCTTCTCCTCAGGTCCCTGATGCAAGAGAGATTCCTTCTCGACTTGTGGGGATCCCCTGACACCTGAAACGTGTGATTGACAAGAGTTTAATAGTCACATATGCTCCTACTTTAGGGGAGAAGGATACCACACACTGTGCAGGGCTGCACAGAGTCTGTACTTGAGAACTGAGAGAACAAGCAGGGCCTTGGAAGGTAAGACTTGGTTGAAACAAGACGGTGTGGCAGGTCCTTGTTCCCATGGGAGGATATGAGTAGCTTGCTTGAAGAATTCATGTAACTGAATGCTGCTCTCCAAAAACCAATAGGCAGTATGTCTAGTCCCTCTGGTGAGAAAGGTGTTTGGTTAAGAGACCTTCCCCATGGGGCGCCTGGGTGGCTCAGTGGGTTAAAGCCTCTGCCTTTGGCTCAGGTCACGATCCCAGGGTCCTGGGATCGAGCCCCACATCGGGCTCTCTGCCTGCCTCTCTGCCTACTTGTGATCTCTGTCTGTCAAATAAATAAATAAACAAACAAACAAACAAATAAATAAATAAAATCTTTAGGGGAAAAAAAAAAAAAGAAGAGACCTTCCCCATGAGTGAAGTGGGAGAGGAGAACATGCATGATGCCATTTGAGTCCCTCTTTGATTTTCCAGGTGTCAAGACAGGCCTTACTAAGGAATCTTAATTTCAGACCTTATGCTACAAGAGGGTATGGCAAAATAATTCTTCGAGAACTAATAATGGAATTTCACAGTGAAACAGTATACAAAATAAACATGTAAAGGTAAATTGTATTGCTATACGTAGCAATGAATATGTGGGCTCCACAGTCAAACATACATTCCCAATTACTGGTACAAAGAAACTACTTCAGGATAACCGTGCATTGCATGCCCAGTGCATGTCCAGGAGCCACATACTGAAAGCTATTTAGCACTGATAAAGGAAATCAAAGATAAAAGTAAATGGAGAGATACACCACGTTCATGATTTGGAAGACTAAGCATCATAAAGATGTCAATTTTCTCCAGATTGACAGATTTATTGTCATTCCTATCAAAATCCTGTCAGCTTTGTCTGTTTTTGCAGAGATGACAAAAATATTCTAATGTATGTGGAAAGACAAGGGAATTAGAGCAGTTTCAAAAACAATTTTGAAAATAATACTAATGGGGAACACAGTCTATGGAGTTTCAGAACTTATTAGTAGTTATAATAAGGAAGATTGTGTGGTATTTGCAGGGCAGACACAAGGAACAAAGAACCCAGAAAGAGTCCCCACAAATATGCCCAACTGCATTTTGAAAAGGGTGCTAAAGCAATTCCATGGAAGAAAGCTGGGTTTTGTGTTGATGACAGCCATCTGTAGCTTGTGATGAACTCAGGCCAATCTCAGAAAACAGCTGCAGAAGAAAAGGAAGAAGGTGGTTTGACCAAGGTCCTACCAGGTGGGAATGGGAAAGGAGAGAAAGTGTGTGCCCAGGGTTGTGTGGGCGGGGCCCAAAGAGCTATCCAATGATGCTTTCCGAAGGCTGAGGGTGCGGGGAAATTGTCCAATCAGTGGGTGGGCAGAGGCACCAATGAGCGGGACGGTTGTTAGGATAGCTGACGTGGGTGGGTCACTGAGAGGCCTCAGCTGAGCGCGGGGGAACCAACTCGCATTTTGCAGCCTTCTGTGAGGCTTGCTTCTTGCCTGGCGTCTCAGGATCCCGCTACCTTGCCCCAGTGGGCGCAGCACCTCAGAACCTCCAAGCCCATGGCCACTGGTCTGAAGACGCCCTCTTTCACCTCCTGTACTTCCTCCTCAAGGTCGACGCAGAGGACGAGGGAGTGAGCGGCCCTTGGGAAGATGCTTCTCTGCGCAGAGGTACCTGTAGGGCATGGTGTCAGGGCCCCGTGTCCCCGGGGGCTGGGGCCTCGCTGGGAGGCGGGCCTGTGTCTCAGGAAGACACTGGTTTGCCAAAAGGTAGTTGTCGGCTCGTGCGCCGCTCGTTTCACAGCTGTGAAGAGCCCGGAGCGGGGCTTCGTTTATGGAGCGGCTAATTATCTCACCTGTGCCGTGCGCCGGGCCTGGGGATAGCGGGAGTGGGAATGCGGCCTGAAGCAGGCAGGTGGGGTGTTGGCTTTCTTGGGGCTAAAGTCTTCTGGAAGACTGATGTGAAGGGAGTAAGTGTAGCGTTGACAGGGGAGAAGTTTGGGTTCTCCCTCTTGAGTAGGTTACATTCTACTGGGGGCTGTCAGGTTCCCCATTATGCACCTGAGATCAGGCCAGTCGGGGTGTGTGTGTGGGGGGGTGGATGGCCTTCCTTTTGGGTGGGTCATGGGTGTTCATTGATTGGGAACACGTGATAATTAGAACTGACAGGATGTGTGAGGGACTCACCACCTGGCTGGAAAAGACAGAAAGGAAATAATGGCCCGTGAAATTCGTCATTACTGTTTTGCATTGAGTGCTGAAATACAGGGTGCGTTAGAGTTTGCAATTTACTGAGTAACGTTTAAGCTGAGACCAGAAGGCTGAGAAATAAAGGCGGATGTGTGGGTGTTCAGTTAGAGCAGGGAAGGGTGTGTACTGTTAAAGGAATTGAGGGAATGTCCTTGAAGCTCCGGCCACATGGGGACTGTCGGGTGGGGAAAAACCAAGGTTTGGGGTGAAGACTTGGACTTTCTGTAGCGTCTTGGAAACTAACCATAGTGATTTAAAACATAGGGTCCAGACCCAAGCTGATCCTAGCTCTGCCTCTTATAAGCCGTGTTGCTAAAGTATTGTATGTCTCAGTTTCTTGATGGGAGAAACGGGGATAATAATAATCCCACTTCATAGAAGATTATAAAGATGACATGATATTTAACATTAATAAAACACTTAGAGCCATGTCTGGCATGTAGTAGGTGTTAGTGGTGGTTGATTCAAGAAAGAAATAAATACATAGATAAGTTTTGAAGTCTTGGAGGCAGTCTCTAGTGACATTTGTGAAGTTAAATGGATTCCACCGAACTTCATTTCTTCTCCAGCTTTCAGGTGTTGTTGACCACATGTGTCACACTATTGAATTAGACATAATTTTTCTCATATCGACAGTTACTTGCCAAGAGAATCTGAAGTGCCATTGAAATGGTGAGAGGGAAATAGAATGCTTTTCAGTACCATATCCCAATTAGGTATATTTAAAATTTCCTGACAAATTGATATATTTAATATTTGTTGCTAACAGTTTGTGCAAAATTGCTTACTTAAACAGAATAAATTGACTGTAGAGTAATTCAGACACAGAATAAGGACAGAGAAGTAGTATAACTAGAGCTTGCCTTTTCTTGACTCTCTATGGGTAAATTTTTATAATTTCTCTGTTCTTCTCTGCCTCAGTTTCCAATGTCCTCCTGTGTCTGCAGCCATGTAAACATTGTAGGGGAAGTTTGGGTTTGGAATTGCAGAGACTAAGGCAGTTGTACTCAGCCCCAATTGTAAACCAGCAAAGCTTGAGGGGCTTTTTGGTTTTTGTTTGTTTGTTTGTTTGTTTGATTGTTTGAGGGACAGAGTGAGAGACAGAACAGGAGCTGGGGAGAATACCAGAAGGAGAAACCGAGTCCCTGCTGAGAGGAGAGCCTGATGCGTGGCTCATTCCAGGGACTCCAGAATCATGAGCTGAGCTAAAGGCAGGTGTTTAAATCACTGAAGCACCCTGGCACCCAGTTGTGGGGGCTTTTTAAAGAAAAGACAGATGCTTACGTCCTACTCTAAACTCACTGAATCAGAGCCATCTGATTGGAAAGGACAGGAAGGAAATGACCCGTGAAATTCATTACTGTTTTGCATTGAGTGCTGAGAAATACAGGGTGCATTAGAGTTTGTAATTTACTGAGTAATGTTTAAGCTGAGACCAGAAGGCTAAGAAATAAAGGCGGATGTGGGAGGGTGTTCAGTTAGAGCAGGGAAGGAGTGTGAACTGTTAAAGGAATTGAGAGAATGTCCTTGAAACTCGGGGCACGTGGGGACCGTGGAGTGGGGAAAACCAAGGTTTGGGGTGAAGACTTGGACTTTTTGTAGGTTCTTGGAGACTAATCATAGTGATTTAAAACATGGGGTCCAGACCCAGGCTGATCCTAGCTCCGCTTCTTATGAGCCGTGTTACTAAACCATTGTATGTCTCAGTTTTCTGATGTGCGAAATGGGGATGATGATAATCGCACTTCATAGATGATTGTAAAAGTGAAATGATATTTAACATTAATAAAACACTTAGAGCCATGTCTGACATGTAGTAGGTTTCAGTGGTGGTTGATTCAAGAAATAAATAGGGGCACCTGGTTGGCTCAGTGGGTTAAAGCTCTCTGCCTTTGGCTCAGGTCGTGATCCCAGAGTCCTGATACTGAGGCCTGCATCGGGTACTCTGCTCAGCAGGAGCCTACTTCCCCTTCTCTCTCTTCTTCTGCCTCTCCACCTACTTGTGATCTCTGTCAGATAAATAAATAAAATCTTAAAAAAAAAAAAAGAAATGCATACATACATAAGTTTTAAAGACCTGGAGGCAGTCTGTGGTGACATTTGTGAATTTAAATGATTCCACTGAACTTCATTTCTTCTCCAGCTTTCAGGTGCTGTTGACCACATGTGTCACACTGTTGAATTAGAAACAATTTTTCTCATATTGACAGTTATTTGCCAAGAGAATCCGAAGTGCCACTGAAATGATGAGAGGGAAATAAAATGCTTTTCAATACCGTATCCTAGCTAGGTGTATGTAAAATCTGATAAATTGATTTATTTAATATTTGTTGGTAAAAGTTTGTGCAAACTTGCTCATTTAAAGTAAATTGACTGTAGAGTAATTCAGACACAGAATAAGGACAGAGAAGTAGTATAGCTAGAGCTTGGCTTTTCTTGACTCTCTATGGGATAGTTTTTATAATTTCTCTTTTCTTTTCTCTCAGTTTCCAATGCCTTCCTGTGTGGGCAGCCTAAACATTGTAGGGGAAGTTTGGGTTTGGAATTGCAGAGACTAAATAGTTGTATTCAACCCAAAGTGCAAACCAGCAAAGCTTGGGACTTTTTTTTTTTTTTAAGATATTCATTTGTTTATTTGAGGGACAGAGTGAGAAACAGAACAGGAGCTGGGGAGAGGACTAGAGGGAGAAACCGAGTCTCTGCTGAGAGGGGAGCCTGATGCAGGGCTCATTCTAGGTACTCCAGGGTCATGAGCTGAGCTAAAGGCAGGTGTTTGCCTCACTGAGCCACCCTGGCACCCAGCCTATGGGGCTTTTTTAACGAAAAAACAGATCCTTGTGTCCTACTCTAGACTCACTGAGTCAGAGCTGTCTGCGATAGGCCCCAGGGTACAAGGACCAAGCATGTTTGCCATCTGGACGCATTTAATCAAAGCTTTTTTGGCACTGGGCTTTCCGTCATCTAAAAAAACATGCAGTGAGATTGGGAGACCCCATGAATTAATGTTTGATGACACTTAGCAGGGCTCTGTCCTTCAGGTTCTGGGATATCGTGATCTGCATGTTTGATGTAATGTGTTACACCCTTAGCTCTTGTCAGAAAATTATGGATTGTTTTTTCTTTTGTTTTGTGTATAAATTTTGTGTATTTAACAGACAGCAAGCCAGAGAGCATAAGCAGGGGGAACAACAGAGGGAGAGGGAGAAGCAGGCTCCCCGCTGAGCAGGGAGCCCAACAAGAGGCTGGATCCCAGGACCCTGAGATCAGGACCTGAGCTGATATCAAGAGTCAGACGCTTAGCCAAACTGAGCCACCCAGGCACCCTTACAGGACCTGATGTCTTAGGAAAATAAATTGCAGGGGCTAAAGAAAGAGAAGGGAGAAAGTGAGGCCTGTAATTAAAAGAGGCTTGAGAGACCTGTTGACCAATCACAAGGTATGGGTCTTATTCTCACTCAGGATTTAACAAATGCATAGAGTCAAAATATTAATGAGATAATCAGATAAATTTGAACTCTAACCTGACATGTCATGACATTGAGAAATTATTTTGAAATGTTTAAAGAGTGATGATAGTTTTGTGGGTATATCTATGTGTGTGTCCAGCAAGGGCAGTTTTGCTCCCTAGGAGACGTTTGGCAATGTCTAGGACATATCCGGTGGTCAGAAGCAGGAGTGAGGTAGAGGCTACCCTCATGTCGTGTATGGAGACCAGGGCTGCTGCTAAGCATCATACTATGCTCAGTACAGTGCCCTCAGCCAAGAATGATGGGACCCAAGATGTAGGGAATGCCAAGGTTGTGAAACCGTGTTCTGGAGACAAGTGTTGAAGTAGCTGTGGGTCAAATGATAGGATGAAGATATTTGCTTCAAAATGTTATGGGGGTTGTGGCGATGGGCCATGAGTTGAGAATTATTTAAGTTAGTGATGGGAGTTCCTTATACCATTCTCTCTACTTGGGTGTGTGTGTATATGTATCTATCTGTATGTTTATATTGTTTGTGTGTGTGTGTGTGTGTGTGTGTGTGTGTGTGTAGTATGTGTATATATTATATACTATTGTAAATTTTCATAACAAAAGCTCACAAGCTTGCTACGGGCGATGTAGAGTCTGTGTTCACGTGGTTCCTGGTGCCAGCAGGTGGGGAGGCTGGACAAGCTGAGACGGTGGGTTTGCAGGAGTGGCAGCAGTGGCGTCCTTCCGGGCTCAGTCTGCAGTGGGATGTTGGTGGTGTCTGACTGTCTAGCTTCACTTTATGCCTGTTGCTTTTTTTGTTCATTTTTTGTCTTGTTCTTTGGGCTTCCTAATAGCCCTTCAATAAATTATTTTTCTGTTTAATTCAGTCATGATCAGTTTCTGTGAAGCAAGAATTCTGACTTACACAAGAAAAGGGTGAAGTCGATGTATAGGGAATATCTGATTTGACAGACTGTGAGAGGAGAGAGAGGAATTAGAAGAAATAGATATATAAAAACATACATGTCATTTATATATCTAACAGCTAAAATTTACAGAGTGTATATAGTATGTATATATATATATATACATGCATATATATATGTATATATATATAAAATATTTGAGAGAAAGAAAATCTCATGGCTTCTGCTTTTCTTGTTCTTAACCTCTATCCCTCTTGAGACCACAGTTTATTTATTTATTTATTTTTTAACATATAATGTATTATTAGCCCCAGGGGTACAGGTCTGTGATCGCCAGGTTTACACACTTCACAGCACTCACCATAACACATACCCTCCCCAATGTCCATAACCCCACCACTTTCTCCCTACCCCCCTCCTCCAGCCACCCTGTTTGTTTTGTGAGATTAAGAGTCTCTTACAGTTTGTCTCCCTCCCAATCCCATCTTGTTTCATTTATTCCTTCCCTACCCCCAAAACCCCCACATTGCATCTCTACTTCCTCATATCAGGAAGATCATATGAGAGTTGTCTTTCTCTGATTGACTTATTTTGCTAAGCATAATACCCTTTAGTTCCATCCACATTGTCACAAATGGCAAGATTTCATTTCTTTTGATGGCTGCATAGTATTTTATTGTATATATATACACCACATCTTCTTTATCCATTCATCTGTTGATGGACATCTAGGTTCTTTCCATAGTTTGGCTATTGTGGTTATTGCTGCTATAAACATTTAGGTGCACATGCCCCTTCCAATCACTGCATTTGTATCCTTAGGGTAAATACCCGGTAGTGCAGTTGCTGGGTCATAGGGTAGCTCTATTTTCAACTTTTTGAGGAACCTCCATGGTGTTTTCCAGAGTGGCTGCACCAGCTTGCATTCCCACCAACAGTGTAGGAGGGTTCCCCTTTCTCTCCATTCTCACCAGCATCTGTGATTTCCTGACTTGTTAATTTTAGCCATTCTGACTGATGTGAGGTGGTATCTCATGCTTTTGATTTGTATTTCCCTGATGCCAAGTGATGTGGAGCACTTTTTCATGTGTCTGTTGGCCATCTGGATGTCTTCTTTGCAGAAATGTCTGTTCATGTTCTCTGCCTGTTTCTTGATTGGATTATTTGTTCTTTGGGAGTTGAGTTTGCTAAGCTCTTTATAGATTTTGTATACTAGCCCTTTATCTGATATGTCATTTGCAAACATCTTCCTCCATTCTGTCAGTTTTCTTTTGGTTTTGTTGATTGTTTCCTTGGCTGTGCAAAAGCTTTTGATCTTGATGAAATCCCAATAGTTCATTTTTGCCCTTGCTTCCCTTACCTTTGGCGATGTTCCTAGGAAGAAGTTGCTGTGGCTGAGGTTGAAGAGGTTGCTGTCTGCGTTTTCCTCAAGGATTTTGATAGATTCCTTTCTCACATTAAGGTCCTTCATCCATTTTGAATCTGTTTTTGTGTCTGGTGTAAGGAAATGGTCCAGTTTTATTTTTCTGCATGTGTCTGTCCAATTTTCCCAACACCATTTGTTGAAGAGGCTGTCTTTTTTCCATTGGACATTCTTTCCTGCTTTGTCAAAGGTTAGCTGACATAGAGTTAATGGCTCATTTCTGGGCTGTCTATTCTGTTCCATTGATCTATGTGTCTGTTTTTGTGCCAGTACCATACTGTCTTGATGATGACAGCTTTGTAATAGAGCTTGAAGTCTGGAATTGTGATGCCACCAACTTTGGCTTTCCTTTTCAACATTCCTCTGGCTATTGGGTGTCTTTTCTGATTCCATATAAATTTTAGAATTATTTGTTCCATTTCTTTGAAAAAAAAAACTGATGGTATTTTGATAGGGATTGCATTAAATGTGTAGATTGCTTTAGGTAGCAGAGATATTTTCACAATACTTGTTCTTCCAGTCCATGAGCATTGAACATTTTTCCTTCACTTTGTGTCTTCCTCAATTTCTTTCGTGAGTACTTTATAGTTTTCTGAATAGAGATTCTTTGCCTCTTTGGTTAGGTTGATTCCTAGGTATCTTATGGGTTTGGGTACAATTATAAATGGGATCGACTCCTTAATTTCTCCTTCTTCTGTCTTGTTGTTGGTGTAAAGAAATGCGACTGATTTCTGTGCATTGATTTTATATCCTGACACTTTACTGAATTCCTGTACAAGTTCTAGCAGTTTTGGAGTGGAGTCTTTAGGGTTTTCCACATATAGTATCATATCATCTGCAAAGAGTGATAGCTTTACTTCTTCTTTGCTGATTTGGATGCCTTTAATTTCTCTTTGCTGTCCTATTGCTGAGGCTAGGACTTCAAGTACTATGTTGAATAGCAGTGGTGATAATGGATATCCCTGCTGTGTTCCTGACCTTAGCAGAAAAGCTTTCAGGTTTTCCCCATTGAGAATGATATTCACGGTGGGTTTTTCATAGATGACTTTGATAATATTGAGGTATGTGCCCTCTATCCCTACACTTTGAAGAGTTTTGATCAGGAAGAGATGCTGTACTTATTCAAATGCTTTTTCAGCATCTATTCAGATTATCATATGGTTCTTATTCTTTCTTTTATTAACATATTGTATCACATTGATTGACTTGCAGTTGTTGAATCAAGCTTGCAGACCTGGAATATATCCCACTTGGTGGTGGTGAATAATCCTTTTAATGTACTTTTGGATCCTATTGGCTAATATTTTGGTGAGAACTTTCGCATCTGTGTTCATCATGGATATTGGTCTGCAATTCTCTTTTTTGATGGGATCCTTGTCTGGTTTTGGGATCAAGGTAATGCTGGCCTCATATAATGACTTTGGAAGTTTTCCTTCCATTTCTTTTTTTTTTTTTTTTAAGATTTTATCCATTTACTTGACAAAGAGAGATCACGAGTAGGCAGAGAGGCAGGCAGAGAGAGAGAGAGAGGAGGAAGCAGGCTCCTGCTGAGCAGAGAGCCCGATGTGGGACTCGATCCCAGGACCCTGAGATCATGACCTGAGCCGAAGGCAGCGGCCCAACCCACTGAGCCACCCAGGCGCCCCCATTTCTATTTTTTGAAACAGTTTCAGGAGAATAGGAATTAGTTCTTCTTTAAATGTTTGGTAGAATTCCCTTGGGTAGCTGAGGCCACAGTTTAATTCTTGTCTAGGGATATTATGAGATAGCCCCATACCATATTGCTTTATATAAGAAACTCTACTTTCTACTTAAGTAAATGCAAGTGGTCTCTGTCACCTACAACCCAGAGAAGCTCCTCATAGTTTAGATGATGATGTGCTCACCTAACCACCTTTTTGCTATACCTGCTTTTGCTCACTGCTGTGCAGATGTTCCACAAATGTCTATTTAACAGGCACATGATTGTTATTTGGCTCCAGACAAGGAACAAATGCGCTATTCATGACAGCAGAAGCACTCTGGTCTTCTTGGCATTTCAAATAATCATTGTAAGTGGCACACTTATTGAGAGTTCATTCTGTTGCATGTGCCCTCTTTCATAAGTTTTGCCGGCAAGCCTCAGTCTCTCTGAACACCCCTGACTGTAGGGTCCTCAGGCCTTGGGTTTGTGAGGCACAAGGAATGAATGAATGAATCCAGTGGGGTCCCCTGAGAGACAGCCTGCCAGCCTCTCTTGGTGGGTCCTATACTGATGGACAGAAGCCATTCCAACTTCATTGATGAAGGTGGCATATAAGGTGGAAGATTGTTCAGGCAGGGTGGCCTGGGTTTTCTGAGAACAGGCTTTGAGTCAAATAGCCTCAGACTATAGTCCTAACTCTACCCCATGCTCCTGTGCTTCCTTAGGCATGGTATTTAACCTCTCTATCCTACAGTTTCCTCATCTGTAAAGTGGTCTGTTTTAAGGATTCAATGAAAAAAATATGTATACATACATAAATTCAAGGAGAAGATGGTACATGTGAAGCATTCTAGACGTGGTGTTTTTATTATTACTCAATATTGTGGTTAATATTATCATAGGGACGTTCTTCTGGTATAAAGAGCATGAAGCAGGAGATGCTTTATGTAGAGGGTGGTCAAATTTTTGGCCCCTTCCAGGCCCTGTGGTTGCCATGATGCCATTTACTCATCAGCTCAGGGATCTCATGCTTGGGTGACCCCTTCTGGGCCAGCACATTAATTACACATTCTTGGTAGCTCCCAGGGGCCTGGTCTGGTGGGGAGGGTTTCTGTGTTTGAGCTCTTGGGTCCTGGCTACCTGGACTCCACCACCTTCTACCTTGTGACACTCAGTACCTAATAACCCTGTGACAGAAAGTAATTCAGGCTATCCAGTAGGGTTGTTGGTGACAATTAGATGGAATGATACATATAAAATGCCTGACACATGTTAAGAAATGTTTCACCTCTTTCCATTTTCTTATTCTTTTTTACTAGCTCCCAGAACAACGCATTTCTACCCATTTCTGTTTCAGAGAGGTGAGGTGATTTGCTGAAGGCCATACTGTGAGACGAATAAGTTGAGGAAAAGACATGGCAGGGGTAGTGAAGAGCATGAGTAGAAGCCGGGAAGTGAGAACTCGCTGTGAAGCTGCGGGGTGGCTGGAGAGCCAGGTGTGGGTGAAGGAAGGGTGTGGGATGAGTTTAGGAAGGACTTTGGATGCCCTGGGCTGAAAGACAGTGGGTCTCCGAGGGATTTTGAAGTTGGAGTTGTCGCTCTCGCCAGCAAGAACGACCAGGAGACCTCAGCGAAGCAAGCTTTATTTCTGGGTAGCTGTTGGGATCTCCTCTCTCCCCCGCCCGCGCATGTCTATATATACCAAGGTTGCACAACCAATCACTCGCAGCCACATAGATACAAAATCTTAAGTTCCGCCTACTGGCTCGCATCCAGCCGCCATCTTAATGGCGTGTTTACTTTCGGGCAACGAAAAAGTCATGCGGCGCCCGAGGCTCCCACGGGCCCAGCCGGAGCAGCTCCGCATCGTCGCCACCTGGCGGCGGCAACGGCTTGAGGCAGCGGCGGCCGAGGCAACGAGCGGCACGGCGGAGCCCAAAAGCATCACCGCGCATGCGCTACAAGCTGCTCGGGCACCGACATGGAGTGACCTCGTTTAATTTGTGTTTTCAGAGCATTCCAGAGGAGGTTGGAGGAGGAGCCAGTAGAGACAGAGTGATTCTAGAGGAGGAGGATCTTCTCTGAGGGATCAGGGCAGGCAGTGCAGAAGGTTTGAAGCAGGATGTGATAAGGTCTGGGTCCTAAGGAAGGCACAGCCCCCTGGGGAAGAAGAGGCCTGCATGGGAGGGAAAATGACATAGAACAGTGCCCAACCTCAGATGCCTGGAGCACCCAGCCTGGAACCGCTGGTCACCCAGGTATACGGTGCCAGGTCCCAAATGCACAGAGCAGTGTATTCAGATCAGATGGGATCAGAGCAATAGATTCTCTCAGTTCTGCCTTGGTCACTAGAACTCAGGACTTAGCTTCCTCAAGCCCTGCTTTATTATGGCTGCTCTCTCTTCCCAAGGGGTCTATGTGTGTGTTGGAACAAGGGACCAATATCTTCGTCACCGAACCAGGAGAGAAACCTTATTTTTGTCTGTGAGATGCTACCTGCCTCCAGCCTTCAAAAAACAGTGCAGCATTTTTCGTCACCAGGCAGATGTGATTTCAAGTACACTGTACAACCTTGAGAAGCTCACCTCATTTCTGTGTCCTTGGTTTCCTTATATAGACAATGGGGGTTATTATGCTGTCTTCTTCCTAGAGTTGCTGTAAAGATGAGATAGTGCATGTGTACACGTTATCTCAGAACATAGCATGAAGTGCAAAACGAAGCATTGTTTCTTGCCTTGTCATTTGTGGCCTTATTCCCAGGTAGGATAGTTTGGTTCCCATCCTGACATAAGTCGTGAGAGCCATTTTGTTTTCGATACAGATGGCAGTGACTACAAGGGAGTCTGAATACATGACCAAAAAGACTTGAACTGTCCTCAGTGGTCCGGAGCCTCTGATTCCAGGAACAGTTCAAGGGTCCCCATGGGGGCATAGCCCATATGGAACTTACTCAGGAGCTTTCTGGGACTGGGTGACCCTTCTCACTTGATAATGGCACAGCTGAATTTCCCAGCAGGGATCACTAATCACAGCAGCCACTGATCCCACAAAAGATGGAGCTGAGCTCTTTCCAGGCATCCAGGACAAATATGGTTGATGCTCATGATCTTTGGTTTCAGTCCACTAAGGGGAGAAGAAGCAGCAAATTCCCCCTCTTCCATGGAGTAGGTCATGGTTAGACATAGACTATGGATTAGCTTCCAACTTCTCTTACCTCTAAAAGTCAGCCCTTCCTTCCTTCCAGCCTGTCTGCCCCTCAAATCATAACAAATGCTGACCTGCTGGGATATGTTTGATGGGGTTTAAAGGGCGGAAAGGCAAAAAGGGGAGCAAGGATATATCCCATATCTTCTCACATATTCACCGTATGTGAATTCCACATTTTCATGAAGATTCATCACCACCCTATGTGATAGATACTGTCATTCCCATTCCCACTTTAATTTTAGGTGAAGAAACTAAAGGTGAGAAGGGGAAGAAGTAAAGGCCCCTGACACACAGCTGCCAACAGCATCCTTGTGAGGAGTGTCATATACACAGGGAGAGGGGAGGGATGGCTGAGCACAGCTTGAGACACAGGCTGCCACACTGCCTCTGCCTGAAGCAAGCCTCCTTCATGGGAGGAAGAGCTACGCAGACCACTGCTTCTCAAATGTCCCCCAGAGGCTGTGTGGCAATGCAGCTCTGACTCAGTGGATCTAAGTGGGTCCTAGGAAGCCACATTTTACAATTTTCAGGTGATGACAGATGCTGCTGGTTCACACTCGGAATAACAAGGATGTTGTTGATATACTGGAGGTAGCCGAGGGTTAAAAACCACAGACCTGAGGTCAAAATCCATCTCTACCTCTTTTTCACTGTGGCTCCTTGAGTGTCCTCTAGACTGTTTCCCCACCTGTTTAAATGGAATCGTGAAACAGCTGCAGGAACCAACAGGAAGAATACGATATGGTACCACAGACTCTCTTGGTAGCTGTGTGTCAGGGGCACTTGTTTTCATGGCCTTCAGCGGCATACAATACCCTCTCCTGCGTCTGGTCTCTTCTGCTGCTGCCACAGTTCCTGGACGTAGGACCTTGTGTCCTCATTTTAGTCACTTGTTCAAGCTCCGCAGTTTCTTGAGCACTACGCTGGTGTGGACTCGGGAACAATGACACACAGACCGAGATGGTTCCTACTGTCATTGGGCTCAAAATCTGGCAGGGGTGACAGACGTGAAGCACATAATGGGATCAATGTTTCCCAAGATGACACTTGTGCTAAGTCCTGTGCAGGGGAAATGGACACCACTTACTGAGTGTCTCCACGTCTCATGTAGTCAGTCTCATTTTGTCCTCCCATCAGCCCTCGGGTGTAATGTTTTCTGAGTAACTAGATGGACTCACTCATCTCTGCTTTCCCACAGGAGGTCTGAACGAAGTGTTTCTATGTGCTGTGAATAAGAGTGAAAGGACCGTTGGGAGGGCAAGAGGTGGGCAGGGGAGGAGGTGTGGGTCACGGAGTAGGGCCTGGACGGGAAGGGTGGAGTGGTCTTCTGGGTGCGGGCAAAGCTGGGACAGGGCTTGGATGCTGGCTCGGACTTCCGCCTGGGAGCTGGCCACATTGGAGGCCCAGGGAGGAAAGAAAAGGAATAGGGAATGTCTGTGTCTCTCTCCACTGAGGCTGGAGTATCAACTGGCCTTCTCTGACTAGTAAGACCCTTTCTCCATCTTACAGATGGAGGAGGAGAAAGTGGAGAGAAAGCATTGCCAGGAGCAGTCCACTGGCATCTATTGCATAAAGCAGAAGAAAGCACGGATTTTTTTGCCTTTCAGTATAGTGACCTTCAGCTACACTTGGCCCAGTGAAGATCAGCTGAGCCATTTGTGTGCTTCCAGGACTGGGTGACACACAGATAGATAGGCACGGAAGGGCAGGATTTCTCTTCTCCCTTGGCCCTTTGTTATCCGGGATCCTCTCCACCTCCTCCTTAAACTATTAGGAAGTCCCCAGGAGCAGGGTGGCAGGAGTCGGGTCTCAGAGGGGCTGCCGTGATCCTGTGCCCCAGACAACACTGAGAAAGTAGCCCCAGGACATTGTGTCATGAGGACTGGAATGAGGATCCCGTCCATCTCCTTGGGCATGAACACTGTTCCATTCCCTGCTGTCTCCCCCACTGCTATGCCAAATACAACTGAAAACACATCTGTGACCAACTGAGCCAGAGTTTCCGGGGGTGAGTCCCAGGCTGAGCCCTGCTAGGTGCACCTGCTAGGTGCTGAGCCCTGCACCTGTGGCCTGGGATGGGTGCCGGTCACTGTTGTCCCAGACAGGGGTGCCTGTCCCCCTTCTCTCCAGGGGACCTGCATTGGACCTCTGCTTCCTCACATTCTCCCCAGGGCTGCTGGTCCCCAGACCAGATACCTGCCAGTCTGAGTGTGACCAGCACTGCCTCCCAGGGTTTCCTTTGCCTGAGTCCTTCCCCGGGAGCTCCTGCATCTCCTGACACATACTCCCTGTGTGCCTCTCCTCCCCCTTAAACTTGCACGTGTTTAGTCTCTGTCCCTGTGGGACCCAGTGACTTAGAGCATGGATTGGAGCAGACCCATGGGAAACCTTTCTCTGGCCTAGGGTTGTGAGCGATGCTTTTGCCCCCTGCGGTGTGTCTTCCAGCTTTCTGCATTTCCCTGGTTTCTGTGTGGGCCACAGGAGGAAACAGCCGTGTCCTGTCTGGGGACCGACTGTGGTGTCCCAGCAGGAACAGGGGCCTTAGCCCCGAGATTGTGCCCAGAATTCCTAAAGGGGTCCCTAGGATGACATCTCCTCTGTAATCCATTGGGTGTCTCAACATCCAATAAGGGAAATTCTATGTCAGAGAGAGGAAACAAAAACAAAACAAAACAAAACCCAAAACAAGTGCCCTTTGAAAATAGGTGCAGACACAAAGGCACCTATTGAGGGATTCCACTTCCAGAAACCTCCAGAACACGTGCAGGAACAGAAAGAGAAAGCAGCTTAGGGGTTGCGAGGGGCCAGGCTGGGGGAGCAATGGGTAGGAGGGCTTGGGCTCAGGGTCTCCTTTGGGGAAGGAGATATCCTGCAACGATGTTCTGTGGTGTGGTGGCACAGCATTGGGAATGCACTTCATGCTCATGAAGTGTTCAAAGGAAAATGAGAACTTTTATTTAAAATAAATAATACACAGCATACAGGACATGGACGGCGACTAGAACGGTGACTCCATACAGGAGAGGAAGAACACAAGGGGAGGGGATGAAACATTCTGGGAGGATGTCGGGGTCAGGGGATGGAACTGACAGCATTTTTATGGGGAGATCTCCCCGCAGAGCTGTGGGCTCTGGATGCGGGTCTGGGAGCCCCGCAGGAGCAGGTTTAGGGGCCGGGGTTGGGCTAGGGGCGGGGACAGGGTCAGCAGTAGTGGCCAGTGCAGGCTCCAGAGCAGGAGCTGGGTCAGAGGCAGGAATAGGAGCACAGGCAAGGGCAGGGAAAGGAGCAGGAACAATTGATAGAGACTGGGTCTGGGGCGGGAACAGGGGCCTAGGCAGGGGCAGGGGAAGGGATAGTGGTCCTGGCAGGGCCAGGAGAAGGGATGGTGGCAGTTGAAGGGGAAGAAGCAGGGGCAGGGGTTGGGTCTGGGGCAGGAACAGGGGCGCAGGCAGGGAAAGTGGAGGCCATCCTGACAGGGGCAGGGACAGGGGCAAGAACAGGGGTAGGACCTGGGTCTGGGGCAGGTGCAGGGGCAGTGGCCCTGGCAGGGAAAGGAGAAAGGACAGGGGCAGACGCAGGGGCAGAGGAAGGGGCAGGAGCAGGAACTGGGGCAAGTGCATTGGTGATGGCTGGTGCAGGGTCAAGGGCAGGAGCTGGGTCTGGGGCAGGAACAGGGGCACTGGCAGGGGAAGGGGAGGCTGTCCTGGCATGGGCATGGGAAGGGGCAAGGGAAGGGGCAGGAACAGGGGTAGGACCTGGGTCTGGGGCAGGCGCAGGGGCAGTGTCTCTGTCAGAGAAAGGAGAAGGGATAGGGGCAGGGGAAGGGGCAGGGGCAGGAGCTGGGGCAAGTGCAGGGGTGATGGCCGGTGCAGGGTCAAGGGCAGGAGCTGGGTCTGGGGCAGGAACAGGGGCACAGGGAGGGGTCGGGGAAGGGGTGAGACCAAGGGAGGATCTGGGTCAGGGGCCAGAACAGGAGCACAGGCAGGGGCAGGGGAAGTGGGAGTCGCTCTGGCAGGGGCAGGGGAAGGTGGAGAGGCAGAAGCAGGGGTGGGGGCAGGAGCAGGAGCCAGCTCTCCCTGGACAGCATCAGCATCTCCGTGGGCAGGCACCAGGGCACCTGTCGGCTCCCGGTCTCCTCCTGAAGTGATTCCAGACACCATCTCCGCCTCCGGAGTTGCTGAAGTTGGGAGTGGGTCTAGCTCCTCCACTGGAGTAGCTGTGAGAGGAGAGGAGGTCACCCGTGGGCCTGCCCCTCCCTGTGGCTTTGCAGAGACAGGGCACAGCCCAGGGCCTCCCAGATAAGCCGCAGCCACGAAGGAACCCTCACTGGGATGTCTCCCCGACTGCAGTTCACCCCCTGGGTGCTCCGAGCCAAGTCGTGGCTCCTGGCCCCACATCAGCCTGCGGGGGCTTCTCCCTGTGGGGCCCAGCACCGACCCATCCCCACACAGCCACAGGCTCCCCATCCCAGACTTCTCACCCTCGGACTTGGCCTCCGTGGGCTCCGCGTCCAGGGCCGCAGTCCAATGGAGTACCGCGGGCCGTGGTCTGGGAGGTACCGGAGGCCTCCCCAGGACCGGGGACTCTGGGGTCAGGGAGGAGTGCGTGTCTTCCTGCCTCCTTCCTAGTTCATCCGTGGCCTGCCAAGGCAGAGATGGGGAGTGTGCAAGAGGCCTCAGAGCCCTGCCTGGCCATACCCTCCATCCTCCTGCCCAGTGCCCCTGCTTCTCCCGGATCCCACTCAGACCTGTGCGTGCACAGCCCCGCACCTGGGTCAGTGACCCGTCCCTGCAGGGTCTCAGGATAAACCCTGGGCAGAAGGGTGCAGCCCCCACACCCTGTCCCACCTAACCAGCGTTAACCTGTGGTGTGAACATGACCTGCTCACCAGGCATCTGACCTCTCAGCCTGCTCCTGCTTGGGGTGCTCCACCCCCAATGAGCTCTCTTTACACACACACACACACACACACACACACACACGGAGGAGACCTAGGCCTACACGGGTCAGTCAGAAGGTGTGGGTCTGTCTGACTCTGAGCCTCCTGGTGTCACCTTTTGATTCTTTTTGCCAAAGGGCCGGAGGCATTGGGGAAGCCTGACAGGACCTGCCCAGTGAGGGGACGTGTTTGGTGGGCGGGTTCTCCTCTGCCTGCATCCTCTGCGCTTCGGTAGGCAGCACAAGAACATGTTGCTTCCTTCAGGATCTGCACAGAAATGAGCTGGGCAGGGGGGTTTTCTGGGAATGTGGGTGCCTGGATATGTGGGTTCCAATTCTGTTGGGCTCTGTCGTCAGGGAAGTGAGGTCACCACTGCCTGGGGGCTCCTTGACTGACTTCCTCTTCCCACAGAGCTCCCTGAGGGTGCCCTCCCCCAGCTGCTCAGGGCTCACCCTTCGCCCCATGCCCTGTCCATACAGTGACCCCCACACAGCCTCCCCACAGCCCCTGGGAGGCCTGGATGCAGCTGTTGTCCCCGCTGGGAGGGCACAGAGCTGGGTTCAGACCGGGCTCCTGCTCCTGCCCAGGACTGTGAGCCCGGACACACCCAGTGGCTCTCAGGGCCTCCCCAGTCTCCCCGTCTGCACATTGGAGGTGTTCTGGCTTCTCCTTCTAGGGATGCCTTTAGGGGTAGGACCTCTGCATACGTTCCATACCCGCTCTCCCAGGAGGGTGGTGCACACACTTGGCTCAGGGTCAGGGTTAGGTTTAGGGTCAGGGTCAGGGACAGGATCAGGGTCAGTGTTAGGGTCAGAGTTATGGTCAGGGTCAGGGTAGGGTTAGGGTTAGGGTCAGGGTCCAGGTCAGGGTTAGGAGTTAGTGTTAGGTTTAGGATTAGGGTTAGGATTAGGGTTAGGGTTAGGGTTCAGGTTTAGGATTTGAGGTTAGGATTTGGGTTCGCGTTCTGTTTCCAGGTTAGGGTTATGGGTTAGGGTTCAGGTGTCATTGTACTGTTAGCTAACACCTCTATCATGTTACATAATTCTTATTTCTTCTGGTGTTGGGAATATTTACGATCTAGTCTCTCAGCAAGTTTAATGTTTCTGATATCATTGTTGTCTGTAATCACCGTACTGTGTATTAGGTCTTGGGACTTATTTATCCGTCAGCTACACTATGTGCCTTTGACAACACCTCTCCCATTTCTCCACCCCTAGCCCTGGTAACTACCACTTTACTCTGTTTTTACAAGTTTGGTTTTTTTTTTTTTTTTTAGATGCCACATAGAGGGGTACCCTTCAGGGGCATCTGGGTGGCTCAGTTGGTTAAGGTCTAACTTTTGATTTTGGCTTTGGCCATGATATCAGGATTATGAGATCAACCCCTGCATTGGGCTCCAAGCTCAGCATGGAATCTACTTGAGATTCTGTCTCCCTCTCCCTGTGCCCTTCCCCGACTTGCACATGTGCGCTAGCGCTCTCTCTCTTTCTCTCTTTGTCTCTGTCTCTAAATAAGTAAATAGTCTTTAAAAAAAAAAAAGAGGTACTGCATGTTATTTGTCTTTCTCTGTCTGACTTATCTTAGCACAATGTCCTCAAGATCTGTCCTTGTTGTTGTAAGTGGCGGGATTTCCCTGGCGGGATCATAGTCCATTGTAGCTATCTACTACACCTTTATTCACGCATCCATTGAGGGACACTTGGTTGGTTTCCATACCTTGGCTCTTATGAACGATGCTGCCACAACCAAGGGAGTACATATGTCTGTATGGTCTTTCACTGAGTACTTAGTACTGCAAGGACAGTTTTACACACTGTACTTGGATTAAGTCACTCAATTTCCCAAGCATGACAGCAGGAGCCACTATGATCATCCCCCCAGAGCATGAGGCCAAGAGCAGTGCAGTAGTGCACACAGTCACACAGCTAGCGAGCAGGAGAGCAGCTTTGCAAAACCAGTGGTCCAAGTCCAGAGCCAGTCTCCTGAGCACTGCTCTGTCCTGGCCCTTCCCAGCTCCTCCAGAGCCTTTGGTCTAGGCTGGGGTGGCAGTTTGGGTGGCCAGGCTGAGTGGTGAGGAGTGTGAGGAGCCATAGTGAAGGGGAACTGTCTAAATCCTTTTCTCAGAATCACCAAGTCTAAGCAAGATCTTGAGACATCACTAGGCTGAATCTTGTCTCCCCAGATTCCACTTGCTTAGCCTCCACCCATGATGGTACCATCCAGACAGCCGAGCCATGAAGGCAGGGCTTGTGGTCACCTCCAGATCATCAGTTTATCTCCATTAGGCTTCCTGTGTCTTCCAGGAAAACTCCAGCAAAAGGTCATGAGGGTAGAGGGTGCCTGGGTGGCTCAGTGGGTTAAGTCTCTGCCTTCCGCTCAGGTTGTGATCTCAGGGACCTGGGATCGAGCCCTGCATTGGGCTCTCTGCTCATCAAAGAGCCTGCTTTCCCCTCTCTCTGCCTGCCTCTCTATCTCCTAGTGATCCCTCTGTCAAATAAATAAAATTAAAAATAAAAAAGATCATGAGGGTGGAGCCTTTATGAATGGGATTAGTGCCCTTAGAAAAGAGAGCCCAGAGATCTACCTAGCCCCTTCGACCCTGTGAGACTATAAGGAGAATTCTGTGCCTTAGAAGATGGCCCTCACTCAACCATACCTGCCCCCTGATCTTGGACATCTGGTCTTCAGAACTGTGAGAAGTATATTTCTGTTGCTTCTAAGTCACCAAGTCTGTGGTATTTTGTTATAACAGCTCAAATGGACTAAGACGCCCTCCTAAGCAGTTTGTACATCTTAAAATACTTATTTGTTTGAGAGAGAGTGAGAGAACACATGCAGGGTGGTAGGGTCCGAGGCAGAGGAAGAAGCAGGCTCCCCCTGAGCAGGGAGCCCCTGCAGGGCTCAATCCCAGGACCCTGGGATCATGACCTGAGCCGAAGGCAGACACTTAACTGACTGAGTCATACAGATGCCCCGGTAGTGCCTACTTAGTGTACATGTAGTTACTAGGGATGTCTGACATCCCAGCTAGACCATAGCCCTCCTAAGCACAGCAGCCTTCTCTGGGTGACGCACTGCCATCTCTCTCTCTCTCATTCCCAGTGCCTGCCAGAAAGTAGATATTGAATAAATACATAGTGAGTGGATGTTGAAGGCGAGGCTCAGTTATTTCAAAACCTCTTGATTTCTAAAACCCTTTGGGAAGAGTTGGGAAAGAATTCAAACAACCTCCCTCAGAGAAGGACAGATTGTGGAAAGCCGTGCAGACAAGCCACTGAGATCACTGGTTTGAGGAGTTTTTCCTTCCACCTGCGAATTCTGGGGGATGGGTGCTTTTCCCTAAGCTGGTCACGTTTGAGACCACTGAGTCCCACTGGAAGCCCACTGTCACCTCTTCCTCTACTCTGGCCCTGATGGCAAGCTCTCTAGGCTCAGGCAGCTGTTAATTTAAGGTAACAATTAAGTGCCACTAAATTGATCTTTGAATACCATCAAGGAGTCAACAAGAGAGCTTTCCTCTGCCAAACAGAATAAATCCCCAAAGCTGGACAAATGTTCCGAGCTTGACCCAATGAGAGTGGAGCTCAGAATCAAGCATGAGCCTACCCACAGCCTTTGGAAGTGATGAAGTCCATGAGCTCAAAGGGTCTGTGGGGGTACCTCACCTGTGTTTCTTGTCCCTGAAGCTCTTGGAAGTCTCCTGTGGTCCCAGTGATGCCATCAAATCCTTGAGACAAAAATTCACCTGAGCCCATTTAAACATCAAAGTGGCTTTATTTAATAATTCAGGAGTCAGGCAGCATCCCCTCTAGCAAGTAGAGAGGAGCTCTGCTGAGCTGTGGGAAAGGAAAGGTTTTTAAAGGTGGAAAGGGGGTGGAAAAAGGAAATGATTACCAAAGAATGACTTGTCTCAGAGGAGGTCACCTTCTTAAGCAGAACAGAAGGAGTCAAATGGGTGAATCATTAGTGCTGACCTTCTAATTCCATGGTGACTGGTTAAAGTTTGCATTCCTGGGGGGTTGAAATGGGGGTTAGGTTAGGTGTTCAATCTTGGTTTGCTGATGCTGGGGTTTAGTACAAGTGATCCTCTTTGGGGCATGCTATCTCTTTTTATTTTTTATTTATTTATTTTTAAAGATTTTATTTATTTATTAGACAGAAATCACAGTAGGCAGAGAGGCAGGCAGAGAGAGAGAGGGAGAAGCAGGCTCCCTGCTGAGCAGAGAGCCTGATATGGGGCTCGATCCCATAACCCTGAAATCATGACCTGAGCTGAAGGTCATGAGCCACCCACTGAGCGACCCAGGCACCCTGCTATCTCTTTTTAAACATAGCGTACAAGTCTTTCACATCCTTGGTTAAGTTTATTCCTAAATATTTTATTCTTTTGGATTTTATGTAAGTGGAATTGTCTCTGAATTTCTTCTTCAGGTTGTTCACTTCTAGTGCAAAGGAATGAAAGTGATTTCTGTGTGTTGATTTTGTATCCTACAACTTGGCCAAATTTATTAAGCCTAATATGTTAATGTGTGTGTGTGTGTGTGTGTGTGTGTGTGTGTGTGTGTGTGTGTGTCTGTGTTGTGTTGGAATCTTTAGGGCATTCTACACAAAAGATAATTTCACATGCAAGCAGGAATTATTTTTCTTCTTCCTTTCCAATCTGGATGCCATTTATTTCTTTTTCCTGCCTAATAGGTCTGGCTAGAATTTCCAATCCTGTTTTGAGTAGAGGTGGTAAAAGTGGGGATCTTTGTCTTGTTTCTGATCTTAGGGAAAAAGCATTTTGACTTTTATCACTGAGTATTATGTTAATCATCACTTTCTCAAAGATGGCCTTTATCCTGTTGAGGTGACCAGTAGATTTTGTATTGCTATGACCATCTCTAAGGTGGGGTTGGACATAGAGACTTATAGCCAGTGCTGCTTGAATATTTTGTTTTCATTGGCATAAAAAAAATTCCTAGAAGATGAGGTATGTCCATCCATGGTATGTGAGATGATTTTAGGGGGTGCATTCTAGTAGGATTTAAAGAACACCAAGTCCCCCTCTTCCATGGGCAGGATTTTATTTCTCACACAAAATTCTTTTCCAGTTCTTCTGATGATTTGATAACATCAACGGCATCTAAGTCTGGGCTACTGCATTTTTAACACTTCTCTAACACTAATTGATTTTTTTCCTCTTTTTATTTTTTTTAAATTTCTTTTCAGCATAACAGTATTCATTGTTTTTGCACTACACCCAGTGCTCCATGCAATCTGTGCCCTCTCTAATACCCACCACCTGGTTCCCCCAACCTCCCACCCCTGCCCCTTCAAAACCTTAAGATTGTTTTTCAGAGTCCATAGTCTCTCATGCTTCACCTCCCCTTCCCATTTCCCTCAACTCCCTTCTCCTCTCCATCTCCCCTTGTCCTCCATGCTCCACAAATAAGTGAAACCGTATGATAATTGGCTCTCTCTGCTTGACTTATTTCACTCAGCATAATCTCTTCCAGTCCCATCCATGTTGCTACAAAAGTTGGGTATTCATCCTTTCTGATGGAGGCATAATACTCCATAGTGTATATGGACCACATCTTCCTTATCCATTTGTCCATTGAAGGGCATCTTGGTTCTTTCCACAGTTTGGTGACCATGGCCATTGCTGCTATAAACATTGGGGTACAGATGGCCCTTCTTTTCACTACATCTTTATCTTTGGGGTAAATACCCAGGAGTGCAATGGCAGGGTCATAGGGAAGTTCTATTTTTAATTTCTTGAGGAATCTCCACACTGTTCTCCAAAGTGGCTGCACCAACTTGCATTCCCACCAACAGTGTAAGAGGATTCCCCTTTCTCCACATCCTCTCCAACACATGTTGTTTCCTGTCTTGCTAATTTTGGCCATTGTAAGTGGTGTAAGGTGGTATCTCAATGTGGTTTTAATTTGAATCTCCCTGATGGCTAGTGATGATGACCATTTTTTCATGTGTCTGATAGCCATTTGTTTGTCTTCATTGGAGAAGTCTCTGTTCATATCTTCTGCCCATTTTTAAATATGATTGTCTGTTTTGTGTGTGTTGAGTTTGAGAAGTTCTTTATAGATCCTGGATATCAACCTTTTGTCTGTACTGTCATTTGCAAATATCTTCCCCCCTTCCAAGGGTTGCCTCTTTGGTTGACTGTTTCCTTTGCTGTGCAGAAGCATTTGATCTTGATGAAGTCCCAGAAGTTGATCTTTGCTTTTGTTTCCTTTGCCTTTGGAGACATATCTTGAAAGAAGTTGCTGTGGCTGATATCGAAGAGGTTACTGCCTATGTTCTCCTCTAGGATTCTGATGGATTCCTGTCTCACGTTGAGGTCTTTTATCCATTTTGAGTTTATCTTTGTGTACAGTGTAAGAGAATGGTTGAGTTTCATTCTCCTACATATAGCTTTCCAGTTTTCCCAGCACCATTTATTGAAGAGACTGTCTTTTTCCCACTGTACATTTTTTCCTCTTTTGTCAAAGATTATTTGACCATAGAATTTTGAGGGTCCATATCTGGCTCTCTAGTCTGTTCCACTGGTCTGTGTGTCTGTTTTTATGCCAGTACCATGCTGTCTTGGTGATCACAGCTTTATAGTAAAGCTTGAAATCAGGTAACATGATGCCCCCAGTTTTATTTTTGTTTTTCAACATTTCCTTACCGATTCGGGGTCTCTTCTGGTTCCATACAAATTTTTGGATTATTTGCTCCAGCTTTTTGAAAAATACCAGTGGAATTTTGATCAGAATGGCATTAAAAGTACAGATCGCTCTAGGCAGTATAGCCATTTTAACAATGTTTATTCTTCCGATCCAAGAGCATGGAATGGTCTTCCATCTTTTTGTGTCTTCTTCAATTTCTTTCATGAGTGTTCTGTAGTTCCTCAAGTACAGTTCTTTTACCTCTTTGATTAGGTTTATTCCCAGGTATCTTATGGTTCTTGGTGCTATAGTAAATGGAATCGATTCTCTAATTTCCCTTTCTGTATTTTCATTGTTAGTGTATAAGAAAGCCACTGATTTCTGTACATTGACTTGGTATCCTGACACGTTGCTGAATTGCTGTATGAGTTCTAGTAGTTTGGGGGTGGAGTTTTTTGGGTTTTCCATATAAAGAATCATGTCATCTGCGAAGAGAGAGAGTTTGACTTCTTCATTGCCAATTTGGATACCTTTTATTTCTCTTTGTTGTCTGATTGCTGTTGCTAGGACTTCTAATACTATGTTGAACAAGAGTGGTGAGAGTGGGCATCCTTGTCCTGTTCCTGATCTCAACGGAAAGGCTGCAAGCTTTTTCCCATTGAGGATGATATTTGCTGTGGGTCTTCCAAAGATAGATTTGATGAAGTTCAGGAATGTTTCCTCTATCCCTATACTTTGAAGCGTTTTAATCAGGAACGGATGCTGCATTTTGTTAAATGCTTTTTCTGCATCAATTGAGAGGACCATGTGGTTCTTCTCTCTTCTCTTATTAATTTGTTCTAACACATTGATTGATTTGCGAATGTTGAACCATCTTTGTAGCCCAGGAATGAATCCCACCTGGTCATGGTGGATAATCTTTTTAATGTGCTGTTTGATCCTGTTTGCTAGGATCTTGTTGAGAAGCTTAGCATCCATATTCATCAGTGATATTGGTCTGAAATTCTCCTTTTTGGTAGGGTCTTTGCCTGGTTTGGGGATCAGGGTGATGCTGGCTTCATAGAAAGAGTCTGGAAGTTTTCCTTCTGCTTCAATTTTTTGAAACAGCGTCAGGAGAATAGGTGTTATTTCTTCTTTGAAAGTTTGGTAGAATTCCCCAGGGAATCCATCAGGTCCTGGGCTCTTGTGTTTTGGGAGGTTTTTGATCACTGCTTCAATCTTGTTACTAGACATCGGTCTATTCAGGTTGTCAATTTCTTCGTGGTTTAATTTGGGGAGTTTATAGTTTTCCAGGAATGCATCTATTTCATCTAGGATGCTTAGCTTATTGGCATATAACTGTTGATAATAACTTCTGATGATTGTTTCTACTTCCTTGGTGTCAGTTGTGATCTCTCCCTTTTCACTCATAATATTATGAATTTTGTGGCCAATGGTTTATTGATCTTATTGATTCTTTCAAAAAAACAGCTTCTAGTTTCATTAATATGCTCTACTGTATCTCTGGTTTCTACCTCATTGATCTCAGCTCTAATCTTAATTATTTCCCTTCTCATGTGTGGAGTTGGTTTGATTTGTTGTTGATTCTCCAGTTCTTTAAGGTGTAGAGACAGCTGCTGTGTTCTGGATTTTTCAATTTTTTTGAGGGAGGCTTAGATGGCTATGTATTTCCCCCTTAGGACCGCCTTTGCTGTATCCCATAGGTTTTGGATCAAAGTGTCTTCATTCTCATTGGTTTCCATGAATTGTTTAAGTTCTTCTTTGATCTCCTGGTTGATCCAAGCATTCTTAAGCAAGGTGGTCTTTAGCTTCCAGGTGTTTGAGTTCCTTCTGAAATTTTCCTTGTGATTGAGCTCCAGTTTCAAAGCATTGTGATCTGAGAATGTGCAGGGAATAATCTCATTCTTTTGGTATTGGTTGAGTCCTGATTTGTGACCCAGAATGTGGTCTATTCTTGAAAATGTTCCATGTGCACTTGAGAAGAATGAGTATTCTGTTGTTTTAGGGTGGAATGTTCTGTATATATCTATGAGGTCCATCTGGCCCAATGTGTCATTCAGTGCTCTTGTTTCTTTATTGATTTTCTGCTTCGATGATCTGTCTGTTTCTGAGAGAGGCATGTTAAGATCTCCTACTATTAATGTGTTCATATCAATATGACTCTTTATCTTGATTAACAGATTTTTAATTTGGAGTGACCTCGTTTAATTTGTGTTTTCAGAGCATTCCAGAGGAGAGGTTGGAGGAGGAGCCAGTAGAGACAGAGTGACTCTAGAAGATTAGGATCTTCTCTGAGGGATCAGGGCATGCAGTGCAGAGGGTTTGAGGCAGGATGTGATAGGGTCTGGGTCCTTAAGGAAGGTGCAGCCCACTGGGGAATAAGAGGTCTGCACAGGAGGGAAAATGACATAGAACAGTGCCCAAACTCAGATGCCTGGAGCATCCACCCTGGAACCGCTGGTCACCCAGGTATACGGTGCCAGGTCCCAAATGCACAGAGCAGTGTATTCAGATCAGATGGGATCAGAGCAATAGATTCTCTCAGTTCTGCCTTGGTCACTAGAACTCAGGACTTAGCTTCCTCAAGCCCTGCTTTATTATGGCTGCTCTCTCTTCCCAAGGGGTCTATGTGTGTGTTGGAACAAGGGACCAATATCTTCGTCACCGAACCAGGAGAGAAACCTTATTTTTGTTTGTGAGATGCTACCTGCCTCCAGCCTTCAAAAAACAGTGCAGCATTTTTCGTCACCAGGCAGATGTGATTTCAAGTACACTGTACAACCTTGAGAAGCTCACCTCATTTCTGTGTCCTTGGTTTCCTTATATAGACAATGGGGGTTATTATGCTGTCTTCTTCCTAGAGTTGCTGTAAAGATGAGATAGTGCATATGTACACATTATCTCGGAACATAGCATGAAGTGCAAAACGAACATCAAGCATTGTTTCTTGCCTTGTCATTTGTGGCCTTATTCCCAGGTAGGATAGTTTGGTTCCCATCCTGATATAAGTCGTGAGAGCCATTTTGTTTTCGATACAGATGGCAGTGACTACAAGAGTATCTGAATATATGACCAAACAGACTTGAACTGTCCTCAGTGGTCCGGAACCTCTGATTTCCAGGAACAGTTCAAGGGTCCCCATGGGGGCATAGACCACATGGAACTTACTCAGGAGCTTTCTTGGACTTGGTGACCCTTCTCACTGATAATGGCACAGCTGAATTTCCCAGCAGGGATCATTAATCACAGCAGCCACTGATCCCACAAAAGATGGAGCTGAGCTCTTTCCAGGCATCCAGGACAAATATGGTTCCTGCTCATGATCTTTGGTTTCAGTCCACTAGGGGGAGAAGGAGAAGCAAATCCCCCCTTTTCCATGGAGTGGGTCATGGGTAGATATAGACCATGGATTAGTTTCCTACTTCCCTTACCTCAAAACCTCAGCCCTTGCTTCCTTCCACCCTCTCTGCCCCCTCAAATCATAACAAATGCTGACCTGCTGGGATATGTTTGATGGGGCTGAGAGGGAGGAAAGGCAAAAAGGGGAGCAAGGATATATCCCATATCTTCTCACATATTCACCGTATGTGAATTCCAGTTTTCCCATAGATTCATCACCACCCTATGTGGTAGATACTGTCATTCCCATTCCCACTTTAATTTTAGGTGAAGAAACTAAAGGTGAGAAAGGGGAAGAAGTAAAGTGCCCCTGACACACAGCTGCCAAGAGTCTGTGGTACCATATCGTATTCTTCCTGTGGGCTCTTGCAGTTGTTTCATGATTCCATTTAAACAGGTGGGGAAACGGGCTCAAGGATACCCATGGAGCCACAGTGAAAAAGAGGCAGAGATGGATTTGGACCTCAGGTCTGTAGTCTTTAACCCTTGGCTACCTCCTGTATACAAACACCATCCTTGTTACTCGGAGCGTGATCTTTGAACGAGCAGCATCTGTCATCACCTGAAAATTGTAAAACATGGCTTCCTAGGACCCACTTATATCCACTGAATCAGAGCTGCATTGCCACACAACATCCAGAGAATCATGGGAACTCTGACGTTTGAGAAGCAGCGGTCTGCGTAGTTCATCCCAGCCATGAAGGACACTCACTAAGGGCAGAGGCTGTGTGGGCAGCCCGTCTCTGAAGCTGGCCCCAGCCATCCCTACCCCCTCCCTGTGTACATGACACTCCTCACACCGTGGGGCAGAACTTGTGTCCCCTGAATCTGTACTGTTCCGTGACTGGCTTTAGCCACTAGAAGGCACTGGAAATGGTGTCCTGGGATTTCTGAGCAGTTTCCACTTTTTGCCTCTCAGAACCTAGATGCCATGCTGTGAGAAGCTCAGGCTGCATGGAGAAGACACGTGGGTGAGACGTGAGGCACTAAACTTCCATAAACCCAGTGAGGAAGAAGATCCCTAGTCAAAGAGGGGAGTAAAGAGCTATAGTTTTGAACTTCAGGCTGACCATTCTAATACTTTGAGTCCCCAAGGAAGGTGTGCTTTAAATGTGTCCAGTCAGGGAAGATCAGACTTTGTATCAGTGGGCCTCAGTGTGAGAGAACACTATGTAGTAATGGAAAGAACTGAGTGGGTATCCCATTATTTCTGGCTGCCCTGGAGTATGGGCTATCTTGAGTGTATCTAACCTTAATTAATGGAGGCTATGGTTCCCGGAGTGGATCTGGCTGGGTTTAGAAACTAAGAGCAATTTTGGGGGGCACCTAGGTGGCTTGGTTGGTTATGAGACTGCTTTCAGGGCGCCTGGGTGGCTCAGTTGGTTGAGTGACTGCCTTCGGCTCAGGTCATGATCCCGGACTTCCAGGATGGAGTCCTGCGTCGGGCTCCCAGCTCCTTGGGGAGTCTGCTTCTCCCTCTGACCTCTGTCATGCTCTCTATCACTCATTCTCTCTCAAATAAATAAATAAATTTTATTTATTTTTTATTTTATTTAAAATTTAAAATTAAAAAAATTCTTAAAAAAAAAGAGAGACTGCTTCCAGCTCAGGTCATGGACCTGGAGTCCCTGTCTGCAGTCTCTCATTGGACTCCCTGCTTAGCGGCAAGTCTGCTTCTCCCTCTGAACCTTCCCCCTCTCATGCTCTCTTTCTGTCTCTCTTCCTCTCTCTCTCAAATAAGTAATAAAAGTAAAAATCTTAAAAAAAGATCAATCCTGAACATTACATAATTCTGAAAGGCAAGCACCCTCTTACATTTCAACATACAACTGGTATCTCCCCTCAAGCATCATGTGATTAAAATAACTTGCAAAGCAAGTTTTGTATTTAAGGAAGACCTTTAAGTTTCAGCCGTGTTAGGAACTATCTGGTGACAAGTGAAAAAAACCTCTTGATAGAAAGAAGTATTAGTGTGGAGGCTCCTAGCCCCACCCGTAAAGGGACTGTCCAGGACCCCTGTATGGAGCTAGTCAAGAATAGTACCAGTGGGTGTAGCACAAAGTCACAGAAGTGTCCCCGAGTGAGGCTGAAGCAGTATGAGGCCAGGCCATCTGTTCCTCTGAGATGGACGCGTCAGTCCATCTTCTCTTGATGCTGCTGAGATTTGATTCACCCAAGTCCTGCCACTCCCAGTGGCTGATCGTCACGTATCCTTTCAATGTTACTTGGCTGTTGACAGGGAGAGAAAGTGCTGCTTGTGTGGAGTTAGAGGAACCAAACCCATATGATGAGGATTTTGTTCTGAAACCCTATTTATTGAACTTTTTGGCATTAAATATTAATCTTGAGAACTTGACTCATGTGAACGTGCAACTGAAGACAGACCCCTTGTTAGTAAAATCTGGGATTCCATTGGCAAAGCTGAGGTTGATCTGGGGACTGCAGGGTCAGTGTTGAGGTGACCCCTGGCTTATGGCGGGCCTCTAGAGGGGGCCGGTGGGATTGAGATATCCCCATGACAAAGCTCTTAGAAGCGGCGGGATCCCGGGCCAATGGAGGGAGTTTGTTGTGCCACCCAGCGTGTCCTTTAAGGAACTGCGCATGTGTCCTAGTCCCCCTCTTCCAGAAAACAAATAATGAACTCAGTATAAGGGATGATGGATAGGTAATGATGGAGAATAGTTCTGTGATTTTGGCAGAATAAAGAAGGTAATCCAGTCCCACTAGGGCGGAAATTGATTCATCTGGCTTTCTTTGGTTCTAGATAATTTTCTATTTGTAATATAGAGGTTACGTTAAACAACCTTCAAGGCATTCCTGTCCTCCACTCTGCCTACTCCAACCCTCCCCTCGTCTCTTTGTCTTTCTCTGACATCCACAGGTATTTACTGAGTACCTGCTTTGTGTCACCTTCTCTGCTGGGGGCAAAGGATAAACTCTGCAGGTAGCCACTAGCCTCTTGGATCTCACAGCCCTGTGGTGGAGGGGGAAGTAGATACAAGTTAGTAGTCCTACGAATTGTTGCCAGTGTTTATTGAACAAGTTCTGCATCCCCCCTGCTATTCCGAATGCTTCCCATGAATGAACTCACTTAGCCCTCACAAGAATACTACGACACAGGGATCCTTAGTATTATTGTACAGATGAGGAAACCAAAGTAGGGAGAGGTTAAGGAACTTGCCTAGTGTCACACAGCTGGTAAACAGAGAGTCGGGAATTGGCATCAAGCAGTCTGGTTCTTGAATCCTCATTCTTCAACATGTGGCTATACAGCATGAGAAGGAGTGTAAGAGAAGAATTGCAAGGGTGCCAGGGGCTCCTGGAAGAGAGGCACTGTGTGTTGTGATGGAGGTGACGTTGGTGTGTTTGGAGAAGAGAAAGCCAAATGTTGTGTGTAAAGGATACAGTATCTTACAGAATGAGAAAAATCCTGAACAGGATATGTAGCTCCCAGGTTCTCACGAAGGCACCCAGCTACCAGTGATACTGCCTGAGCGGTGACTGGATCCCCTCAGGTCCTCAAGGAAACTTCCTTTGGTCCTTATCATGGACATCCTGTTCCCTCTTCACATTTTGGAAGAAGCTGACTCTTTGGCTGCCTGCCCACCGAGGATGGCTCCCTGGCGACACCTAGCACATTCTTCTGTGTTGATAGTGGGGTGAGATGAACTGTAGGGCAGTTTCCCAGGACTGTCATTGCCCAAAGGACCAAGCCACATCCTGCATGGAGATTCTTCTTGTAGCCCCTAATCCAGTCTTCCTGCCTGCTATGGAGGTTGGAAAAGGAGCTGGAGAAGGTGAACAGGAATTTCTAAGTGCCAGCAGTTGTGAGGAAGGGAGGAGAGAGTGGGGACATGTGGGGGAAGTGCATGTCATTGTGCAGGAATGAGGGAGGATGCCAGAAGCAAGAGGCATAGCTGCAGGGATGGAGCATCAGAGACCACAGTGTATGGGGTCATGCTCGTATGCTCCTGAGTTTGGGCTGTGTCCAGTGAGCAACAGAACATCTAGATACTTTTGGAAAGGCCTTGTGTAACTCTTCCAACTCAACTTTTTGCTACTTATGTGGCTTCTCAGAATTGAGATTTGCTTTGTAGTCTCCCTTACAGCATGGTTTAGCCACATGAATAAGTTCTGATCAATAGGTTGTGGGCAGAAATTCTGTGAAGAACCTCTAGGTCATGCCTCTGAAGGGCAGGATGTGCTCTCCCCATGCCCCCTGGTCCTCACTGACATGGGCCAGAACACAGGCACAGGGGGTAAGCTATCTTGGACCACACCATCAGGGGCAACACCCTGTGTGTGGACAAAAAGCAACACGATGGGAGGATCCTGGGCCACACACACTCTGGAACCTCTTTACTGGCCCTTACCTGCTTGTTCAAGTTGTTTCATGAGACATCAAGGAGGTTCTTATTTAAGCCGCTGTCCTGAGTCTCAGCTATAGAAGCCATATGCAGTTCTATCTTTGCTCAATACAATGCATGTATATCTGCACGTAATTCTGGTAAAGGCAATTTCTTCCCTGTAGAGTTGGAATGTCTCCAGTTCAATACCTGCATGTTCTCCAGCTCGAAAGACTCTGCCTGGTATGTTGCAAAGTGTCTGGTTTATTTGGAAAGGGAAAGATGTGAGGTTGACAGTGTTGAGGAGCTAGCTGTTGGGCCATGTGAGATGTCCAGGATAGGAAAAATGGGGTGCCTTCTACTTAGAGACCTAACCACCAGTGTGTGACCTTGACCAAGTCCCCCCTGTCCACTTCCCACCTAGGCTGTACTTCCTTCCCACTAGAATGAAGCAGTTGGACTATTATCCATATAGATCCTTTCCAGTTCAGAGGTTTGGAGTTGGTGGCTTTTGCATTATTAGTTCTCTTGGCTTCTAGCCCCTGGAAATTCTTAGTATATTCTCAAGAAGATAAATCCATCTGGGAAGCATCTGGGTCCTGGTGCTTCAGAGTGGAGGCTATGGAGTGAAGACCTGGAGGCAGCCATATGCAGAAAAGCACATGGACCTTCTGCTTCAGGTGCTCTGAATGTTTGAGGACTTGGGCTGTCCTGCTGATTTAGCCACAGATTATGTGTGACACAGGCATGAATTTGCTTCACAGTGTTAGGGTGCAGAAAACTCACATTTCTTCATTTTCCTAACTGAAATGAAATCTGGCTCTGAGCCCCCACTCCTGAGACTGGTGGGATGGGCAGTCGGTCATCATTGGGCTGCCTGCCCCACAATGAGATGGTATCAAATCCTAGAGCTTCTGTGGGTGCCAGCAGGGGTGTGGTCCTCAGTTGTCCATTGTGGGAAGTGCTGTGTGCAGTGGTTCAGTGGAGCTGTGGATCAGATAAGGACCTCCCCGTGGCCTTGAAAGTTTCATTCTTTGGTCATGACCCCTAGGATTCAAGTGTCACCCCATCCAAGGGGTGTCTCCTTTGGGACACTGTAAGGGAGAAGAGCACAGGTCTCCAGCACTGTAGGTGTGGCTTGCTGCATCCTCTTGGTCCTGGGAACTCCAGCTCTTGGCCAGGGTGATGCTCTCCTGTCCTCCATTCACCCACCTGCTCTTTTCTCCTTGTTCCTCTGCAGTGACCCCCACTTAATTCTGTGCTCAGTCTGACCTGCCCCCTATGGACAGGAGGGACTCCTGGAAGTCAGAGAAGCTCTGACCATTCCCTTCCCTCCACCCCAAGACTGGCTTAGACCTTCAATGGTCCCTCTCCTGGAGAAATATGATTTGAGCCTCATGTGTAATTTAAAATTTTCCTATGCCACCTGAAAAGAGTATAATAAAATGGATGAAATTTTTTAAAATTATTTACTTATTTATATTTATTATTATTGTTTTCCTTAACTGAGCTTATTCACAATATTGTCATTTGAGCATGTAATGAGTGTGAATGTATTAATGGGATATTTTGTATTGGTTGGTCATAGTACTCCATTGAACTCCAGTGTGTATTTTACACTTCTGCCATATCTGTGGCTTGGACGAACCACATGTGGAGCGCTCAGCAGCCCCATGTGCTAGTGGCTCCCACACTGGACTGTGCGATCTTAGTACAATACAGCAGCAGCAAAATGTGGCTGGGAGGACGGGAGAAACAGCAGAAGGGGATTAAGAGGACACTTACCGTGGGCAGCAGCGAGTGATGTACAGAACTATTGAATCACTGTGCCGTACACCTGGAACTAATAGAAGGCTGCATGTTCACTACACTGGAATGAAAGGTAGTTAATGAAAAAATAAAGTGACTAATTCAGTGGCATTTAGTACATTCACAGGGTTGTGTGACTATCACCTCTAACTAGCTTCAGAACATCTTTGACAAGAAACCCTGTGCTCATTAAGCAGTTTTCTCCCCATGTCCCCTCCCTTCAGTCCCTGCCAACCCACCGTCTACTTTCTGTCACTGTGGATGACCTATTTGGGATATTTCAAATAACTGAAATCATTTGATATGTGACCTTTTTGTGGCTGGTTTCTTTCACCTAGTGTAGTGTTTTTCCAATTCATCCGTGTTGACACCTGTCAGTACTTCATTTGTCAGCTGGGGTTCCATGTATGGATGTGCCCCATTTGTTTGTCAATTTCTTTTTTGATGGATACTCATAGTTTCTTAATCAGTTTGAAGTTTGGAGGGGCGCCTGGCTGGCCCAGTGGGTGAAGTATCCAACTCTTGACTTTGGCTCAGGTCATGATCTCGGGGTCATGGGATAGAGCTCCATGTTGGCCCCTGGCAAAGTGAGGAGTCTGCTTGGGATTCCCTTTCTCTCTCCTCTGCCTTTTCCCACGTTCTTGCTCACTCTCTGTAAAGAAATAGATAAAATCTTAAAAGAAAAAAAAAGAACAAGAAGTTTGGATACAAACTAACAAAATGGTGGCTTGAATACCCCCATGTTCATAGTGGCATTATTCTCAATAGACAAAAGGTGGAAGTGCCCTGCGTGTCCCTCAGGGGGATGGAGGGATTCTGTAGTCTTAAAAAGGAAGGAAATGCTGACCCATGGTACCACACGGATGGACCTTGAGGTTGTTACACAAAGTGAAATAGGGCAGAAGGGTAAATACTGTCCAATTTCATTTATGAAATGCCTACAGTAACCTAGATAATAGAGACAGAAAGTAGCATGGTGCTTACTGGGGACCAGAAGAAGGCGAGAATGCGGTGTTGTTTCATGAGGACAAGAGTTTCAGTTTGGGAAGATGGGAAAATTGTGGAGATGTAAGGAGTTGACGGTTGCACGATAGTGTCCTTAGTTCATTTAAATGTATGCCAAGAAATGAAACGTGTTGATATGTGTATCTTGAAAACTGTTGTCTTGACTCCTAGGTTGATATTAAAAAATTGGCCATTGGCTAGAGGAATTAGGAAAAAGCACGTCTGTTTTCCCCACTCTCACAAAGGAGCTATTCCTGGATCACATTTGAGGTCTTTAAATCTTTGTTAACTGTTAAATTCTTTCCCTTTTTTTGACTAACACTAAGGCTTATTTTATTTATTTATTTTATATTTTATATAAAATATTCATAACATTTTATTATTATATATTAATAAAATAAAATATTTATATAAAATAAAACATTTTATAATTTATATATTATTTTATTTATTATTAACACACAGGTGATAACATAATATTTTATACCCTCGGTTTATCTAAAACACCGCCATGCTCAGAATGGGCACTCCTTGAAGGGAGAATGTATGAGAGCTTAAAAAAGAAAATATAACTTTTAAATCTGTGCCATCTGTTTCTGCCCCGTGCCCACCTTGCTTACTATTCTCTTTTCTCAAACTGTATCTGGATGATGGTAGAAAAGGAAAACTGGAAGAAGCCAGAGAGCTGACACAGAATAGGGAAATGAGAAAAAGCAGAAAGACTGATAGGGTTGATTTATGCACTAGTCTTAGGGGCTCTGGAATGACGGGAATAGAGACAGCCTGGGGAGAGGAGTTTTGAGTTTTGCTGTGCACTAAGGCAGTCTTTTTCCCTTGGCATTTTTAGCAAGCGCTGCAGCAGAGATGTAAATTGCCTTTGATTACTATTTATTTGAATGCCATAAGGAGATGAGGTGAGGCACAAGATATGAGGGTTGCCTTTGGGTCCCATTCGCATCCCGAGGACCTGGGAAACTGTCCAGTAGATGTGACCAGTCGGCGGTATTTGACGGAGGAGTCGATCCTCTGCGTGGTCATTGGGAGCTCGTCCTTCTCAGCTCCCTCGTTTCTCTTGCGTCCGCCCAACACCTTGTGAAGGGCCTTCTGAAGGGATCCACTGAAAGAAGCAAGAGCAGTTCCCTGTGTAGTGGGAATACGACAGCCATTGTCACTTAGTGTCATCCTGACGCTCTGGGAACAAGCTGAAGCCAGAGAAGTGGTGGTGACACAAAGTATGTGGAGAATAGCTGTACATCACCTCATTTAGTGCAGGGGGAAGTCAGCATATTTATAAATGTGCATTCGGTCTGAAAGCCAATAATTTAAGTCATTCAAACCTGTCTCATTAGGCCATAAAGCCACCTGCAGTATTTCTATAAGTGACTCTGTAGATGCATGAAATCTGTTTACTGAATTGAACGTCAGGTAATAACCTTGCTATCTACTCTTTTTTTCCTGGCCTTCCCAGCCTACAAATTTTGATGCATTACAAAAAGTTCTATGGCAGCAGGATCACTTAAACCAAAAGCTATCCTGGTAATAACACAAGCACCTTTAAACTGGAGAAAAACTCATTTGCCTTTGAGGTTTGATCATTCTTGATTTTATCACTGGTCTGATTTCTATTCTTTTTTTTTTTTTTTTAAGATTTTATTTACTTATTTGACAGACAGAGATCCAAGTAGTCAGGCAGGCAGAGAGGGGGCGGGAAGCAGGCTCCCTGCTGAGCAGAGAGCCCAATGTGGGGCTTGATCCCAGGACCCTGGGATCATGACCTGAGCCGAAGGCAGAGGCTTTAACCCACTGAGCCACCCAGGCGCCCCCTGATTTCTTTTCTTGGGAAAAACGTTCAGAGTAATACCTTTTTGTTCAAGGCTCCAGGTGTTCCTTGGAATATACCACTCTATAAAGGACTCACTCTTGGATGCTTTTGGTGAGATGTCTTCCACCTCCATGTTCTGACCTTGGCTTTTCACCGTCAAGGCTGGTGATGACCTGGTCCAACCGAGGGCCTCTTCCATACAGAAAAAATGCAGGGAGCTTGGCTAGGGAGCATCCACAATTGTGTAAAACATAAAACAACAAATTCTTGGAATCCGACTTAACTGCTTCAGTTTTTCTTTCCTAATTTTGATTTTTCTGCATTGCCATTTCTGAAGACTCAGCTCAATTATCCTTTCCCTTCGGGAACTCTCTCTGATTTATTTCCAGGCTGTTATGTTCTGTGTCTTTCCCATTGGCTTTTTATAGTGAGAATTTGTTGAAAGTTTGGATTCTCAGGATCTTTGATTTCCCCGTGTTTGGAGAATTCATCCCTCCCTCTCTTCCTTCCTTCCTCCCTTCTTTCCTCCCTTCATTTATTTGAGGGTTTATTGAGAACCTACTGTGTTCCAGGCACTGTTCTTGGCATTGGTGAATGAAGTGAATGAAGCATATGTGTGTCCTTCCCTTCTGGAGTTCACATTTGAGTAGAGAGAGATAGATGAGCATATAAATAAATACACATACAGTGTATGAAATGGTGGTAAGAGCCATTGGGGGGAAAATATAGCATGAGAGGGTGAGGACAAATGCTAGGGGAAGGAGGCATTAGAGTTTTAAATAGAGTGGTCTCACTGTGAAGGTGACTTTTGAGCAAAACTTGGAAAGAGGACTTCCCCTTACTGTACAAGTTTTGGTGGTGGGAGACCAAGTGGGTCTCCAACTGTAGAAACTCACCAGGTGAGATGCTCAGCTTCCCAGCATGCCTTACAGCTAGACTGAGGGTGAGGGATCTAGAATAACTGAATCTTTGGACCCTGGGAAACAAACTGAGGGTTTCAGAGGGGAGGTGGGTGGGGGGATGGGGTAATGGGTGATGGGTACGAAGGGGGGGAATGTGTGGTGATGAGCACCGAGTGGTTTGGTTTTTTTTTTTTTTTTTTCAATTTTATTTTACTTTTTCAGTGTTCCAAGATTCATTGTTTATGTACCACACCCAGTGCTCCATGCAATACAAGCCCTCCTTAATACCCACTATCAGGCTCTCCCAAACATCCCCTCCAAAACGCTCAGTTTATTTCTCAGAGTCCATAGTCTCTCATGGTTCATCTCCCCCTCCAATTTACATCAACTCACTTCTCCTGTCCTTCACCCCAAATCCTCCATCTTATTTCCTTATGCTTCACTAAGTAAGTGAAACCATATACTTGACTCTCTCTGCTTATTTCACTCAGCATAGTCTCCTCCAGTACCATCCATGTTGATACAAAAGTTGGGTACTTATCCTTTCTGATGGAGGCATAATACTCTATTGTATATGTGGACCATATCTTCTTTATCCATATCTTCTTTTATTATGCCCCAAGAGGGGCATCTTGGCTCTTCCCACAGTTTGGCAACTGTGGCCATTGCTGCTGTGAACATTGGGGTACAGATGGTCCTTCTTTTCCCTACCGCTGTATCTTTGGGGTAAATACCCAGTAGTGCAATTGCAGGGTCATAGGGGAGCTCTGTTTTTAGTTTCTTAAGGAATCTCCATACTCTTTTCCAAAGTGGCTGCATGCACCAACTTGCATTCCCACCAACAGTGTATGAGGGTTCCCCTTTCTCCACATCCTCTCCAACACTTGTTGTTTACTGTCTTGTTAATTTTTGCCATTCTAACTGATGTAAGGTGGTATCTCAATGTGGTTTCGGTTTGAATCTCCCTGATGGATAATGATGAACATTTTTTCATGTGTCTGTTAGCCATTTGTATGTCTTCTTTGGAGAAATGTCTGTTCATGTCTTCACATGTTTTAATGTGATTATCTGTTTTTTGGGTGTTGAGTTTGAGGAGTTCTTTATAGATCTTGGAAATCAGCCCTTTGTCTGTAGTGTCATTTAGGAATATCTTCTCCCATTCCGTGGGTTGCCTCTTTGTTTTGTTGACTGCTTCCTTTGCTGTGCAGAAGCTTTTGATCTTGATAAAGTCCCAAAAGTTCATTTTTGCTTTTGTTTCCTTTGCCTTGGGAGACCTGTCTTGAAAGTTGTTGTGGCCGTTGTCAAAGAGGTTACTGCCTATGTTCTCCTCTAGGATTTTGATAGATTCCTGCCTCATGTTGAGGTCTTTCATCCATTTTGAGTTTATCTTTGTGTATGGTGTAAGAGAATGGTCTAGTTTCATTCTTCTATACATAGCTACCAAATTTGCCCAGCACCATTTATTGAAGAGACGGTCTTTTTTTCCACTGGATATTTTTTCCTGCTTTGTCAAAGATCAGTTGACCATAAAATTTAAGGTCCATATCTGGGCTCCGTACTCTGTTCCACTGATCTATGGAGCACTGGGTGTTTTAGGCAACCAATGAATCATTGAGCACTATATCAAAAACTAATTATGTACTCTACGTGGCTAACTGAACATAATAAAAAAACCCAAAAATCTGAGAAAAAGAAAACCAGAATAACTGAATCCAAAGACTTTGCTTTGGGGGGGGGGGTGCCTGGGTGGCTCACTGGTTTAAGCCTCTGCCTTTGGCTCGGGTCATGATCTCAGGGTCCTGGGATGGAGCCCTGCATCAGGCTCTCTGCTTAGTAGGGGAAACTGCTTCCCCCTCTCTCTCTCTGTCTGCCTCTCTGCCTACTTGTGATTTCTCTGTCTGTGAAATAAATAAACAAAATCTTTTTTTAAAAGTTAAAAAAAAATCGCAAGGACTTTGCTTTGGGATCTGGCAAGATAAAAAGTGAGAGAAGCCATCCTGTCATAGCTGCTGGCTCCAGGCCGTGGGAGAAGAGGAATCCAGTGCAGCTTACAGTGTGAAAGCTGGATAGTGCTGTTTAACTGACATGGTCAGTGGTCCCTGAGCAGGGCTGCAGAGTGTTCACCATGGTCGTTTTGAGACTGGGGTACTAGCTGCACTGAGCCTCTGTCTTTCTGCCTGTTTCCTGAGCTTTGTTATTCAGGCTCTCTGGTGCTTCTGTGGGCATCCCGAGATAGATCCAGTAAATTTCTTTCCTGCTTAAATAAGCCAAAATTGGTTTCTCTTACTTGCAGCCAGTAGCTCTGACTGGCACATCCCCTAATTCCATCCTGCACTTGCCACCTTTAGTGCTTCTCTCTCAACACATTGTAATGCCTTGTGTATGTGTGTGTCTCCTGTTTCCTGCAGGCTGCTGAGAGAACACATACTTTTTATTCATCCTCATGGTTCTGGTGTCTAGCCCGGTGGTTGGCACATGGTAGGAGGTCGTATGCTTTTGTTGATTCTGTGAATGAATAAGAAAAAGAAAGAATAAATGGAACTCCTTGAGTCCATGCTTTTTTTCCACAGCATCCTTCCTTTCAAATAAAATCAGAAGCCCTATGCAACCATGCTAAGGCACCTTTGTCCCTCAGGTCTAGAGCCCATCTCTTGCAGTGAAACATGCAGATCAAAGGTGACTACTTTTCTGTTGCTGTCTAAAGCTGCTTTCCACCAGGATGCCACTGCAGAACTCATTGCTTTGAGGAAAAGACAAACGTGGAAAAATTAGTCCTCAATTTTAGTTCAAAAAACGGAAACTGAAGATCTCTTGGATGCAGAATGGAACCAGGACCTATAGACTCTGCTGAAGAAGTGATGATCTTGGGTATATCACAGACTTTGGCCCCAATTTCTCCTTCTGAAAAATGGGCAGATGAACTTAGACAAGAGTCCCAGTAGGTATAGTCTCGGCATTCTGTGATGGATAATTCTTGTTGTGGAAGTATTAGACATTCATTGCAGAACATCTAGAAGCATCCCTGGCCTTGACTCAGTAGACGCCAATAGTATTTCCCTCACTGTGACCAATGGTGTCCCTAGACATTGCCAGATATCCCTTGACATAAAATCACCCTGGTTGGGAATCGCTGAATTAGATGATATTAGATGATAAACAGTTTACAAGTTTCAGGGCTGGAGGGAGAGTCAGGGCTCTGCTATCTCCTGGCACCTAGGCCTGTGTGTGGCATTGTGGCTAGCGTTCAGTACAAGCTGAATGAGTGAGATGAAATACACAGTTTGTTCCAGCTAGATCAGTTCTCTGACAGCAAGAGAATCACGTAGATGGTGATGATCTTATCACCCATGTGACTGCCTCTATTTGGGTACCGTTTAACATTCCTGGATAGAAATGAACTAAAAATACCATCTGGCGTTATGAAAAAATAGGTCTGTCCGGCAGTTTAGCAACATATAGTGACTATAATTATCAAGGAGGGTTCACTCAATTCTGACAGCAATATCAGATCATGTCCCCTGAAAGTTAACTCTGAATTTTATGAATATGACAGAAAGTTTAGTTGAGAAGAATGAGTCCAGATCTTGGAATCTTGGAATGAGAATTGTACAGAGTTTTTTGTTCAGGTTGAAATAGATTGTATGCAATGTATGTAACTTAAATTGCTTATTGTCTTTTGCCCTGTGTGATTATGGAAGTTGCTTCTTTATCAGTCCAGCCAGGACTTTCTTTCTCTTCCCTTTATCTCCACTTAGCTACCTTTTGGCATTCCACTCTGTCCGGTAAGGATCGAATTGATTACACAAGTAGATCAATTTGGAATGTGTTGCCATTGGAACAACATTAGGTCTTTGGATCCAGGAACCTGGGATATCTTTCTGCTTATTTAGTTCTTTCATTTCTTTCAACAATGGTTTATGGTTTTGCACTGCCTTTGTTACATGTATTCCTAAGTGATATGTTGATGATATTCTATATGGAATTGTTTTCTGCATTTTCATTTTTGGATTGTTTGTTGCTAGTCTGTTGAAATGTAATGGATTTTTGTATATTAATCTCATATCCTGTAAACTCGCTGAGCTCATTTATTCATGCTAATAGTTTTTTAGTGAATGCTTATATACAAGAAAGATATTTTTATTGGTTCCTTTCCTGAATTTCTTATATGCAAGATTTTTGTATATGCATAATCATGTCATCTGCACATTGACACAGTTTTCCTTCTTCCTATCCAATGTTGCCCCCTGTTATTTTACATTTCTTGCCTAATTTCCCTGGCTTGAATGTCTAGTGCAATGTTGAATAGAAGGGGTGAGACTGAACCTCTTTCCTGATCTTGGGTGGAAACGATTCAGTCTTACCCTTTTCAGTAGGACCTTACTATGATTTGTTGATTTGTTTGTTGTTTTTGTAGATACCCTTTATCAGCTTGAACTGTTCCTAGTTTTTAAAACTTATCAGAAAGGGGTGTTGAAGTCTGTCAGATGCTTTTGTGTCTCTTCAGTTGATCGTATGTTTTTTCTGCATTGTTCTGTTTATGTAGTGTCTTCTAATACTTGATTTCCAGATACTAAACCAGACGTGTTCCTGGCATATAGTCTCCTTGCTCATGGTATATAATCCTTTTAATATACTGCTGGATTCAATTTGCTAGGAATTTTTGAGGATTTCTGCATCTGTCTTCTTAAGAGAGTTTGGTCTGTAGATTATTTTTTTCCCTCTGATTTCCTTGCTTGGTTTTTGTATCAGGATAATACTGGCTTCATAAAAGTTGTTGGCAAGTGTTCATTTTTCCTTTATTTTCTGAAAGTGTTTGTGAAGAAATAATGGTATTCATTTTTCTTTTTTTTTTAATCACTAGAGATCCTGTAGCCTTTAGTAAATTAACAAGGACATAATATGAACAGGTATATGCTAAAAAATTAGACAACTTAGAAGAAATAGAATACTCAGCAATAGAAAGGAATAAGGTATTGATCTATATGCAGCAACTTGGATGACTCTCCGGAGAATTGTGCTGAGTGAAAAAAGGTTCTGTACTTTGTAATTCCATCTATATAACATTTTGAAATGACAAAATTCAGAAATGCAGGGCTTTGTGCCAGGTAATAGGAATAGTGGGGAGTAGGTAAGTAAGATTCTAATAGTAAATCAGGAAGAACCTCTTGATGGTGGAATTTTTCTGTTTCTTGACTGCTGGTGGTAGATACATGAATCTACACATGGGTATTCATTTTCCTTGAAATTTTTGCTAGAATACACCAGTGTAGCCATCTGACCTGACCTTTTCTTAATAGGAAGTTTTAAGTGACTAATTCGATTTCTTTACTTGTCATAGGGCTGTTGAGATTTTCTGTTTCTTCATGAGTCCAGCTTTTTTTTTAATTTTTTTTTGTTTTTAATGACTCTATTAACTTATTAGAGAGTGAGAGAGTGCACAAGCAGGGGGCAGGGCAAAGGGAGAGGGAGAAGCTGAAGCAGACTCCCCATGGAGCAGGGAGCACAATCCGTGGATCAATCCCAGGACCCCAATATCATGATCCGAACCGAAGTCAGACACTTATCCAGCTGAGCCACCCAGGTGCCCTCAGCCCCCCCCCTTTTTTTCCCCAAATGGGGCTTTACTGGAACACACCCATGCTCATTGATAGATTCTTTAGGGATGCTTTGATACAACATGGCAAAGTGGAATCCTTGGGATAGAGACTGAATAGCACATAAAGTCTAAAGTATTGACCATGTGGCCCCCTTATAGAGAAGCTTACTGGCCCCTCTTATAGAGCATAAGGTTTTTCGGGAATGCATCTGTTGCACAGTAGGAAATATGCCTATATTTAATGAGCATCTGTTAGGTTGCACCATATAAATTGTCACTTGTGTAGGTCAAAAATGGCCAGATATTGGTACTTACAGATATGGTCCAAACATAGGAAAATGAATGGAGTACAATCTGTGCCCTTAAGGACACACACACACATATACACGCACAGGTACACATGCTGCTGCTGTCTGTGAATGTAGGAATTGTTATTCTAGAGGCACAAACTCAGGATTACAGGAGCACAGAGTAGCGTGTGCATAGTTCTTACCAGTAAGGGTGGGGGAAAGGGACTAGAAGCTTGGGAGGCCTCCAGAGAAGTGGCTGTGTTTCTGGCTGCTGTGCCTTTGAGCTGTACTTCATGGCACATGTAGGATTTGTATCAGGTAAAAAGAAGCATTTTCCAGAGTTTTCCTCAGGGGTAGGGGTGGGGTTGACATTGAGCTATACGAAACATGCTACATTTCTTTCCTCTTGGAAAACAGTTGCTTAGAATTAGAGGTTATTAAAGATCAAGTGAGCATGACTCCTCAATTTTTAGGTGAAGGTTGGAGGCAAAGTGATTTGTTCAAGGTCTCCCTGCTGTTGACCAGTTTTTTAATTTATTTTATTGACAAGTCTAGAGCCTATGTCTTCTAAGCCCCAACTCAAGGCAATATCCATCGGGCCACTTGGATGTACAAGGCAACAGAGTCAGAGAAATCACCTATTAGGGACACTGGTGGCAGACAGGCCTGCATTTGAGTTCTGGCTCTGGCACTTACTGAGTCTGTTACTTATCACAGGGTTTATGAGCCGGAGTTGACTTCTACACAGATCTCCCAGAGTAGAGGGTCAGAGAGCTCAGAGTTTGAAACCAGACTCTCTTGAGTTACATCCCAGCACCACTACTTATTAGCTGTCTGATCCTTGGCACATTTGTTAACCTCCCTGGGCCAGTAGTATAGAGATAATACTAATACTTACCTCACTGAGCTATAGGACTGAGTGAGTTTAGGAATAAATGCACACATTTATTTAGGAATAAAGGCACACAGGAAAATGCCTGGGACATATTAAGCGCTGCATGCTAGCATTATTAGAAGAAAAGCAGTAGATTAGGAAGTCTGAGTTGCTCAGTCGATTATGAAACATGTGCCTTCAGCTCATGATCTGAGAGTCCTGGGATCCAGCCCTGCAATGGGCTTCTTGCTCAGCAGGGGGCCTACTTCTCCTCTGCTACCCGGTCCCCCTGCTTATGCTCTCTCAGTCTCTCTCTCTCTCTCTCTCTCTCTCTGACAAATAAATAAATAAATAAGATTGTTCAAAAAAGAAAAGAAAAAAGTGTATCCTAGGATTGTTCTAAGAACCAAGGAGGGTAATTTAGGTGAACCTTTTTCCAAACCTGTAGAACAATACAAGTAGAAGGTATTTTTATTCTGTATGTGAATTGAAAGACTAGCATCCTGGAGATTGAAGTTGATGACTGTCATTTCTTACAGCCTTACTATTTGCCAGGGACTTGACTTCTATTATTTAAACATCACAAGACCCAGAGATGGTTCTTAGTTTTGGCTGACAATTGTGACTGTGTAGCAGAGTCTAGGAGGGCAGTGACAGCAGACTCTGGGGCCAGGCTGTCTGGGTCTAATCCTTGCCAGTGACCACCTCAGTCTGGATGACTGAGCCACAGAGTGAGAGGGAGGCGGGAGGCTGGACCCTCTGTGGGCAGAGTGGGCAGAGGGCATGTGACTGGGAGGCAGGGTCGTGCCACCAAGGGGGCAGCACCTGCTCTTCACCCCTGGGAACCTGGCCCTTAGCTGTTCAGTGGGTGGGGGCTTGTCTTTCTCTTCACCTTCAAGGGGACAGTCCCATCACCTTTGAAGAACTTACATTTGAAGAACACATTTGAAGAAATTACACTACTTATTCACACTTACTTTTAAGACTTATAATAAAGCCACAGTAATCAAAGTCTTGGCATAAAGATAGATCAGTGAAACAGAATAGAGTCCAAAAATAGAGCAATCACAGCAAGTACTGTCAATTGATTTCGGCCCAGAGTGTCTAATCTGTTTAGTGGGGGAAAGGGAAGACTTTTTGGTGAATAATTCTGGGTAAACTGGTTATTCAAGTGGAAGCAAAACAGACCTTGACCCTGACCTCATTGTGTACACAGGCATTAATTTGGGATGGATCATAAACCTAAATATAGAACTATGCACCAGGGGCACCTGGTTTGCTCAGTCCCTGAAGGGTCCAGCTCTTGTTTTTGGCTCAGATCCGTGGTCTCAGGGTTATGAGATTGAGCCCTGTGTCCAGCCCCATGTGGAACCCCATCTGGAGTCAAGCACTGTGTTAGGCTTCACACTCAGTGGGGAGAGTGCTTGAAATTCTTTCCCTCTTCCCCTCCTCCTGCATGCTCTATCTCAAATAAATAAATAAATGTAAAAAAAAAAAAAAAAAAAAAGGAAAGAAAAGCCAGAACCATAAAAGTTTCATATGAAAACAAAGGAAAATAACTTGACAACCTTGGGGTATGCAAATGTTTTGTATGGAGAACACAAAAATGCTAATTAGAGAGAAAAATGGATACACTAAGAAAATGAATGGGCAAGAGAGTGAGAAAACATTCAGAATACATGTTCTTAAATTTTTTTTTTCTCTAAGTACTTCAGCATTATTCAGATCCATGGCATCCTATTACATGGATTTTGGTGCATTTGTGAATGGGATTAATTCCTTCATTTCTCTTTCTTCTATCTCATTGTTAGTGTGTAGAAATGCAGCTGATTTCTGTGCATTGAGTTTTATATTCTGCCATGTTGCTGAATTCTTGTATGAGTTCTAACAATTTGGGGCTTGTGACTTTGGGGTTTTCCCCATAAAGCATCATGTCATCTGCAAAGAGTGAGTTTGACTTCTTTGCCCATTTGGATGCCTTTTATTTCCTTTTATTGTCTGATTGCTGAGACTAGGACTTCTAGTGGAACAACTATGGTGAAAGTGGGCATATGTTATGTTCCTGACCTTACAGAAAAGCTCTCAGTTTTTCCCCACTGAGAATGATACTCACCGTGGACTTTTCATAGATGGCTTTTCTGTTATTGAGGTATGTTCCCTCTGTCCCTACATTGTGGAGTTTTAATCCAGAAAGGATGCTGTGTATTGTCCAGTGCTTTATCTGCATCAAGTGAGAGGATCATATGGCTCTTGTCCTTTCTTTTATTAATGTGATATGTTATGTTGATTTGACTTGTGAATTTTGAAGCACCCATACAGCCCAGGAATAAATCCCACTTGTTTGGGGTGAGTAGTCCTTTTAACATTACTTCCGTGGGGTCTTTGTCCAGTTTGGGGATCAAGGTCATGCTGGCCTTACAGAACAAGTATGGAAGTTTTCCTTCCACTTCTGTTTTTTGAAACAGCCTCAGAAGAATAGGTGTTAGTTTTTCTTTAAATATTTGGTCAAATTCCCCTGGGAAACCATCTGACCCTGGACTCTTGTGTGTCGGGAGATTTTTGATCACTGCTTCAATTTCATTGCTGGTTATGGGTCTTTTCAGATTTTCTATTTCTTCCTGATTCAATTTTAGTAGCTTATAAGTCTCCAGGAATGCATCTGTTTCTTCTAGATTGCCTAATTTGTTGTTATGTAGTTGCTCATAATATGTTCTTAAAATTCTCGGGGCGCCTGGGTGGCGCAGTGGGTTAAAGCCTCTGCCTTTCGGCTCAGGTCATGATCTCAGGGTCCTGGGATGGAGCCCCACAACAGGCTCCCTGCTGAGCAGACTAAAGAGCATCCTAATGAAATGAATGGGTCAGCCAGGAATTTAAAGAAGAATTTTAAAACTTCATGGAAACAAATGAAAATGTAATAAAAAGCTAAGATAACAAATTATCTTAGCATGCTAGCTAGACTACCGGTCTTTGATTAATCCACCTAGGATTTAAAGAGTTGATGAGGGGCGCCTAGGTGGCTCAGTGGGTTAAAGCCTCTGCCTTTCGGCTCAGGTCATGATCCCGGGGTCCTGGGATAGAGCCCCTCATCGGGCTCTCTGCTCAGCAGGGAGCCTGCTTCCTCCCCCTCTCTCTCTCTCTCTCTGCCTGCCTCTCTGCCTACTTGTGATCTCTGTCTGTCCAATAAATAAATAAATAAAATCTTTAAAAATATATATGTTCTTAAAATTCTTTGTATTTCCTTGGTGTTGGTCGTGACCTCCCCTCTTTCATTCATGCTATTATTCTGGGTCATTTCCCCTTTCTTTTGGATAAGTCTGGCTAGGGGTTCATCAATATTAATAATTTCAAAACCAGCTCCTAGTTTCATTGATCTGTTCTGCTGTTCTTCTGGTTTCTATTTCATTGATTTCTGTTTTAATCTTTACAATTTCTCTTCTTCTGCTTGGTTTAGGCTTTATTTGCTCTTCTTTTCCCATCTCCTTTAGGTATCAGGTTAGCTTATGTATTTGAGACTTCTTGTATTTTTTTTTAAGATTTTATTTTTTTATTTGACAGGCAGAGATCACAAGTAGGCAGAGAGGCAGGCAGATAGAGAAGTGGAAGCAGGCTCCCTGCTGAGCAGAGAGCCTGATGCAGGGCTCAATCCCAGGACCCTGGGATCATGACCTGAGCCGAAGGCAGAGGCTTTAACCCACTGAGCCACCCATGTGCCCCAGAGACTTCTCGTATTTTTTTTTATAAAGGTTTGCATTGCTATGTACTTTCCTCTTAGGACCACCTTTGCTATATTCCAAAGGTTTTGAACACCTGTGTTTTCATTTTCATTTGTTTCCATGAAGTTTTAAAATTCTTCTTTAAATTCCTGGCTGACCCATTCATTCTTCATTAGGATGCTCTTTAGTCTCCAAGTCTTTTTCCAAATTTCGTCTTGTGATCGAGTTCCAGTTTCCAAGCATTGGGTCTGAAAATACGCAGGTAATAATCCAAGTCTTTTGGTATCAGTTGAGACCTGATTTATGACTCAGTGTGTGATCTATTCTGGAGAATGTTCCATGTGCACTGGAGAAGAATGTGTATTCTGTTGCTTTAGGCTAGAATGCTCTGTAAGTATATATCCCCTAAGTCCCTCTGATCCAGTGTGTCATTCAGAGCTCTTGTTTCCTTGTTGACCTTCTGCTTAGATGATCTGTCCATTCTGTGAATGGGGTGTTGAAAATCCCTACGTTTATTGTATTATTATCAAAATGTTTCTTTAATTTGGTTATTAATTGGCTTATATAATTGGCTGGTCCCAAGGTAGCATAAATATTTATAATTCTTAGACCTTCCGGTTGGGTATAGACCCTTTAAGCATGCTATAGCATCCTTCTTCATCCCTTACTACAGTCTTTAGTTTAAAATCTAATTTGTCTGATATAAGGATTGCTATCCCAGCTTTCTTTTGAGGTCCGTTAGCATGATAAATAGATCTCTACCCCCTCACTTTCAATCTGGAGGTGTCTTAAGGTCTAAAATTGTAGATAGCATATCTTTAGATAGCTTATCCAATCTGATACCCTGTGTCTTTTTTTTTTTCCAAAGATTTTATTTGTTTGTCAGAGACAGAGAGAGAACGAGCACAAGCAGGCAGAGTGGCAGGCAGAGTGGCAGGCAGAGGCAGGGAGAGAAGCAGCCTTCCTGCCAAGCAAGGAGCCCAATGCAGGACTTGATCCCAGGACCCTGGGATCATGACCCCAGCCAAAGGCAGCAGCTTAACTGACTGAGCCACTCAAGCATCCCACCCTCTGTCTTTTGGTTGGAGCATTTAGCCCATTTACATTCAGAGTAACTATTGAGAGATATGAATTGAGTGCCATTTTATTACCTCTAAAGTCTGTGTGTCTGTAGATTGTCTCTGTTTCTTCCTGATCTCTCTTACTTTGGGGCTCTCTCCTTGCTTTGAAGATCCCCCTCTAATATTTTTTTTACAGGGCTGGCTTTGAGTTTCTGTTTGCCCAAAAAGCCCTTTATCTCTCCTTTTCTTTTTTCTTTTTTCCATTCCAATTAGTTTCTTATTTTATCAACTCTTCTTTTTGTCTTTTTAAATTTTCATTTTCTACATTTTCATTTCTACATTTTCATTTTCTACATCTTTCCATTCTGAATGACAGCCTTGCTGGAGAAAGTATTCTTTGCTGTATGTTCTCATTTAGTACCCCCAAGGATATCATGCCAGCCCTTTCTGGCTTCCCAGGTCTCTGGTTAGGTCTGCTGCCAGCCTAATGTTGCCATGCCTGTAGGTTAGGAACCTTTTATCTTGAGATGCTTTCAGGATTTTCTCTTTGTCTCTGAAAATTTGCAGGCTTCCCTACTATATGACACAGTATTGATCTATTTTTATTGATTTTGAAAGGGGTCATCTCTACCTCTTGAACTTGTATGCCTGCATCCTTCCCCAGATGAGAGAAGTTTCCAGCTATGATTTGTTTGAATATACTCAGTCTTACTCTCTCTTTCTCCCCTGGGACCACAAAAATTCTAATATTGTTTCACATTATGGTTTTACTGATTTCTTGAAGCTTCCCCTCATGGTCCATTAGTTGCTTTTCTCTCTTTTCCTCAGCTTCCTTCCTTTCCATTCACTTGTCTTCTATGTCATTTCCTCTCTCTTCTGCCTCATGTACTGCAGCTGTTAGAGCATCCAGTTTAGACTGCATCTCAGTTAAAGCATTTTTAATTTCAGCCTGATTACATGTTATTTCTGCACTAAGAGATTTTTCTAGTGTCTTTTATGTTTTTTTCAAGCCCAGCTAGTAACATTATAATCATTATTTCAAATTCCAGCTTTGACATTTTACTTATACCCCTATGGATTAGATCTATGGCAGAGAGTATTTCCTCTGGTTCTTTCTTTTGTTGTGAATTCTTCCTCCTATTCATTTTGCCAAGAGAAGAATCGATGAACAAGAGAGCAAAATAAAAAATATCGACCGTGATCCAGGCAAAAAACACACTAGTGAAATTCAAAGAGGCCAGAAACCAAAAACTAAAGAAAAAAAATGTGGGGCCAGGGAGGGCAAGGTGAAAAGAGAATATAATTTCCCAGGTGGTCAAACCTCCAGGAAGTACTGGGTGTATTTTGGTCTGTTTGTTAAGACACCAAATCCCAAAAGTGTAAAATCACCAAAATTACATACAAACATAAAGCTGAATACAGTGAAAGGAAGCAAAAAATGAAGAATATATCTAAAAAATGTAAATGTAGAAAATGAAAATTTAAAAAGACATAAAAAGAAGAGTTGATAAAATAAACTAATTGGAATGGAAAAAAGAAAAAAAGAAAAGGAAAAATTTTAGACTGAAAGATCAAAACCTTTGAATTCTATTTACTGTTTTCCCCCAGTGTTGGAATTTTGCACTCCTCTGTGCTCCTAAACTTGGTATTCACCTGTTCTTCCAGGTGTTTTCTGGGGAAGGGGCCTGCTGTGCTGATTCTCAGGCATCTCTGCCTGGGGCAGTTATACCGCGCCTTGCCAGGGGGCCAGGCCAATGTAAACTGCTTCTGGTTGCTCTGTGCCGCTCTTGTTCCCTGAAGCCTTTGTGGGCCACTTTAGAGGATGAAAATAAAAATGCCTGGGCCCCAATTTCCAGCCCCAGAGTGAAAGATCTTGGTCCACTCTTCTCAGTAAACCGTCAGGGATAAGCAGTCTTCACTTTTGTGTGTACCAGACCCTGCAGTCTCCTGTGGCTCGTGCCTGCCCCAGTCCTCCTGGGAGAAGGCAGAAGGTCACTGATTTTTCTGTCCTGCAGCGCCCCCACAACAGCTACTGCCCAACCTAGCCACAGTTTGCGGATTATGGCAAACCTTGTTGAGAAACCCCTGCTCTGGCCCCTGACCCTATCCAATTTTCCCACTCCAATGCCTGAGAACTCTGCCGGCTAAGACACCCCATGCTTCCTGTGACCCCAGAGGTCCTGAGACCACACTGCCCCACCTTGGATTCTGCCCCACCTCACCACCTGAGTAAGAAAATCTCTCATTGGAGCAGATTTCTAAATATTCTGATTTTATGTTTTAGGGCTACATCACTTTCCTATGGCCGGCTTACACAGGCTCCCGCTCTACACAGAGGATCTTCCCACATATCCCTGCAGATTTATTTCTCTGCACCTCCTACATTGCAAAAAGTGGTCACTTTTCTATCTGTAGAATTCCAACAATTATTTCCTTATGTCTCAGGTTGAATTCATAGGTGTTCAGAATTATTAAATAGTTATCTAGCTAAATTCAAGGGACCAGATAAAACGAGGTCCCCTACCAGTCCACCATCTTGCCTTTCTCCCTCAGTTTATTACTTTTTTTTTTAATCTTATTTATTTGACAGAGAGAGAGAGATCACAAGTAGGCAGAGAGGCAGGCAGAGAGAGGGGGAAGCAGGCTTACCGCTGAGCAGAGAGCCAGATGCAGGGCTTGATCCCAGGACCCTGAGATCATGACCTAAGCCGAAGGCAGAGGTTTAACCCACTGAGCCACCCAGGTGCCCCAGTTTATTACTTTTTTAAAAAAGATTTATTTAGAGAGTGAACGGGGATGGGGGAAGGGCCAGAGGGAGAGAGAATCCTGAAGCAGACTCCGCTAAGCAAAGAGTCCAACATGGGGCTCGATTCAGGATCGAGATCATGACCTGGACCTAAACAAAGAGTTGGCAGACTGAGCCACCCAGGTGCCCCTCCATTTGGTTTAAATGTTAAAGACATTTATTAATTCACAAGATATCCAATGAGGGGCAGAGCAGGCTCCAGGCTGGCAATAACTTGGCATGCCTCTAGGGACCCAGTCTCCTTCCGCTATTTCTCCTTATCCTAAGGCTGGGTCAACTCACAGCTGCCAGAAGACCTTCAGTGTTAATCTGGGCTTCAGTTCCCTGGTTTATGACACTAAAATTTTGGTTTCTTATACAGTAGACTGGGGAGAGTTTAGGCTACTACAGCATTTTCCAGGTTGTATAGACCAGAGCAGCATTTTCTACATTGTAGCTATTGTATTTATTGATTCCTGGTTTTCCCACTATGACCTGCTTAAAGGATGTGGAAGGACTGGTACATGAATTACAGAGCCACAGGAAATGCTTACTCATTTATGAGTTTGAGGAAATATTGTTAGGAAGCAATTCTGGATCTCCTTTTCTATGGACACAGAACTTGTGGTTGAGCAGAGTTTTCTGACTGGCTCTTGCCAGTGAGTTTGCTGAGGGAATAAATGGTGGCAGGTCTTTTAGGTGAGGTATGAGGTGAGGTTCTGTGCTCTATAGGGTCCTGGGAAATGAGTTATGTACATGAGCAAAGAGAGTGAAGAAATGGCCACTGTGCGGAGGATGAGGGGCTGTGTATGTGAGCATCAAGATGGATGGCTGAGTCCGCTGCTGAGATTTGTAATGGAGCACGAAATATGCCCCAGTTGACCATTGGAGGTAGGTGATTGTCCTCCTTGACCTGGTTCCTGAGAACTGGGCCAGAACCTACTGACCTCACTTCTCCTGCCTCCTTTCCTTCCTTCCAAGTCTGCAGTAAGCCTTGGATACTGGCATGATCTTTCCATCTAGCATTTTGTAAGACTAAGGAGAGGAAGACAACCGAAATTAACAGAGGCAAGTGACCCCCTCCCTCTCAGTGTCCCCTCACTGGCCCAGAGGCCCGAGGTTCTTCAAAAGAGAGAGTTAGTGTTCACGCTCTCCAGTGGCATATGAAAGTGCTCATTTCCCAACATCCTCAAAAACAGTGTATTAGGAACCTTTTCAGTGTTGTTAATCTGATATGTGAAAAATGGTATCTTTTTTTTTTTTTTTTTTTTTTTTAAGATTTTATTTATTTATTTGACAAAGAGAGATCACGAGTAGGCAGAGAGGCAGGCAGAGAGAGAGAGAGGAGGAAGCAGGCTCCTGCTGAGCAGAGAGCCCGATGTGGGACTCGATCCCAGGACCCTGAGATCATGACCTGAGCCGAAGGCAGCGGCTTAACCCACTGAGCCACCCAGGCGCCCGAAAAATGGTATCTTATGGTAACTTTATATTTCTCTCATTTTGGGGTTGAAGTTGAAAATCATTTTATATGCTTAAGAGCCATTTATGTTGTACTGTGAGCTGTTAAGTAAGGGATTACTTTCTTGACCTTATTAAGATGGTAGTAACACTATTAAGGTCTGCAGCCTCTAGCAAGCAGTGAAAGGATTTGAGATGGGAGGGTGACTCAGTCTCACCCAGATTGAGAAATTAGCCAAATGACCCTGGTCCTTGGGCATGCAGGGAATCCTGGCCCTAAAGATGGAGCCTAGGGGTAGATTCTGTAAAAAAGGCAAAGACAGTTTTAAGTGGTGTTCCCTGACAGTAAGGACATGGACCTTACTTTGAGCTGAGCATGAACTAAGGCTTTAGGAAGAAGGAGCCAGGCCTGCCTAAGAGGCATGAAGCTTCTCTCCTGGGTCCCTGAGGCAACTTTCCTAACCAGAGGCAGGGACCCACCTTGGAGCCCTGGGGAGCTGGGTGCCTCAGGCAGCATGGCAGCAGCCTGCCTTCCTTCTTCCTCTGCCTGGGCTGGCATGTCCAGGCTGCAGTACACTGTAGAGTGCTTCCCAAATAGGGTGTGGTGAGCATCTTTAAAGTTTTTGTTTCAATATCCAGTCTGTTGTGGACAATATTCTATAACATACAATAAAAATGATTTCTAAGAAATAAAAGCAAGGTAACATGTAAAGTACAAGCTCAAATTATTTATTAGGAGAATCAATACACATAGAACGCCTATATCACCTTGCAGTATGTTTCTAAATGCTACTCAAATTTCATTCTTAAGATAGTTCTACTTTAAGCAACAGGACTTTAGGGCACAGATTTTATTTTCCTTTCCCCCTCTTTTATTTCCCATCTCCTTTACCCCACCTCCCCACCCTGGAGCTGAACAAGTCCATTTATTCAGCAACAGGTGCTTGTGCCTTCCCCTCCTGCAGAGAGTCTGTGTAGCCATTTTATAACCATAGATGCTTTTACCCACAGAGGATGGAGATGAAGGAAACAGGGTAAGAGATAAAGGCCTTTTTTATTTATAGACCACATTTCATGATCTGAAAATATTATTTTGTCACCATCTCGCATTTTGAGTTTTATCTGAGTCCTAAGCAGTTTGTACTTGGCCACAAAAAAGCATATTTCAAAGAGGAATATTAAGATCTGATGTTTTGATGTAAAACACTTGTCTTTCCTATATACAATCATGGGACATTTTAATTTTGAAAGATTTTATTTATTTATTGGATAGGGAGAGCATGAGGGGCAGAGGGAAAGGGAAAAGCAGGCTCCCAGCCGAGCAAGGAGACTGTGGGGCTTGATCTCAGGCAGTCAAAGGCAGACAGTTAACTGACTGAGCAACCCAGTTGCCCCACAAGGCATTTTATTTGTAAGATCATTATTTCTACCATTAAATCATTAAATAGATTCTACTTACTTTGGTTCCAGCAGCTTCAAATTAAAAAGAAACAAAAAAAAAGAGAGAATGTGAAAGTCCCTATTTCTCCCATGAGTCCACAGATAAATTGCTGACCCTGAAGAGTTGCAGCAGAATCTTCATTTGCTCTTCTGGGGTGGGCTGTGCAGGGATGATTTCCAACCTCACTGAGGGATAGCTTGTCTCTGTGTCTCTCTCAGAATATTTTCCTCAAGTCCATTCTGTCAGGTAGCTGATAAAGCATTTCAACTGAAGACAATGTCATTGTAAAGTTCTAAATTTAAGGCTGGGATGGAGACCACTTTCTGGAGATTAAAGGTAAATGAACATTCGCCCTCTTCTTTCCCGAATTGTTTCATTTGTAAAGGTGGCCCCCGGTTCAAAATGTTAAAAATATATTCAGAGGGAATGCAGTGACTGCCTGTCTTGTGCCCCTGTCCCCAGCTGCTTGTACCTGCTGCCACTGTCAGCCAAGTACTTGATGTCACCGGGGCCCTGATGAAGGATGGGTGCGTGGCTTCTCATCCTTTGCTGTTACAAACAGGGGTTCTGATAAAAACCCTTGTAGACATGTCCTCTGCATGTGTGGAAAACACTGCCAGTGGGATTATGAGCCCCAGAGCCTCTGCATCTGCTGTATTGATGGTCACAAAGATTTTATGGTCATCGTGACAGTGTCTTCAGTACAGTTTAGAGATGTGCAAGGCTGGTGATAGTGATATGACACAGAGGCCTTTTGTAGCTATTCCCTGATTTGATCTCTCACCCCCTCTGTTAACAAGTAAAAACAGGTATAACTACACTCACAGGAAAGGAAACAAACCCAGTTAGTAGCAGAACAAGGACCAAATGGACTGAAGCTCCCACAAGAAAAAGCTAGATGCTTTTCCACAGTGGACCAAGTCAGTTTTATGACCTGCAAAGATTTTTCTGTGTTGGTGGCCAGGGATTTGGCCTAGGCCATTTCCTGGGGGGAGTAGATGGCAGTGAGGCTTCTTTCCTGGGCCACATCTTCAATTTCACCAGAGATATCCTGAGGAAAGGAACTTTCCATAGCAATGACATAGACCTTGCTGATGTCAACTGGGCAGAGTAAGACATCAACAGACTCTCCAAATGAGATCCTAACACTGGAAGCAGAAGTAACATACTAGAAGAACTTGTCCCAGTCTTCATCCCAGGGACCTAATAGCTTAGACTCAAATACAGTCTGGAAACTGAAGAGTACCAGGGATAGAACAGCACTGGATGAGGGGGTTGAATGACAACCATTGTGCTATTGCAGAATGCTCATCAGGAGAAACTGGCAGACATCAATGAGGGGCACTGCGAGGAACTAATCAATTGTGAAAAATGGATGGAAGACGTACAAAATCAAGACTCTGCTGGGAATGTAAAAAATGGCTTACTTCAAGAAAGGGAAACCAAGCTTAGAAGGTTGAAGCAACAACTTGCAGAGATGCAGCAGCTGAATGACAGTTTAATCAATGTTGCATCTGATCTCAGAGCAAAACCCCAAAAGTTGCTTTTGGAGCTCTAAGATGTAAGACATCAACTGAAAGAATCTATTCTGTGGAACAACAAGGATTCTCTGGAAAACAACATTGCTGTGAGGGCTCTAAAAATAGGGAAAGGACAGTTACTAGCAAAATTGTGTGGGCCCAAAAAGAAGCTGTTGGAAGAGACAAACAAGTCTGAGCAAATTTTCAAAGAATTGTCACTGGTGGAGAATACACATTTCATTCAACTCGGTCAAGAGAAAGACCTGGAAATACTATACCTTCAAAAGAGGATCAAGCGGGGCGCCTGGGTGGCTCAGTGGGTTAAAGCCTCTGCCTTCGGCTCAGGTCATGATCCCAGGGTCTTGGGATCGAGCCCCGCATCGGGCTGTCTGCTCCGCGGAGAGCCTGCTTCCTCCTCTCTCTCTCTCTGCCTGCCTCTCTGCCTACTTGTGATCTCTGTCTGTCAAATAAATAAATAAAATCTTTAAAAAAAAAAAAAAAAAAGAGGATCAAGCAGATGGATGCCAACCATAAAGAAACAAAGAAACTGCTGTCCTCTGCTTTGGAGGAGCAGAAGCAATAGACACAACACATTAAAGAGAAAGACATGTATATTGAAGAGCTTAGAGAAAGGCCAGAGCTTCAGGAGGAATTCCGTAAATCGACCAAAACCTTAAGAAGCAATGGCATTTTACAACCATCTGTGGAGGACAAAGACATTTGTCCCCCACCTGGAACAGACAAAAATCCTCATGTGAATGTGGACCTGGAGTGGCTAAGACAACAGAGTCTCACTGTCCCTGTAGTTGACCCTAAAGTCTTAGATGAGATCATTGAACTTGGTGTGAGGTCTTTCAACTCAAGGAGTTAAAACATGATCTTGGGGTGCCTGGGTGGCTCAGATGGGTAAGCAGCCTCCTTCGGCTCAGGTTGTGATCCCGGGGTCCTGGGATCAAGTCCTGTGTCAGGGTCCCTGCTCAGCAAGGAGCCCCCTTCTCCTTCTCTCTCTGCCTGCTACTCCCCCTGCTATTCTCTCTCTTTCTGTCAAATAAATAAATAAAAATTTTTAAAAAGAGGATCTCAAGGAGGAAGTAAAAGAACAACCAGAGATCATTGACAACCAACAGCAGGGGAACATAGGACTGCTTCAATCTTTACAAGAGCAGAAGCAGAAAGCAGACCACCTTCATACCAACAGGAGATGAATGTTAAACATACTCAGCTTTCAGTGAAAGACAAGCAGATTCAGAATTTGCAAGACACTATAGAACAGATGAAAGCCTGGTTGCCTAACAAAAATCCTCCTGTGAACAAAGACCTGTAGCGACTGAAACAACAGAGTCACACTGTCCCTCTGGTTGACCTAAAATCCTAGGCGAGACTGTAAAACTGGAGTGTGACGTCTTTCAACTCAATGAGTTAAAAGATGACCTTGAGGGGGAAATAAAAGAGCAATAGATCATTGGCAACCAGGAGCAGGGGAAGGTAGCACTGCTTCAATCTTTACAAGAGCAAAAGCAGAAAGTGACCATCTTCAACACCAGCAGGAGCAGATGAGTATTGAAGATGTTCAGCTCCTTTCAGCAAGACAAGCAGATTCAGAATTTGCAAGATACGATAGAACAAATGAAATCCCAACTGCCTGACAAAAGCCTACACATTCCAACAGAACACTGTGATGATGCTGAAGTGACAATTCAGCCTCTGACTAGAGAGAATGGAAGTGAAAAACCACGATTTATTATTAAGAAGAGGAAGAAGTTTAACTTACTTTTTTAGAGTGATCAAGGAGCAAGAAGTCATTGAATGCACACCTACAGGAAACATCAATGTGGATTCAGAAGTAAATCAATTAAAGCAACTGTAAGTATAACTCGCTTTATGAGAATGAGAAGTAGTGGAAGGAGCTTAAATCCCAAGGCCACACCAAGACACTCTGGGCATTGGAGTCTGCTCTCCCTCTCAATGACTATCTTGTGAGTTAATAAATGTCTTTACCATTTAAAGAAAATGGAGGGGCACCTGGTAGGCTCATCAGTTGAGGCCAACTCTTGGTTTTGGCTCTGGTCATGATCTTGGGGTCCTGGGACCGAGCTGTGCATCAGGCTCCTCAGTGAGGGGGCTGTTCCAGGATATTCTCTCCCTCTGCCCCTCTCTCCCACTCTCTCTCAAATAAATAAATCTTTTAAAAAAAATAAACCAAATGGAGTTGTTCTTCTGTTATTTACACACTGAAACATCCTAAGTGATATTCTAAGTGTATTAACTCATTTCTGTTCCCTTGATGAATAAGCTCAAAGCAGGAGGGGGTGTGTGTGTGTGTGTGTGTGTGTGTGTGTGTGTGTGTGATGTCACCCGGCCCAGTTCTGAGCTCACAGAAGCAGACAGATACTATATCTTCTCTTCATATCCATGGACAAAACGAACTGCTGCCTTGACTACAGTCGGTGCTAATGCTGTACAAACATGTCCCCCCACCTCATCTCCCACATCCATGTTTCCATATCAGCAGACACCTGTAAGATAGCACATACCATTGGCGACTCAAGGCAATAAGTCAACACCGAAACACAATAAGGGACAAAATTACCTACAAGCACAGATTGTCCAAGGAAAACTGACCCACAGAGTTTTAAAAGAGTAAAGAGGATCCATTGTCTAATAGTGCTTTTCAAACAAAGAATTGCTACCCATCCATGTCAGAAGTTCAATGTAATTAATAAACTAAAAGGAGTTAGACCAAGAAACATCTTAAGTATTACCCGGAGCACATGACCTCATTTCCATTTGCTTGATGAGTAAGCTGAAAGGGGCAGGGGGTGTGTGCTTGTGTGTGCATGTGTGAGTGCAGGGTGTGTGTGTGAGAGAGAGAGATCACCCTGCTAGGTCTGAGTTCCCAGAAGCAGATAGTCTGGAGCCTTTATAAACCGATAACGAGTTTCAGGAGAAACTATAAAAGAGGAAACTGAACAGGCCATCCTGGAGGGAAATTACTAAAGTCATCATAAAGGGATATATAAAGGAGGAATTTCCTCCCCCCGCCCTCCAGTAACAGAACCAAAGGAGGGAAGAATTGCTACTGTGCCAGGGCAAGTGGCACTGTCCCCATTGGCTCCACCATCCTATAAGAAGGCGCCATTTAGTGAAAAGGATGAAAAATCATGCTATCATCCATTCAAAAGTGAATGCAAGCAAATGCACTGAAGCAAAGTGAGCAGGAGACATAGACGCCTTATATTTTAATTTCCCAATTACTATTAGAGAACATGTCGCTCCAGGACATGATCCCAACAACCCTAATGGTTTCTATGAGGCCATGCATGAGCCATTTCCCTTCAAGTTATTGAAGGAATTAAAACAGGCAGTACAAAACTATGGAGTCAATTCCCCATATACAACAGGAATCATTCAAGGCATCTGAGAAGAAAATCAACCTATTCCGATTGATGGGTTATTACTAGCAAAAACAGTCTTATCCTCAAGTGAGTTTTTACAATTTAACATGGTGGCAATATCATGCAGAAACAGCAGCTGCCCATAACACAGCTAATAATGTTCCTGTTTCCATGGAGCAGCTCATGGGTGTTGGGCCGTGGGCCTGGCTGCAAGATCAAGTACTAATGAGTGATCAAGCTATTGAGCAGCTCCAACATTGTTGTTTGAGAGCCTGGGAGAGAACAGAATCCCAAGGAGAGAACTGCTCTTCTTTTCAAAAGGTAGCACAGGGTCCTAAAGAACCCTTTACTGATTTTATTGTGGTAATACAAGAAGCTATTAAAAAACAGATAAATTAATCTCAAAGCTGCTGATACTATTATTCAGCTACTGGCATTTGAAAATGCCAAGGCTTATTGTAAAAAAACTGATTTCACCCTTTAAAGGCAAGAAAACATTAACAGACTATATTAAGCTATGCCAAGGAGTGGGGACAGAGACCAGAAAAGCTGATTTGTTAGCTCAAGCTGCTCTGATCACAGGAAAATTTAAAGCACAATGTTTCAACTGTGGGCAGACAGGGCATACAAAAGCTCAACGTAGGCAACAAGGAAAATTCTCCCTGCAAAATGCAAGACATGAGCCACCAGGTCTCTGTCCTAAATGCGAAGAAGGAATCCATTGTGCAAATTGATGTCATTCCAAATTCCACAAGGATGGATCCCCCTTCAGGGAAACTTACTTTGGGGCAAGCCTTCAACCCCACAAAACAAGGTGGCCAATTCTTCCTTTGAACCCAGATTTCAGACAAATGTACCATTTTAAATTTAAGTAATGCCAGATTAGATATCCCCATTCCCAAAGATCATCTCTTAATGCCTGCCGAGATTCCCACTAAAATTCCAACTAATATTTTTGGCCCTTTACCAAAAGGAACCACTAGGTTACTTTTGGGATGATATGGCCTCACCTCAAAGGGAGTATTAGTCCACACCAGTGTTATTGATTCAGATTATACCAGTGAAATTTCAGTGATGATAACTACTGTGGCTCCATACTGTTTCCAGAAAGGGGACTGCATTGCCCAGAAGCTACTTTTATGCTATTTGCAGGGACAATTTAAAAACATGGAAAGACAAAGAGGCGACCCACAGAATGGGAGAATATATTTGCAAATGACACTACAGACAAAGGACAGATATCCAAGATCTATAAAGAACTCCTCAAACTCGACACTCAAAAAATAGATAATCACATCAAAAAATGGGCAGAAGGCATGAACAGACACTTCTTCAAAGAAAACATATAAATGGCTAATGACACATAAAAAAATGTTCATCATCACTAGCCATCAGCGAGATTCAGATCAAAACCACATTGAGAAACCACCTTACTACAATGGTCAAACAAACAAGAATGGCCAAAACTAACAAGACAATAAACAAGCATTAGAGAAGATGTGGAGAAAGGGGAACTCTCTTATACTGTTGGTGGGAATTCAATACTGTTGGTGGGAATTCAAGTTGGTAGAGCTGCTTTGAAAAACAGTGTGGAGATTCCTTAAGAAATTAAAAACAGAGCTCCCCTATGACCCTGCAATTGCACTACTGGGTATTTACCCCAAAGATACGGAGGTAGGGAAAAGAAGGGCCATCCTTACCCCAATGTTCACAGCAGCAATAGCCACAGTTGCCACACTGTGGAAAGAGCCAAGAGGCCCTTCAGCAGGAATGGATAAAGAAGATATGGTCCATATATTCAATGGAGTATTATGCCTCCATCAGAAAGGATAAGTACCCAACTTTTGTATCAACATGGACGGTACTGGAGGAGACTATGCTGAGTGAAATAAGCAGAGAGAGTCAAGTATATGGTTTCACTTACTTAGTGGAGCATAAGGAAATAAGATGGAGGATTTGGGATGAAGGACAGGAGAAGTGAGTTGATGTAAATTGGAGGGGGAGATGAACCATGAGAGACTATGGACTCTGAGAAATAAACTGAGCGTTTTGGAGGGGATGTTTGGGAGAGCCTGATAGTGGGTATTAAGGAGGGCTTGTATTGCATGGAGCACTGGGTGTGGTACATAAACAATGAATCTTGGAACACTGAAAAAGTAAAATAAAATTGAAAAAAAAAAAAAAAAAACCAAACCACTCGGTGCTCATCACCACACATTCCCCCCCTTCGTACCCATCACCCATTACCCCATCCCCCCACCCACCTCCCCTCTGAAACCCTCAGTTTGTTTCCCGGGGTCCAAAGATTCAGTTATTCTAGATCCCTCACCCTCAGTCTAGCTGTAAGGCATGCTGGGAAACTGAGCATCTCACCTGGTGAGTTTCTACAGTTGGAGACCCACTTGGTCTCCCACCACCAAAACTTGTACAGTAAGGGGAAGCCCTCTTTCCAGGTTTTTCTCAAAAGTCACCTTCTCAGTGAGACCACTCTATTTAAAACTCTAATATCTCCTTCCCCTAGCACTTGTCATCACCCTTCTATGCTATATTTTCCCCCCATGGCTCTTGCCACCATCTCATTATTTACATGCTCATCTATCTCTCCCTTCCCAAATGTGAGCTCCAGAAGGTGAGAATGCGTGTCTGCTTTATTCACTGCTGTGTCCCCAATGCCAGGAATGGTGTCATGAACACAGTAGGCTCTCAGTGAACACTGTCGAACAAATGAAGGAAGGAAGGAAGGGAGGGAGGAATTCTCCAAACACGGGGAGATCAAAGATCCCGAGAATCCAAACTTTCAACAAATTCTCACTATAAAAAGCCTATGGGAAGGACGTATAACAACCTATCTAGGAAATAAATCAGACAGAGCTCCCTAAGGGAAAGGATACTTGAGCTGAGTCTTCAGAAAAGGCAATGCAGACAAATCAAATAAGGAAAGAAACACTGAAGCAGTTAGGTGGAATTCTGAGAATGTGTTGTTTTATATTTCACACAGTCGTGGATGCTCCCTAGCCAAGCTCCTGCATCTTTTCTGTATGGAAGAGGCCCTTGTTTGGACCGAGGCAGCATCAGGCTTGACCGTGAAAAGCCAAGATCAGAACGTGAAGGTGGAAAACATCTCACTGAAAGTATCCAAGAGTGAGTTCTTTACAGAATAGAGTGGTAGATTCCAAGGAACACCTGTCACCATGAACAAAAAGGTATTACTATGAACGTTTTTCCCAAGAAAGGCAATCAGAGCCGTGACAAAATCAAGAATGATCAAACCCAAAGGCAAATGAGTTTATCTCCAGTTTAAAGGTGCTTGTGTTACTACTGGGATAGCTTTTGGTTTAAGTGATCTTACTGCCATAGAACTTTTTGTAATGCATCAAAATTTGTAGGCTGGGAAGGCCAGGGTAGGTGGTGGGGTTAGTATTTGATGTTCAATTCAGTAAACAGAATTCATCCTTCTACAGAGTCCTTTATAAGAAATACTGCCAGAGGCTTTATGGTCCAACAAGATGGAGTTTGAATGACTTAAGTTATTGGCTTTCAGACTGAATGCACTTTTATGAATATGCTGACTTGCCCCTGCACTACATGAAGTGATGTACAGCTATTCTCGACATACTTTCTGTCACCACCACTCTTCTGTCTTCAGCTCGTTCCCAGAGCATCAGGATGACATTAAGTGACAACTTCTGTCATATTCCCACTACACAGGGAACAGCTCTTGCATCTTTCAATGGATCCCTTCAGAAGGGCAATTCACAAGATTTTGCACAGACACAAGAGAAATAAGGGCGCTTAGAAGGATGAGCTCCCAATGACCACACAGAGGATCAACTCTTCCAGCAAATACCACCAACTCAGTCTCAACTACTGGACAGTTTCCCAGGTCCTAGGGATGTGAATGGGACCCAAAGGCAACCCTGGTATCTTGTGCCTCACCTCATCTCCTTATGGCATTCAAATAAATAGTAATCAATAGGCAATTTACATCTCTGCTGCAGCATTTGCTAAAAATGCCAAGGGAAAAAGTGCACTGCCTTAGTGCACAGCAAAACTCAAAACTCCTCTCCCCGGGCTGTCTCTGTTCTCATCATTCCATACATAGCCCCTGAGACTCGCTCATAAATCAAACCCTAGCAGCCTTTCTGCTTTTTCTCATTTCCCTATTTGGTGTCAGCTACTGGCTTCTTCCAGTTTTCCTTTTCTACCATCACCCAGATACTGTGTGAGAAAAGAGAGGAGTAAGCCAGGTGGGCCTGGGGCAGAAACAGATGGCACAGATTTACAACTTATATTTTCTTTTATAACTTGTCATTTATTCCTCCTTCAAGGAGTGCCCATTCTGAGCATGGCTGTGTTTTAGTCAAACCAAGGTGTAAAATATTATGTTATCATCTGTGTGTTGATAAATAAGCCTTAGCATTAGTCAAAAAAAAAAAAAGAAGAAGAAGAAAGAAAGAAAGAAAGAATTTAACAGTGAGCAAAGATTTAATGTCCTCAAATGTGATCCAGGAATAGCTCCTTTGTGAGAGTGGAGAAAACAGACCTGCTTTTTCCTAATTCCCAATGGCCAGTTTCTTAAAATCAATCTAGGAATCATTTGCGACAACATGGATGGAACTAGAGCATATCATGCTTAGCGAAATAAGTCAAGCAGAGAAAGACAACTATCATATGATCTCCCTGATATGAGGAAGTAGTGATGTAACATGGGGGCTTAAGTGGGTAGAAGAAGAATCAATGAAACAAGATGGAATTGGGAGGGAGACAAACCATAAGTGACTCTTAATCTCACAAAACAAACTGAGGGTTGCTGGGGGGAGGGGGGTTGGGAGAAGGGGGTGGGATTATGGACATTGGGGAGGGTATGTGCTTTGGTGAGTGCTGTGAAGTGTGTAAACCTGGTGATTCACAGACCTGTACCCCTGGGGATAAAAATATATGTTTATAAAAAAAAAATAAAAAAAAATAAAAAATAAAAATTAATCTAGGAATCAAGACAACAGTTTTTAAGATACACATATCAACACATTTCTTTTCTCAGCATACAGTTAAATAGCACTAACGACACTATCGTTGTGCAACCATCAACATTGTACATCTGTATATCTCCACAAGATAAAAAATCTTCCCAAACTGAAACTCTCGTCCTCATGAAACAATGCCTTGTTCTCTCCTCCTTCTGGTCCCCGGTAAGCCCCATGCTACTTTCTGTCTCTATTATCTAGATTACTGTAGGCATTTCATAAATGGAATCAGACACTATTTGCTCTTTTCTAATTGGCTTATCTCACTTTGTGTAACATCCTCAAGGTCCATCCATGTGGTACCATGGGTCAGAATTTCCTTCCCTTTTAAGACTATAGAATTCTCCATAACAGAAGTATGCTACCTCGGTTTATCCATTCATCTCCTGATGGACATGCAGGGCACTTCCACCTTTTGTCTATTGAGAATAATGCTACTTTGAACATGGGTATTCAAGCCACCATTTTGTTAGTTTGTGGCCAAACTTCTTGTAGTTTTTTTTTCTTTTAAGGTTTTATCTATTTCTTTACAGAGAGCAAGCACAAACACGGGAAAAGGCAGAGGAGAGGGAGAGAAAGGGAATCCCAAGCAGAGTCTCCACTGCACACAGGGCCAACATGGAGCTCTATCCCATGACCCCGAGATCATGACCTGAGCCAAAGTCAAGAGTTGGATACTTCGGGGCACCTGGGTGGCTCAGTGGGTTAAGCCACTGCCTTCGGCTCAGGTCATGATCTCAGGGTTCTGGGATCGAGTCCCACATCAGCCTCTCTGCTCAGCAGGGGGCCTGCTTCCCTTCCTCTCTCTCTGCCTGTCTCTCTGCCTATTTGTGATTTCTCTCTGTCAAATAAATAAATAAAATCTTAAAAAAAAAAAAAAAACGAGTTGGATACTTCACCCACTGGGCCAGCCAGGCGCTCCTCCAAACTTTAAACTGATTAAGAAACTATGGTATCCGTCAAAAGAGAAATGGACAAACAAATGGGGCACATCCATACAATGGAACCCCAGCTGAGTACTGATGGTGTCACCACATGGATGAATTGGGAAAACACTACACTAGGTGAAAGAAACCAGTCACAAAAAGGTCACATATCAAATGATTTCAGTTATTTGAAATATCCCAAATAGGTCATCCACAGAGACAGAAAGTAGACGATGGGTTGGCGGGGACTGGAGGGAGGGGGCACGGGGAGAAAACTGCTTAATGAGCACAGGGTTTCTTGTCAAAGATGTTCTGGAGCTAGTTAGAGGTGATGGTCACACAACCCTGTACTAAATGCCACTGAATCAGTCACTTTATTTTTTCATTAACTACCTTTCATTTCGGTGTAGTGAACATGCAGCCCTCTATTAGTTCCAGGTGTACAGCACAGTGATTCAACAGTTCTGTACATCACTCGCTGCTGCCCATGGTGAGTGTCCTCTTAATCCCCTTCAGCTGTTTCTCCCATCCTCCCAGCCACATTTTGCTGCTGCTGTATTGTACTAAGATCGCACAGTCCAGTGTGGGAGCCACTAGCACATGGGGCTGCCGAGTGCTCCACATGTGGTTCATCCAAGCCACAGATATGGCGTCAGTGTAAAATACACACTGGAGTTTAATGGCGTAGTATGACCAACCAATGTAAAATATCTCATTAATACGTTCATACTCATTACATGCTCAAATGACAATATTGTGAATAAACTGAGTGGGTAGGAGAAGAATAAATGAAACAAGATGGGATTGGGAGGGAGACAAACCATAAGTGACTCTTAATCTCACAAAACAAACTGAGGGTTGCTGGGGGGAGGGGGGTTGGGAGAAGGGGGTGGGGTTATGGACATTGGGGAGGGTATGTGCTTTGGTGAGTGCTGTGAAGTGTGTAAACCTGGTGATTCACAGACCTGTACCCCTGGGGATAAAAATATATGTTTATAAAAAAGAAAAGAAAACAATAATAAAAATAAATAAATAGGGGTGCCTGGGTGGCTCAGATGGTTAAGCCTCTGCCTTTGGCTGAGGTCATAATCTCAGTGTCCTGGGATTGAGCCTCACATTGGGCTCTCCCCTCGGGCTTCTCCCTCTCTCCCTCTGCCTGCCTGTCTACTTGTGATCTATCTCTCTGTCAAATAAATAAATAAAATCTTTTAAAATAAATAAATAAATAATAAATTTCATCCATTTCATTATACTGTTTTCAGTTGGTACAGGAAAATTTTAAATTACACATGAGGCTCAAATCATATTTCTCCGGGCTGGGTCAGGTGAAGGTCTAAGCCAGTCTTGGGGTGGAGGGAGGGGAACGGCCAGAGCTTTTCTGACTTCCAGGAGTCCCTCCTGTCCATAGTGGGCAGGTCAGACTGAGCACAGAATTAAGTGGGGGTCACTGTAGAGGAACAAGGAGAAAAGAGCAGGTGGGTGAATGGAGGACAGGAGAGCATCACCCTGGCCAAGAACTGGAGTTCCCAGGACCAAGAGGATGCAGCAAGCCACACCTACAGTGCTGGAGACCTGTGCTCTTCTCCCTTACAGTGTCCCAAAGGAGACACCCCTTGGATGGGGTGACACTTGAATCCTAGGGGTCATGACCAAGAATGAAACTTTCAAGGCCACGGGGAGGTCCTTATCTGATCCACAGCTCCACTGAGCCACTGCACACAGCACTTCCCACAATGGACAACTGAGGACCACACCCCTGCTGGCACCCACAGAAGCTCTAGGATTTGATACCGTCTCATTGTGGGGCAGGTAGCCCAATGATGACAGACAGTGCCCATCCCACCAGTCATGGGAGTGGGGGCTCCAAATTTCATTTCACTTAGGAAAATGAAGAAATGTGAAGTTTTCTGTACCCTAACACTGTGAAGCAAATTCATGCCTGTGTCACACATAACCTGTGGCCAAAGCAGTGGGACAGCCCAAGTCCTCAAACATTCAGAGCTTCCAAAGCACAAGGTCTGTGGGCTTTTCTGCATCTGGCTGCCTCCAGGTCTTCACTCCATAGCCTCCACCTTGAAGCACCAGGACCCAGAGGCTTCTCAGATGCATACATCTTCTTGAGAACATATTCAGAATTTATAGGGGCCAGAAGCCAAGAGATCTAATGATGTAAAAGCCACCAACTCCAAAGCTCTGAACTGGAAAGGATCTATAGTGATAATAGTCCAACTGCCTGTTCTAGTGGGAAGAAAGTACAACCGAGGTGGGAAGTGTGCAGGGAGGACTTGGTCAAGGTCATACACTGGTGGTTAGGTTTCTAAGTAGAAGGCACCCCATTTTTCCTATCCTGGACATCTCACATGGCCCAACAGCTAGCTCCTCAACACTGTCAACCTCACATCTTTCCCTTTCCAAATAAACCAGACACTTTGCAACATGCCAGGCAGAGTCTTTCGAGCTGGAGAACATCCAGATATTAAATTGGAGACATTCCAACTCCACAGTGAGGAAATTGCCTTTACCAGAATTGTGCGCAGACATGCATGCATTGTACTGAGCGAAGATAGAACTGCATACGGCTTCTATATCCGAGACTCGGGTCAGTGGCTTAAATAAGAACCTTGATGCCTCATGAAACAATCTGCAACAAGCAAGTAAGGGCCAGTAAAGAAGCTCCAGAGTGTGTGTGGCCCAGGGTCCTCCTGTCATGTTGCTGTTCGTCCACACATGGGGTTTGCCCTTGATGGTGTGGTCCAAGATGGCTCACTCCCCTGCCTGCATTCCAGCCCATGTCAGTGAGGACCCAGGGGGCATGGGGAGAGCACATCCTGCCCTTCAGAGGCATGCCCTAGAGGTTCTTCACAGCATTTCTGCTCACATCCTATTGATCAGAAGTTACTCACTTGGCCAAACCAAGCTGCAAGGGAGACTACAAAGCAAATATTGATTCTGAGAAGCCACATAACTAGCAAAAAGTCTATACCATACAAGAGTAGAATAATGGATATGGGGGATAACTAGCAGTACGGTTTCATATTCATGGACACAGCTGCTTGTGTGTCCACACTCACCCATAAACCTGCAAGCTCAAACAGAAACACAGACATACATATCAATGCAGGCACACAGTACCTATGCTCTAAATCACACATGCACACACACTCAAATATGCACACATTCCACTCCTGTGCACACGGGCTTATTCATTCATAGTGGGAAGAAAGTACAGCTTAGGTGGGAAGTCGGCAAGGAGGACTTGGTCAAGGTCATACACTGGAGGTCAGGTCTCTAACTAGAAGGCACCCCTTTTCCCTCTCCTGGACATCTCAGATGTCACGGCAGCTGGCTCCTCAACATTGTCAACTTCACATCTTTCCTTTTCCAAATAAACCAGACACTTTGCAACATGCCAGGCAGAGTCTTTCGAGCTGGATAACATGCAGACATCAAATTGGAGACATTCCAACTCTACAGAGAAGAAATTGCCTTTACCAGAATTATGTGCATATGTGTGATACATGTAGATACCAAGCCCACATAGCAGTGTGGCTGTGTCACTAAGATACATATACACACGCATATCCACACGGAGAGAGGGAGGCCACAAAACCTGTCATTCTGTCATTCTACTCTGCCATGTCTGGGGATCACATCTCAGTCTTCCTATGTCCCCACTCATTGGAGAGGCCCCTTGTTCTGTGTTTACAGCACACTCTTTTCTGTATTCAGAAAGACACGTAGAACAAGATCAGGGGTTGTACAATGCAACAAAGTGTTAACAAAATGAGATATCATGCAAGGGCCTATGAAGGGGACCACAGCATACTCCACATCCATAAGCACTGGGGGTGCTGATATCGCACGCCATCTCTCAGCAGTCTGCCTGCTGCACGCTGGGGCTGCACAGCCCTCTAGGATGACATCTAAGGTGATAGAGCCAGGATTAAGAAGACCTCTAAGCCGAGTGGTATGGGAAAGGTGGAAAACTTGGAAGCCAGTCTGAGATACGGTCAAATACCCAGGCAGGTCACTGCACATTGCCTGACACACAGGTACTCGGTGTATACTTGCTGGATGGATGGAGAAATGGATGAAGAGATGCAGGGGCAGGTACCATAGAAAATTCTGTCCCCTGTCCGCACTGTCACTCCTGGAACCGAACCCCTGGCACAGCAGTTGGCGTTGCATAGGTCCTCAAAGTATAATAAAGCCAGTTAGATGGCTGACTGGATAGAGTAATGATTCTGAATCTTCCCCTTCCTTTTCAAAAGTGAGTGTTTCCTCCAAGCAACATTTGGGGTTAAGTAAAGGCCTGGGGAGGGAGAGGAACCGGCCTGGGGAGGGAGAGGAACCGGCATTTATTGGTATTTATTCCACGCTGAGAGTGTGCGTGTGCCATCACACTGAATTCTCAAAAGAGGTCTGTAAGCAGGGTCTGTTGTTATCTTCTCCATTTCAGACTGGATAAACCTGAGCCACAGAGAGACGGACTACCTTGCCCAAGATCACTTGCTCCAGACACCAAATGGAGAGCAAGGATGTGAATCGGGGCCATCTGACCCTTGCTTCCAATCATGCCGCACTGTAGAATGCTTTGCAATGCGCTGTGCAATGCGCTGTGGAGGCCCAGTTTATGTAACAGTAGGGAGAAGCAGCTCTGGCTGCTCTGACTCAAGATCCCAGAGATATCCTGCACTGCTTCCCCCTGACCTTGACTCCTAAGACACCTCCCTGGACCCACACAGCCCCAGGAAGCATGCTGTGAAAACTGCTGTTCTGTGGGATAGTCCAGGGCCCTTCCCTGTGCTCAGAAGCTTTGCAGGCACAAAAACTTCCAACCCACAGGGAAAAAGCAGTGGGTAGGACACGGTGTAAAGCATCCAGGCAGACCTGAGCTTTGTTGTCTCACCATGTGGAGCGTCGGCTTCCTCAGATGTCGAACAGGAAAAACACCACCTTTGGAAGGGTGACTGAGGATGAAAGGAAATGACGCACGTGGGGTGCTTGGCTCTGTGCACAGTGCTCTAAGTGCTCCCTGAGGGTCAGCTGCTGGTCATGGTGGAAGCCACAGAATAACTTCATTTTCTGAACCCTCATAGGAGGCAACTCCTTTTGTCTCTCTGATAGCTAAGATGGTAAAAAAGAATTTGGTTTGATTTAGAATGCCAACTCCGCAAGTCACTCCCTGAGTGGCCTTGAGCCAGTCATGTCACTGCTCTGAGCTTTCCTTTCTGTTTACTTAAATGGGGAAAAGACACCCTACCTTAGGTTGCAAGAATCAAATTAACCGAAGGATGCCACTCAGGAGGAAGAGCACATACCACACGTCTTTGTTACCTATTTCTCAGGGACCTGGAGGCCTGGAGAGCTGACAGCCCCCACCCTCATGAAGTCCACAGGTGTGCCCTGAGGACAAACAGCTCCTAGCCACTTTTCACCCCTGTGTTTACCACCCTTGCCTAGGACTGATTTTTAGCTCCTTTCCTGCACTGAGGAAAGGATGAGCTTTCTTATCTCTGCCATTGACACTGTCTGAACTATTTGAGACAAGTCCCTGCTTTAAAAATAATGATAAAACTACCAGTCAGTGGAAATAAGCCCCCACTCTATGTCACCAACAGAAGCAGGAGAATCTCTGAGATCCTCTGTGAGTTCATGAGGCATGCAAGATGAAACCTGAATTCACTGAACCTGCAGTCCCCAGATCAACCTCAGCTTTGCCGATGGAATCCCAGATTTTACTAACAAGGGATCTGTTTTCAGTTGCATGTTCACATGACTCAAATTCTCAAGATTAATATTTAATGCCAAAAAGTTCATTAAATAGGGTTTCCTATTGTTATCATAGGATAATGATAAATCCTCATCATATGGGTTTGGTTCCTCTAACTCCACACAAGCAGCACTTTCTCTCCCTGTCAACAGCCAAGTAACATTGAAAGGACACGTGACAATCAGCCACTCAGAGCAGCAGGACTTGGGTGAATTGAATCTCAGCAGCATCAAGAGAAGATGGACTGACGCGTCCATCTTAGAGGAACAGATGGCCTGGCCTCATTCTGCTTCAGCCTCACTCGGGGACACTTCTGTGACTTTGTGCTACACCCACTGGTACTATTCTTGACTAGCCCCATACAGGGGTCCTGGTCCTTTGCGAGTGGGGCTAGGAGCCTCCACACTAATACTTCTTTCTATCAAGAGGTTTTTTTCACTAGTCACCAGATAGTTCCTAACATGGTTGAAGCTTAAAGGTCTTCCTTTATTTGCAAGTTATTTTAATCATATGATGCTTGAGGGGAGATACCAGTTGTATGTTGAAATGTAAGAGGGTGCTTGCCTTTCAGAATTATGTAATGTTCAGGATTGCTCTTTTTTAAAGATTTTTACTTTTATTATTTATTTGAGAGAGAGAGAGAGGAAGAGAGACAGAGAGAGAAAGCATGAGAGGGGAGAGCTGAGCAGGGAGCCCGGTGAGGGACTGCAGCCAGGGACTCCAGGATCATGACCTGAGCTGGAAGCAGTCTTTCAACCAACTGAGCCACCCAGGCACCACGAAGATTCCTCTTTTTCTAAGCCCGGCCAGCCCCCCTCTGGTAAGGATAGCCCCCATTAATTAAGGTTAGGTACACTCTGATGGCCAGTACTCCAGGGCAGCCAGAAACACTGGGATGCCCACCAATTCCTTCCATTACTACATAGTGTTCGCTCTCACTGAGGTCCACTGACAGAAAGTCTGATCTTCACTGACTGGACACAGAGAAATCACAAGCTTCCTTGGGGACTCAAAGAGTTAGAATGATCAGTCTGAAAATCAAAAAATTATAGCTCTTATTGAGGGATCTTCTTCCTCACTGGGTTTAGGGAAGTTGGGGTATCATTAAAAGTCACATGCATTTAATCTACGCCTTACACATCTGCAGTCACTTCACAAACCCATTTGCTTGGTAAGAAGAGAACCTGCGTCCAACTCCTCTGTGGGTACTAGAAAGGTTGTCCTTTTTTTTTTTTTAAATTTCTTATTTTTTATAAACATATATTTTTATCCCCAGGGGTACAGGTCTGTGAATCACCAGGTTTACACACTTCACAGCACTCACCAAAGCACATACCCTCCCCATAGAAAGGTTGTCCTTAATCAAAATGATGGACTGACATGACCTTTTAAAGGTCAACTCTTGGATATTACTTGAATACTTATTTTTTTAAATAAAACCTTATCCCTCTAATCTATAATTATTTCACAGCTTTAAGTAATTAGAAGTCTGTATCACTTGCCAGAAAAAGAAGGCCAAAAAATACAAATGAGATAACACCCTTAAACTCTAAAGAGATGGTGTTGTTTGCTCAAGGCACTGAAACTGAAATCTGCTACCTCATTATAAAAATAATTAAAAATTATTTAGTGTTAGACATTAAAAAGATTATCCACCATGACCAGGTGGGATTCATTCCTGGGCTACAAGGATGGTTCAACATTCACAAATCAATCAATGTGTTAGAACAAATTAATAAGAGAAGAGAGAAGAACCACATGGTCCTCTCAATTGATGCAGAAAAAGCATTTAACAAAATGCAGCATCCGTTCCTGATTAAAACACTTCAAAGTATAGGGATAGAGGAAACATTCCTGAACTTCATCAAATCTATCTTTAAAAGACCTACAGAAAATATCATCCTCAATGAGAAAAAGCTTGAAGCCTTCCCATTGAGATCAGGAACACGACAAGGATGCCCACTCTCACCACTCTTGTTCAACATAGTATTAGAAGTCCTAGCAACAGCAATCAGACAACAAAGAGAAATAAAAGGTATCCAAATTGGCAATGAAGAAGTCAAACTCTCTCTCTTCGCAGATGACATGATTCTTTATATGGAAAACCCAAAAGACTCCACCCCCAAACTACTAGAACTCATACAGCAATTCAGCAACGTGGCAGGATACCAAGTCAATGTACAGAAATCAGTGGCTTTTTTATACACTAACAATGAAAATACAGAAAGGGAAATTAGAGAATCGATTCCATTTACTATAGCACCAAGAACCATAAGATACCTGGGAATAAACCTAACCAAAGAGGTAAAAGAACTGTACTTGAGGAACTACAGAACACTCATGAAAGAAACTGAAGAAGACACAAAAAGATGGAAGACCATTCCATGCTCTTGGATCGGAAGAATAAACATTGTTAAAATGGCTATACTGCCTAGAGCGATCTGTACTTTTAATGCCATTCTGATCAAAATTCCACTGGTATTTTTCAAAGAGCTGGAGCAAATAATCCAAAAATTTGTATGGAACCAGAAGAGACCCCGAATCGGTATGGAAATGCTGAAAAACAAAAATAAAACTGGGGGCATCATGTTACCTGATTTCAAGCTTTACTACAAAGCTGTGATCACCAAGACACCATGGTACTGGCATAAAAACAGACACATAGACCAGTGGAACAGAGTAGAGAGCCCAGATATGGACCCTCAACTCTATGGTCAATTAATCTTTGACAAAACAGGAAAAAATATACAGTGGAAAAAAGGCTCTTCAGTAAGTGGTGCTGGGAAAACTGGAAAGCTATATGTAGAAGAATGAAACTCAACCATTCTCTTACACCGTACACAAAGATAAACTCAAAAGATAAAAGACCTCAACGTGAGACAGGAATCCATCAGAATCCTAGAGGAGAACATAGGCAGTAACCTCTTCAATATCAGCCACAGCAACTTCTTTCAAGATATGTCTCCAAAGGCAAAGGAAACAAAAGCAAAGATCAACTTCTGGGACTTCATCAAGATCAAAAGCTTCTGCCAGCAAAGGAAACAGTCAAGAAAACAAAGAGGCAACCCATGGAATGGGGGAAGATATTTGCAAATGACAGTACAGGCAAAAGGTTGATATCCAGGATCTATAAAGAACTTCTCAAACTCAACACACAAAAAACAGACAATCATATTAAAAAATGGGCAGAAGATATAAACAGACACTTCTCCAATGAAGACATACAAATGACTATCAGACACATGAAAAAATGTTCATCGTCACTAGCCATAAGGGAGATTCAAATTAAAACCAAATTGAGATACCACCTTACACCACTTACAATGGCCAAAATTAGCAAGACAGGAAACAACATGTGTTGGAGAGGATGTGGAGAAAGGGGAACCCTCTTACACTGTTGGTGGGAATGCTAGTTGGTGCAGCCACTTTGGAGAACAGTGTGGAGATTCCTCAAGAAATTAAAAATAGAGCTTCCCTATGACCCTGCCATTGCACTACTGGGTATTTACCCCAAAGATACAGATGTAGTGAAAAGAAGGGCCATCTGTACCCCAATGTTTATAGCAGCAATGGCCACGGTCACCAAACTGTGGAAAGAACCAAGATGCCCTTTAATGGGCGAATGGATATGGAAGATGTGGTCCATATACACTATGGAGTATTATGCCTCCATCAGAAAGGATGAATACCCAAATTTTATAGCAACATGGATGGGACTGGAAGAGATTATGCTGAGTGAAATAAGCCAAGCAGAGAGAGTCAATTATCATATGGTTTCACTTATTTGTGGAGCATAACAAATAGCATGGAGGACAAGGGGAGATGGAGAGGAGAAGGGAGTTGAAGGAAATTGGAAGGGGAGGTGAACCATGAGAGATTATGGACTCTGAAAAACAATCTTAAGGTTTTGAAGGGGCAGGGGTGGGAGGTTGGGGGAACCAGGTGGTGGGTATTAGAGAGGGCACAGATTGCATGGAGCACTGGGTGTGGTGCAAAAACAATGAATACTGTTATGCTGAAAAGAAATTAAAAAAAAAAGAGGAAAAAAATCACTTAGTGTTAGAGAAGTGTTAAAAATGCAGTAGCACAGACCTAGATGCCGTTGATGCCATCAAATCTTCAGAACAACTGGAAAAGAATTTTGTGTGAGAAATAAAATCCTGCCCATGGAAGAGGGGGACTTGGTGTTCTTTAAATCCTACTAGAATGCACCCCCTAAAATCATCTCACATACCATGGATGGACATGCCCCACCTTCTAGGAATTTTTTTTATGCCAATGAAAACAAAATATTCAAGCAGAACTAGCTATAAGTCTCTATGTCCAACGCAACCTTAGAGATGGTCATAGCAATACAAAATCTACTGGTCACCTCAACAGGATAAAGGCCATCTTTGAGAAAGTGATGATTAACATAATACTCAGTGATAAAAGTCAAAATGCTTTTTCCCTAAGATCAGAAACAAGTCAAAGATCCCCACTTTTACCACCTCTACTCAACACAGGATTGGAAATTCTAGCCAGACCTATTAGGCAGGAAAAAGAAATAAACGGCATCCAGATTGGAAAGGAAGAAGAAAAATAATTCCTGCTTGCATGTGAAATAATCTTTTACGTAGAATGCCCTAAAGATGCTAACACACACACAAACACACACACACAAAAATTAACATATTAGGCTTAATAAATTTGGCCAAGTTGTAGGATACAAAATCAACACACAGAAATCACTTTCATTCCTTTGCACTAGAAGTGAACAACCTGAAGAAGAAATTCAGAGACAATTCCACTTACAATAAAATCCAAAATAATAAAATATTTAGGAATAAACTTAACCAAGGACGTGAAAGACTTGTACACTGTGTTTGAAAAGAGATAGCAGGGCGCCTGGGTGGCCCAGTGGGTTAAAGCCTCTGCCTTCATCTCAGGTCATGATTTCAGGGTCCTGAGATCGAGCCCCATATTGGGCTCTCTGCTCAGCAGGGAGCCTGCTTCTCCCTCTCTCTCTCTCTCTGCCTGCCTCTCTGCCTACGGTGATCCCTGTCTGTCAAATAAATAAATAAAATCTTTAAAAATAAATAAATAAAAAATAAGAAGAGATAGCATGCCCCAAAGAGGGTCACTTGACTAAACCCCAGCATCAGCAAACCAAGATTGAACACCTAACCTAACCACCATTTCAACCCCCCAGGAATGCAAACTTTAACCAGTCACCATGGAATTAGAAGGTCAGCACTAATGAGATGATTCACCCATTTGACTCCTTCCGTTCTGCTTAAGAAGGTGACCTCCTCTGAGACAAGTCATTCTTTGGTAATCATTTCCTTTTTCCACCCCCTTCCCACCTTTAAAAACCTCCCCTTTCCCACAGCTCAACTGAGCTCCTTTCTACTTGCTAGAGGGGATGCTGCCTGACTCCTGAATTATTAAATAAAGCCACTTTGATGTTTAAATGGGCTCAGGTGAATTTTTGTCTCAAGGATTTGATGGCATCACTGGGACCACAGGAGACTTCCAAGAGCTTCAGGGACAAGAAACACAGGTGAGGTACCCCACAGACCCTTTGAGTTCACGGACTTCATCACTTCCAAAGGCTGTGGGTAGGCTCATGCTTGATTCTGAGCTCCACTCTCATTGGGTCAAGCTCGGAACATTCGTCCAGCTTTGGGGATTCATTCTGTTTGGCAGAGGAAAGCTCTCCTGTTGACCCCTTGATGGTATTGAAAGAGCAATTTAGTGGCACTTAATTGTTACCTTAAATTAACAGCTGCCTGAGCCTAGAGAGCTTGCCATCAGGGCCAGAGTAGAGGAAGAGGTGACAGTGGGCTTCCAGTGGGACTCAGTGGTCTCAAACGTGACCAGCTTAGGGAAAAGCACCCATCCCCCAGAATTCGCAGGTGGAAGGAAAAACTCCCCAAACCAGTGATCTCAGTGGCTTGTCTGCACGGCTTTCCACAATCTGTCCTTCTCTGAGGGAGGTTGTTTGAATTCTTTCCCAACTCTTCCCAGAGGGTTTTGGAAATCAAGAGGTTTTGAAATAACTGAGCCTCGCCTTCAACATCCACTCACTACGTATTTATTCAATATCTACTCTCTGGCAGGCACTGGGTATGAGAGAGAGAGAGATGGCAGTGCGTCACCCAGAGAAGGCTGCTGCGCTTAGGAGGGCTATGGTCTAGCTGGGATGTCAGACATCCCCAGTAACTACATGTACACTAAGTAGGCACTACCGGGGCATCTGTATGACTCAGTCAGTTAAGTGTCTGCCTTCGGCTCAGGTCATGATCCCAGGGTCCTGGGATTGAGCCCTGCAGGGGCTCCCTGCTCAGGGGGAGCCTGCTTCTCCCTCTGCCTCGGACCCTACCACCCTGCACGTGTTCTCTCACTCTCTCTCAAACAAATAAGTATTATAAGATGTACAAACTGCTTAGGAGGGCATCTTAGTCCATTTGAGCTGTTATAACAAAATACCACAGACTTGGTGACTTAGAAACAACAGAAATCTACTTCTCACAGTTCTGAAGACCAGATGTCCAAGATCAGGGGGCAGGTATGGTTGAATGAGGGCCATCTTCTAAGGCACAGAATACTCCTTATAGTCTCACAGGGTCAAAGGGGCTAGGTAGATCTCTGGGCTCTCTTTTCTAAGGGCACTAATCCCATTCATAAAGGCTCCACCCTCATGATCTTTTTTATTTTTAATTTTATTTATTTGACAGAGGGATCACTAGGAGATAGAGAGGCAGGCAGAGAGAGGGGAAAGCAGGCTCTTTGATGAGCAGAGAGCCCAATGCAGGGCTCGATCCCAGGTCCCTGAGATCACAACCTGAGCAGAAGGCAGAGGCTTAACCCACTGAGCCAACCAGGCACCCTCCACCCTCATGACCTTTTGCTGGAGTTTTCCTGGAAGACACAGGAAGCCTAATGGAGATAAACTGATGATCTGGAGGTGACCACAAGCCCTGCCTTCATGGCTCGGCTGTCTGGATAGTACCATCATGGGTGGAGGCTAAGCAAGTGGAATCTGGGGAGACAAGATTCAGCCTAGTGAGGTCTCAAGATCTTGCTTAGACTTGGTGATTCTGAGAAAAGGATTTAGACAGTTCCCCTTCACTATGGCTCCTCACACTCCTCACCACTCAGCCTGGCCACCCAAACTGCCACCCCAGCCTAGACCAAAGGCTCTGGAGGAGCTGGGAAGGGCCAGGAGAGAGCAGTGCTCAGGAGACTGGCTCTGGACTTGGACCACTGGTTTTGCAAAGCTGCTCTCCTGCTCGCTAGCTATGTGACTGTGCGCACTACTGCGCTGCTCTTGGCCTCATGCTCTAGGGGGATGATCATAGTGGCTCCTGCTGTCATGCTTGGGAAATCGAGTGACTTAATCCAAGTACAGTGTGTAAAACTGTCCTTGCAGTACTAAGTACTCAGTGAAAGACCAGACAGACATATGTACTCCCATGGTTGTGGCAGCATTGTTCGTAAGAGCCAAGGTATGGAAACCAACCAAGTGTCCCTCAATGGATGCGTGAATAAAGGTGTAGTAGATAGCTACAATGGACTATGATCCCGCCAGGGAAATCCCGCCACTTACAACAACAAGGACAGATCTTGAGGACATTGTGCTAAGATAAGTCAGACAGAGAAAGACAAATAACATGCAGTACCTCTTATTTTTTTTTTAAGACTATTTACTTATTTAGAGACAGAGACAGAGAGAGAAAGAGAGAGAGCGCTAGCGCACATGTGCAAGTCGGGGAAGGGCACAGGGAGAGGGAGACAGAATCTCAAGTAGATTCCATGCTGAGCTTGGAGCCCAATGCAGGGGTTGATCTCATAACCCTGATATCATGGCCAAAGCCAAAATCAAAAGTTAGACCTTAACCAACTGAGCCACCCAGATGCCCCTGAAGGGTATCCCTCTATGTGGCATCTAAAAACAAACAAACAAACAAACCAAACTTGTAAAAACAGAGTAAAGTGGTAGTTACCAGGGCTTGGGGTGGAGAAATGGGAGAGGTGTTGTCAAAGGCACATAGTGTAGCTGAAGGATAAATAAGTCCCAGAGACCTAATACACAGTACGGTGATTATGGACACCAACGATATCAGAAACATTAAACTTGCTGAGAGACTAGATCTTAAATGTTCCCAAGACTAGAAGAAATAAGAATTATGTAACATGATAGAGGTGTTAGCTAACAGTACAATGACACCTGAACCCTAACCCATAATACTAACCCGGAAATGGAACGCGAACCCAAACCCTAACCTCAAATCCTAAACCTGAACCCTAATCCAAACCCTAATCCTAAACCTAACCCTAATACCTAACCCTGACCCGGACCCTGACCCTAACCCTACCCTAACCTTAACTCTGACCCTAACACTGACCCTGATCCTGTCCCTGACCCTGACCCTAAACCTAACCCGGACCCTGACCCTAACCCTGACCCTGAGCCAAGTGTGTGCACCACCCTCCTGGGAGAGCGGGTATGGAACGTACAGAGAGGTCCTACCCCTGATGGCATCCCTAGAAGGAGAAGCCAGAACACCTCCAATGTGCAGACGGGGAGACTGGGGAGGCCCTGAGAGCCACTGGGTGTGTCCGGGCTCACAGTCCTGGGCAGGAGCAGGAGCCCGGTCTGAACCCAGCTCTGTGCCCTCCCAGCGGGGACAACAGCTGCATCCAGGCCTCCCAGGGGCTGTGGGGAGGCTGTGTGGGGGTCACTGTATGGACAGGGCATGGGGCGAAGGGTGAGCCTTGAGCAGCTGGGGGAGGGCACCCTCAGGGAGCTCTGTGGGAAGAGGAAGTCAGTCAAGGAGCCCCCAGGCAGTGGTGACCTCACTTCCCTGACGACAGAGCCCAACAGAATTGGAACCCACATATCCAGGCACCCACATTCCCAGAAAACCCCCCTGCCCAGCTCATTTCTGTGCAGATCCTGAAGGAAGCAACATGTTCTTGTGCTGCCTACCGAAGCGCAGAGGATGCAGGCAGAGGAGAGCCCACCCACCAAACACGTCCCCTCACTGGGCAGGTCCTGTCAGGCTTCCCCAATGCCTCCGGCCCTTTGGCAAAAAGAATCAAAAGGTGACACCAGGAGGCTCAGAGTCAGACAGACCCACACCTTCTGACTGACCCGTGTAGGCCTAGGTCTCCTCCGTGTGTGTGTGTGTGTGTGTGTGTGTGTGTGTAAAGAGAGCTCATTGGGGGTGGAGCACCCCAAGCAGGAGCAGGCGGAGAGGTCAGATGCCTGGTGAGCAGGTCATGTTCACACCACAGGTTAACGCTGGTTAGGTGGGACAGGGTGTGGGGGCTGCACCCTTCTGCCCAGGGTTTATCCTGAGACCCTGCAGGGACGGGTCACTGACCCAGGTGCGGGGCTGTGCACGCACAGGTCTGAGTGGGATCCGGGAGAAGCAGGGGCACTGGGCAGGAGGATGGAGGGTATGGCCAGGCAGGGCTCTGAGGCCTCTTGCACACTCCCCATCTCTGCCTTGGCAGGCCACGGATGAACTAGGAAGGAGGCAGGAAGACACGCACTCCTCCCTGACCCCAGAGTCCCCGGTCCTGGGGAGGCCTCCGGTACCTCCCAGACCACGGCCCGCGGTACTCCATTGGACTGCGGCCCTGGACGCGGAGCCCACGGAGGCCAAGTCCGAGGGTGAGAAGTCTGGGATGGGGAGCCTGTGGCTGTGTGGGGATGGGTCGGTGCTGGGCCCCACAGGGAGAAGCCCCCGCAGGCTGATGTGGGGCCAGGAGCCACGACTTGGCTCGGAGCACCCAGGGGGTGAACTGCAGTCGGGGAGACATCCCAGTGAGGGTTCCTTCGTGGCTGCGGCTTATCTGGGAGGCCCTGGGCTGTGCCCTGTCTCTGCAAAGCCACAGGGAGGGGCAGGCCCACGGGTGACCTCCTCTCCTCTCACAGCTACTCCAGTGGAGGAGCTAGACCCACTCCCAACTTCAGCAACTCCGGAGGCGGAGATGGTGTCTGGAATCACTTCAGGAGGAGACCGGGAGCCGACAGGTGCCCTGGTGCCTGCCCACGGAGATGCTGATGCTGTCCAGGGAGAGCTGGCTCCTGCTCCTGCCCCCACCCCTGCTTCTGCCTCTCCACCTTCCCCTGCCCCTGCCAGAGCGACTCCCACTTCCCCTGCCCCTGCCTGTGCTCCTGTTCTGGCCCCTGACCCAGATCCTCCCTTGGTCTCACCCCTTCCCCGACCCCTCCCTGTGCCCCTGTTCCTGCCCCAGACCCAGCTCCTGCCTTTCACTCTGCACCGGCCATCACCCCTGCACTTGCCCCAGCTCCTGCTTCTGCCCCTTCCCCTGCCCCTATCCCTTCTCCTTTCTCTGACAGAGACACTGCCCCTGCGCCTGCCCCAGACCCAGGTCCTACCCCTGTTCCTGCCCCTTCCCTTGCCCCTTCCCATGCCCATGCCAGGACAGCCTCCCCTTCCCCTGCCAGTGCCCCTGTTCCTGCCCCAGACCCAGCTCCTGCCCTTGACCCTGCACCAGCCATCACCAATGCACTTGCCCCAGTTCCTGCTCCTGCCCCTTCCTCTGCCCCTGCGTCTGCCCCTGTCCTTTCTCCTTTCCCTGCCAGGGCCACTGCCCCTGCACCTGCCCCAGACCCAGGTCCTACCCCTGTTCTTGCCCCTGTCCCTGCCCCTGTCAGGATGGCCTCCACTTTCCCTGCCTGCGCCCCTGTTCCTGCCCCAGACCCAACCCCTGCCCCTGCTTCTTCCCCTTCAACTGCCACCATCCCTTCTCCTGGCCCTGCCAGGACCACTATCCCTTCCCCTGCCCCTGCCTAGGCCCCTGTTCCCGCCCCAGACCCAGTCTCTATCAATTGTTCCTGCTCCTTTCCCTGCCCTTGCCTGTGCTCCTATTCCTGCCTCTGACCCAGCTCCTGCTCTGGAGCCTGCACTGGCCACTACTGCTGACCCTGTCCCCGCCCCTAGCCCAACCCCGGCCCCTAAACCTGCTCCTGCGGGGCTCCCAGACCCGCATCCAGGGCCCACAACTCTGCGTGGTGATCTCCCCAGAAAAATACCGTCAGTTCCATCCCCTGACCTCGACATCCCCCCAGAATGTTTCATACCCTCCCCTTGTGTTCTTCCTCTCCCGGATGGAGTCACCGTTCTAGTCGCCGTCCTTCTTCTGTATGCTGTGTATTATTTATTTTAAATAAAAGTTCTCGTTTTCCTTTGAACATGTCACGAGCATGAAGTGCATTCCCAATGCTGTGCCACCACACCACAGAACATCGTTGCAGGATATCTCCTTCCCCAAAGGAGACCCTGAGCCCAAGCCCTCCTACCCATTGCTCCCCCAGCCTGGCCCCTCGCAACCCCTAAGCTGCTTTCTCTTTCTGTTCCTGCACGTGTTCTGGAGGTTTCTGGAAGTGGAATCCCTCAATAGGTGCCTTTGTGTCTGCACCTATTTTCAAAGGGCACTTGTTTTGGGTTTTGTTTTGTTTTGTTTTTGTTTCCTCTCTCTGACATAGAATTTCCCTTATTGGATGTTGAGACACCCAATGGATTACAGAGGAGATGTCATCCTAGGGACCCCTTTAGGAATTCTGGGCACAATCTCGGGGCTAAGGCCCCTGTTCCTGCTGGGACACCACAGTCGGTCCCCAGACAGGACACGGCTGTTTCCTCCTGTGGCCCACACAGAAACCAGGGAAATGCAGAAAGCTGGAAGACACACCGCAGGGGGCAAAAGCATCGCTCACAACCCTAGGCCAGAGAAAGGTTTCCCATGGGTCTGCTCCAATCCATGCTCTAAGTCACTGGGTCCCACAGGGACAGAGACTAAACACGTGCAAGTTTAAGGGGGAGGAGAGGCACACAGGGAGTATGTGTCAGGAGATGCAGGAGCTCCCGGGGAAGGACTCAGGCAAAGGAAACCCTGGGAGGCAGTGCTGGTCACACTCAGACTGGCAGGTGTCTGGTCTGGGGACCAGCAGCCCTGGGGAGAATGTGAGGAAGCAGAGGTCCAATGCAGGTCCCCTGGAGAGAAGGGGGACAGGCACCCCTGTCTGGGACAACAGTGACCGGCACCCATCCCAGGCCACAGGTGCAGGGCTCAGCACCTAGCAGGTGCACCTAGCAGGGCTCAGCCTGGGACTCACCCCCGGAAACTCTGGCTCAGTTGGTCACAGATGTGTTTTCAGTTGTATTTGGCATAGCAGTGGGGGAGACAGCAGGGAATGGAACAGTGTTCATGCCCAAGGAGATGGACGGGATCCTCATTCCAGTCCTCATGACACAATGTCCTGGGGCTACTTTCTCAGTGTTGTCTGGGGCACAGGATCACGGCAGCCCCTCTGAGACCCGACTCCTGCCACCCTGCTCCTGGGGACTTCCTAATAGTTTAAGGAGGAGGTGGAGAGGATCCCGGATAACAAAGGGCCAAGGGAGAAGAGAAATCCTGCCCTTCCGTGCCTATCTATCTGTGTGTCACCCAGTCCTGGAAGCACACAAATGGCTCAGCTGATCTTCACTGGGCCAAGTGTAGCTGAAGGTCACTATACTGAAAGGCAAAAAAATCCGTGCTTTCTTCTCCTTTATGCAATAGATGCCAGTGGACTGCTCCTGGCAATGCTTTCTCTCCACTTTCTCCTCCTCCATCTGTAAGATGGAGAAAGGGTCTTACTAGTCAGAGAAGGCCAGTTGATACTCCAGCCTCAGTGGAGAGAGACACAGACATTCCCTATTCCTTTTCTTTCCTCCCTGGGCCTCCAATGTGGCCAGCTCCCAGGCGGAAGTCCGAGCCAGCATCCAAGCCCTGTCCCAGCTTTGCCCGCACCCAGAAGACCACTCCACCCTTCCCGTCCAGGCCCTACTCCGTGACCCACACCTCCTCCCCTGCCCACCTCTTGCCCTCCCAACGGTCCTTTCACTCTTATTCACAGCACATAGAAACACTTCGTTCAGACCTCCTGTGGGAAAGCAGAGATGAGTGAGTCCATCTAGTTACTCAGAAAACATTACACCCGAGGGCTGATGGGAGGACAAAATGAGACTGACTACATGAGACGTGGAGACACTCAGTAAGTGGTGTCCATTTCCCCTGCACAGGACTTAGCACAAGTGTCATCTTGGGAAACATTGATCCCATTATGTGCTTCACGTCTGTCACCCCTGCCAGATTTTGAGCCCAATGACAGTAGGAACCATCTCGGTCTGTGTGTCATTGTTCCCGAGTCCACACCAGCGTAGTGCTCAAGAAACTGCGGAGCTTGAACAAGTGACTAAAATGAGGACACAAGGTCCTACGTCCAGGAACTGTGGCAGCAGCAGAAGAGACCAGACGCAGGAGAGGGTATTGTATGCCGCTGAAGGCCATGAAAACAAGTGCCCCTGACACACAGCTACCAAGAGAGTCTGTGGTACCATATCGTATTCTTCCTGTTGGTTCCTGCAGCTGTTTCACGATTCCATTTAAACAGGTGGGGAAACAGTCTAGAGGACACTCAAGGAGCCACAGTGAAAAAGAGGTAGAGATGGATTTTGACCTCAGGTCTGTGGTTTTTAACCCTCGGCTACCTCCAGTATATCAACAACATCCTTGTTATTCCGAGTGTGAACCAGCAGCATCTGTCATCACCTGAAAATTGTAAAATGTGGCTTCCTAGGACCCACTTAGATCCACTGAGTCAGAGCTGCATTGCCACACAGCCTCTGGGGGACATTTGAGAAGCAGTGGTCTGCGTAGCTCTTCCTCCCATGAAGGAGGCTTGCTTCAGGCAGAGGCAGTGTGGCAGCCTGTGTCTCAAGCTGTGCTCAGCCATCCCTCCCCTCTCCCTGTGTATATGACACTCCTCACAAGGATGCTGTTGGCAGCTGTGTGTCAGGGGCCTTTACTTCTTCCCCTTCTCACCTTTAGTTTCTTCACCTAAAATTAAAGTGGGAATGGGAATGACAGTATCTATCACATAGGGTGGTGATGAATCTTCATGAAAATGTGGAATTCACATACGGTGAATATGTGAGAAGATATGGGATATATCCTTGCTCCCCTTTTTGCCTTTCCGCCCTTTAAACCCCATCAAACATATCCCAGCAGGTCAGCATTTGTTATGATTTGAGGGGCAGACAGGCTGGAAGGAAGGAAGGGCTGACTTTTAGAGGTAAGAGAAGTTGGAAGCTAATCCATAGTCTATGTCTAACCATGACCTACTCCATGGAAGAGGGGGAATTTGCTGCTTCTTCTCCCCTTAGTGGACTGAAACCAAAGATCATGAGCATCAACCATATTTGTCCTGGATGCCTGGAAAGAGCTCAGCTCCATCTTTTGTGGGATCAGTGGCTGCTGTGATTAGTGATCCCTGCTGGGAAATTCAGCTGTGCCATTATCAAGTGAGAAGGGTCACCCAGTCCCAGAAAGCTCCTGAGTAAGTTCCATATGGGCTATGCCCCCATGGGGACCCTTGAACTGTTCCTGGAATCAGAGGCTCCGGACCACTGAGGACAGTTCAAGTCTTTTTGGTCATGTATTCAGACTCCCTTGTAGTCACTGCCATCTGTATCGAAAACAAAATGGCTCTCACGACTTATGTCAGGATGGGAACCAAACTATCCTACCTGGGAATAAGGCCACAAATGACAAGGCAAGAAACAATGCTTCGTTTTGCACTTCATGCTATGTTCTGAGATAACGTGTACACATGCACTATCTCATCTTTACAGCAACTCTAGGAAGAAGACAGCATAATAACCCCCATTGTCTATATAAGGAAACCAAGGACACAGAAATGAGGTGAGCTTCTCAAGGTTGTACAGTGTACTTGAAATCACATCTGCCTGGTGACGAAAAATGCTGCACTGTTTTTTGAAGGCTGGAGGCAGGTAGCATCTCACAGACAAAAATAAGGTTTCTCTCCTGGTTCGGTGACGAAGATATTGGTCCCTTGTTCCAACACACACATAGACCCCTTGGGAAGAGAGAGCAGCCATAATAAAGCAGGGCTTGAGGAAGCTAAGTCCTGAGTTCTAGTGACCAAGGCAGAACTGAGAGAATCTATTGCTCTGATCCCATCTGATCTGAATACACTGCTCTGTGCATTTGGGACCTGGCACCGTATACCTGGGTGACCAGCGGTTCCAGGCTGGGTGCTCCAGGCATCTGAGGTTGGGCACTGTTCTATGTCATTTTCCCTCCCATGCAGGCCTCTTCTTCCCCAGGGGGCTGTGCCTTCCTTAGGACCCAGACCTTATCACATCCTGCTTCAAACCTTCTGCACTGCCTGCCCTGATCCCTCAGAGAAGATCCTCCTCCTCTAGAATCACTCTGTCTCTACTGGCTCCTCCTCCAACCTCCTCTGGAATGCTCTGAAAACACAAATTAAACGAGGTCACTCCATGTCGGTGCCCGAGCAGCTTGTAGCGCATGCGCGGTGATGCTTTTGGGCTCCGCCGTGCCGCTCGTTGCCTCGGCCGCCGCTGCCTCAAGCCGTTGCCGCCGCCAGGTGGCGACGATGCGGAGCTGCTCCGGCTGGGCCCGTGGGAGCCTCGGGCGCCGCATGACTTTTTCGTTGCCCGAAAGTAAACACGCCATTAAGATGGCGGCTGGATGCGAGCCAGTAGGCGGAACTTAAGATTTTGTATCTATGTGGCTGCGAGTGATTGGTTGTGCAACCTTGGTATATATACACATGCGCGGGCGGGGGAGAGAGGAGATCCCAACAGCTACCCAGAAATAAAGCTTGCTTCGCTGAGGTCTCCTGGTCGTTCTTGCTGGCGAGAGCGACAACTCCAACTTCAAAATCCCTCGGAGACCCACTGTCTTTCAGCCCAGGGCATCCAAAGTCCTTCCTAAACTCATCCCACACCCTTCCTTCACCCACACCTGGCTCTCCAGCCACCCCGCAGCTTCACAGCGAGTTCTCACTTCCCGGCTTCTACTCATGCTCTTCACTACCCCTGCCATGTCTTTTCCTCAACTTATTCGTCTCACAGTATGGCCTTCAGCAAATCACCTCACCTCTCTGAAACAGAAATGGGTAGAAATGCGTTGTTCTGGGAGCTAGTAAAAAAGAATAAGAAAATGGAAAGAGGTGAAACATTTCTTAACATGTGTCAGGCATTTTATATGTATCATTCCATCTAATTGTCACCAACAACCCTACTGGATAGCCTGAATTACTTTCTGTCACAGGGTTATTAGGTACTGAGTGTCACAAGGTAGAAGGTGGTGGAGTCCAGGTAGCCAGGACCCAAGAGCTCAAACACAGAAACCCTCCCCACCAGACCAGGCCCCTGGGAGCTACCAAGAATGTGTAATTAATGTGCTGGCCCAGAAGGGGTCACCCAAGCATGAGATCCCTGAGCTGATGAGTAAATGGCATCATGGCAACCACAGGGCCTGGAAGGGGCCAAAAATTTGACCACCCTCTACATAAAGCATCTCCTGCTTCATGCTCTTTATACCAGAAGAACGTCCCTATGATAATATTAACCACAATATTGAGTAATAATAAAAACACCACGTCTAGAATGCTTCACATGTACCATCTTCTCCTTGAATTTATGTATGTATACATATTTTTTTCATTGAATCCTTAAAACAGACCACTTTACAGATGAGGAAACTGTAGGATAGAGAGGTTAAATACCATGCCTAAGGAAGCACAGGAGCATGGGGTAGAGTTAGGACTATAGTCTGAGGCTATTTGACTCAAAGCCTGTTCTCAGAAAACCCAGGCCACCCTGCCTGAACAATCTTCCACCTTATATGCCACCTTCATCAATGAAGTTGGAATGGCTTCTGTCCATCAGTATAGGACCCACCAAGAGAGGCTGGCAGGCTGTCTCTCAGGGGACCCCACTGGATTCATTCATTCATTCCTTGTGCCTCACAAACCCAAGGCCTGAGGACCCTACAGTCAGGGGTGTTCAGAGAGACTGAGGCTTGCCGGCAAAACTTATGAAAGAGGGCACATGCAACAGAATGAACTCTCAATAAGTGTGCCACTTACAATGATTATTTGAAATGCCAAGAAGACCAGAGTGCTTCTGCTGTCATGAATAGCGCATTTGTTCCTTGTCTGGAGCCAAATAACAATCATGTGCCTGTTAAATAGACATTTGTGGAACATCTGCACAGCAGTGAGCAAAAGCAGGTATAGCAAAAAGGTGGTTAGGTGAGCACATCATCATCTAAACTATGAGGAGCTTCTCTGGGTTGTAGGTGACAGAGACCACTTGCATTTACTTAAGTAGAAAGTAGAGTTTCTTATATAAAGCAATATGGTATGGGGCTATCTCATAATATCCCTAGACAAGAATTAAACTGTGGCCTCAGCTACCCAAGGGAATTCTACCAAACATTTAAAGAAGAACTAATTCCTATTCTCCTGAAACTGTTTCAAAAAATAGAAATGGGGGCGCCTGGGTGGCTCAGTGGGTTGGGCCGCTGCCTTCGGCTCAGGTCATGATCTCAGGGTCCTGGGATCGAGTCCCACATCGGGCTCTCTGCTCAGCAGGAGCCTGCTTCCTCCTCTCTCTCTCTCTCTGCCTGCCTCTCTGCCTACTCGTGATCTCTCTTTGTCAAGTAAATGGATAAAATCTTAAAAAAAAAAAAAAAGAAATGGAAGGAAAACTTCCAAAGTCATTATATGAGGCCAGCATTACCTTGATCCCAAAACCAGACAAGGATCCCATCAAAAAAGAGAATTGCAGACCAATATCCATGATGAACACAGATGCGAAAGTTCTCACCAAAATATTAGCCAATAGGATCCAAAAGTACATTAAAAGGATTATTCACCACCACCAAGTGGGATATATTCCAGGTCTGCAAGCTTGATTCAACAACTGCAAGTCAATCAATGTGATACAATATGTTAATAAAAGAAAGAATAAGAACCATATGATAATCTGAATAGATGCTGAAAAAGCATTTGAATAAGTACAGCATCTCTTCCTGATCAAAACTCTTCAAAGTGTAGGGATAGAGGGCACATACCTCAATATTATCAAAGTCATCTATGAAAAACCCACCGTGAATATCATTCTCAATGGGGAAAACCTGAAAGCTTTTCTGCTAAGGTCAGGAACACAGCAGGGATATCCATTATCACCACTGCTATTCAACATAGTACTTGAAGTCCTAGCCTCAGCAATAGGACAGCAAAGAGAAATTAAAGGCATCCAAATCAGCAAAGAAGAAGTAAAGCTATCACTCTTTGCAGATGATATGATACTATATGTGGAAAACCCTAAAGACTCCACTCCAAAACTGCTAGAACTTGTACAGGAATTCAGTAAAGTGTCAGGATATAAAATCAATGCACAGAAATCAGTCGCATTTCTTTACACCAACAACAAGACAGAAGAAGGAGAAATTAAGGAGTCGATCCCATTTATAATTGTACCCAAACCCATAAGATACCTAGGAATCAACCTAACCAAAGAGGCAAAGAATCTCTATTCAGAAAACTATAAAGTACTCACGAAAGAAATTGAGGAAGACACAAAGTGAAGGAAAAATGTTCAATGCTCATGGACTGGAAGAACAAGTATTGTGAAAATATCTCTGCTACCTAAAGCAATCTACACATTTAATGCAATCCCTATCAAAATACCATCAGTTTTTTTTTTCAAAGAAATGGAACAAATAATTCTAAAATTTATATGGAATCAGAAAAGACACCCAATAGCCAGAGGAATGTTGAAAAGGAAAGCCAAAGTTGGTGGCATCACAATTCCAGACTTCAAGCTCTATTACAAAGCTGTCATCATCAAGACAGTATGGTACTGGCACAAAACAGACACATAGATCAATGGAACAGAATAGACAGCCCAGAAATGAGCCATTAACTCTATGTCAGCTAACCTTTGACAAAGCAGGAAAGAATGTCCAATGGAAAAAAGACAGCCTCTTCAACAAATGGTGTTGGGAAAATTGGACAGACACATGCAGAAAAATAAAACTGGACCATTTCCTTACACCAGACACAAAAACAGATTCAAAATGGATGAAGGACCTTAATGTGAGAAAGGAATCTATCAAAATCCTTGAGGAAAACGCAGACAGCAACCTCTTCAACCTCAGCCACAGCAACTTCTTCCTAGGAACATCGCCAAAGGTAAGGGAAGCAAGGGCAAAAATGAACTATTGGGATTTCATCAAGATCAAAAGCTTTTGCACAGCCAAGGAAACAATCAACAAAACCAAAAGAAAACTGACAGAATGGAGGAAGATGTTTGCAAATGACATATCAGATAAAGGGCTAGTATACAAAATCTATAAAGAGCTTAGCAAACTCAACTCCCAAAGAACAAATAATCCAATCAAGAAACAGGCAGAGAACATGAACAGACATTTCTGCAAAGAAGACATCCAGATGGCCAACAGACACATGAAAAAGTGCTCCACATCACTTGGCATCAGGGAAATACAAATCAAAAGCATGAGATACCACCTCACATCAGTCAGAATGGCTAAAATTAACAAGTCAGGAAATCACAGATGCTGGTGAGAATGGAGAGAAAGGGGAACCCTCCTACACTGTTGGTGGGAATGCAAGCTGGTGCAGCCACTCTGGAAAACACCATGGAGGTTCCTCAAAAAGTTGAAAATAGAGCTACCCTATGACCCAGCAACTGCACTACCGGGTATTTACCCTAAGGATACAAATGCAGTGATTGGAAGGGGCATGTGCACCTAAATGTTTATAGCAGCAATAACCACAATAGCCAAACTATGGAAAGAACCTAGATGTCCATCAACAGATGAATGGATAAAGAAGATGTGGTGTATATATATACAATAAAATACTATGCAGCCATCAAAAGAAATGAAATCTTGCCATTTGTGACAATGTGGATGGAACTAAAGGGTATTATGCTTAGCAAAATAAGTCAATCAGAGAAAGACAACTCTCATATGATCTTCCTGATATGAGGAAGTAGAGATGCAATGTGGGGGTTTTGGGGGTAGGGAAGGAATAAATGAAACAAGATGGGATTGGGAGGGAGACAAACTGTAAGAGACTCTTAATCTCACAAAACAAACAGGGTGGCTGGAGGAGGGGGGTAGGGAGAAAGTGGTGGGGTTATGGACATTGGGGAGGGTATGTGTTATGGTGAGTGCTGTGAAGTGTGTAAACCTGGCGATCACAGACCTGTACCCCTGGGGCTAATAATACATTATATGTTAAAAAATAAATAAATAAATAAACTGTGGTCTCAAGAGGGATAGAGGTTAAGAACAAGAAAAGCAGAAGCCATGAGATTTTCTTTCTCTCAAATATTTTATATATATATACATATATATATGCATGTATATATATATATATATATATACATACTATATACACTCTGTAAATTTTAGCTGTTAGATATATAAATGACATGTATGTTTTTATATATCTATTTCTTCTAATTCCTCTCTCTCCTCTCACAGTCTGTCAAATCAGATATTCCCTATACATCGACTTCACCCTTTTCTTGTGTAAGTCAGAATTCTTGCTTCACAGAAACTGATCATGACTGAATTAAACAGAAAAATAATTTATTGAAGGGCTATTAGGAAGCCCAAAGAACAAGACAAAAAATGAACAAAAAAAGCAACAGGCATAAAGTGAAGCTAGACAGTCAGACACCACCAACATCCCACTGCAGACTGAGCCCGGAAGGACGCCACTGCTGCCACTCCTGCAAACCCACCGTCTCAGCTTGTCCAGCCTCCCCACCTGCTGGCACCAGGAACCACGTGAACACAGACTCTACATCGCCCGTAGCAAGCTTGTGAGCTTTTGTTATGAAAATTTACAATAGTATATAATATATACACATACTACACACACACACACACACACACACACACACACAAACAATATAAACATACAGATAGATACATATACACACACACCCAAGTAGAGAGAATGGTATAAGGAACTCCCATCACTAACTTAAATAATTCTCAACTCATGGCCCATCGCCACAACCCCCATAACATTTTGAAGCAAATATCTTCATCCTATCATTTGACCCACAGCTACTTCAACACTTGTCTCCAGAACACGGTTTCACAACCTTGGCATTCCCTACATCTTGGGTCCCATCATTCTTGGCTGAGGGCGCTGTACTGAGCATAGTATGATGCTTAGCAGCAGCCCTGGTCTCCATACACGACATGAGGGTAGCCTCTACCTCACTCCTGCTTCTGACCACCGGATATGTCCTAGACATTGCCAAACGTCTCCTAGGGAGCAAAACTGCCCTTGCTGGACACACACATAGATATACCCACAAAACTATCATCACTCTTTAAACATTTCAAAATAATTTCTCAATGTCATGACATGTCAGGTTAGAGTTCAAATTTATCTGATTATCTCATTAATATTTTGACTCTATGCATTTGTTAAATCCTGAGTGAGAATAAGACCCATACCTTGTGATTGGTCAACAGGTCTCTCAAGCCTCTTTTAATTACAGGCCTCACTTTCTCCCTTCTCTTTCTTTAGCCCCTGCAATTTATTTTCCTAAGACATCAGGTCCTGTAAGGGTGCCTGGGTGGCTCAGTTTGGCTAAGCGTCTGACTCTTGATATCAGCTCAGGTCCTGATCTCAGGGTCCTGGGATCCAGCCTCTTGTTGGGCTCCCTGCTCAGCGGGGAGCCTGCTTCTCCCTCTCCCTCTGTTGTTCCCCCTGCTTATGCTCTCTGGCTTGCTGTCTGTTAAATACACAAAATTTATACACAAAACAAAAGAAAAAACAATCCATAATTTTCTGACAAGAGCTAAGGGTGTAACACATTACATCAAACATGCAGATCACGATATCCCAGAACCTGAAGGACAGAGCCCTGCTAAGTGTCATCAAACATTAATTCATGGGGTCTCCCAATCTCACTGCATGTTTTTTTAGATGACGGAAAGCCCAGTGCCAAAAAAGCTTTGATTAAATGCGTCCAGATGGCAAACATGCTTGGTCCTTGTACCCTGGGGCCTATCGCAGACAGCTCTGACTCAGTGAGTCTAGAGTAGGACACAAGGATCTGTTTTTTCGTTAAAAAAGCCCCATAGGCTGGGTGCCAGGGTGGCTCAGTGAGGCAAACACCTGCCTTTAGCTCAGCTCATGACCCTGGAGTACCTAGAATGAGCCCTGCATCAGGCTCCCCTCTCAGCAGAGACTCGGTTTCTCCCTCTAGTCCTCTCCCCAGCTCCTGTTCTGTTTCTCACTCTGTCCCTCAAATAAACAAATGAATATCTTAAAAAAAAAAAAAAGTCCCAAGCTTTGCTGGTTTGCACTTTGGGTTGAATACAACTATTTAGTCTCTGCAATTCCAAACCCAAACTTCCCCTACAATGTTTAGGCTGCCCACACAGGAAGGCATTGGAAACTGAGAGAAAAGAAAAGAGAAATTATAAAAACTATCCCATAGAGAGTCAAGAAAAGCCAAGCTCTAGCTATACTACTTCTCTGTCCTTATTCTGTGTCTGAATTACTCTACAGTCAATTTACTTTAAATGAGCAAGTTTGCACAAACTTTTACCAACAAATATTAAATAAATCAATTTATCAGATTTTACATACACCTAGCTAGGATACGGTATTGAAAAGCATTTTATTTCCCTCTCATCATTTCAGTGGCACTTCGGATTCTCTTGGCAAATAACTGTCAATATGAGAAAAATTGTTTCTAATTCAACAGTGTGACACATGTGGTCAACAGCACCTGAAAGCTGGAGAAGAAATGAAGTTCAGTGGAATCATTTAAATTCACAAATGTCACCACAGACTGCCTCCAGGTCTTTAAAACTTATGTATGTATGCATTTCTTTTTTTTTTTTTTAAGATTTTATTTATTTATCTGACAGAGATCACAAGTAGGTGGAGAGGCAGAAGAAGAGAGAGAAGGGGAAGTAGGCTCCTGCTGAGCAGAGTACCCGATGCAGGCCTCAGTATCAGGACTCTGGGATCACGACCTGAGCCAAAGGCAGAGAGCTTTAACCCACTGAGCCAACCAGGTGCCCCTATTTATTTCTTGAATCAACCACCACTGAAACCTACTACATGTCAGACATGGCTCTAAGTGTTTTATTAATGTTAAATATCATTTCACTTTTACAATCATCTATGAAGTGCGATTATCATCATCCCCATTTCGCACATCAGAAAACTGAGACATACAATGGTTTAGTAACACGGCTCATAAGAAGCGGAGCTAGGATCAGCCTGGGTCTGGACCCCATGTTTTAAATCACTATGATTAGTCTCCAAGAACCTACAAAAAGTCCAAGTCTTCACCCCAAACCTTGGTTTTCCCCACTCCACGGTCCCCACGTGCCCCGAGTTTCAAGGACATTCTCTCAATTCCTTTAACAGTTCACACTCCTTCCCTGCTCTAACTGAACACCCTCCCACATCCGCCTTTATTTCTTAGCCTTCTGGTCTCAGCTTAAACATTACTCAGTAAATTACAAACTCTAATGCACCCTGTATTTCTCAGCACTCAATGCAAAACAGTAATGAATTTCACGGGTCATTTCCTTCCTGTCCTTTCCAATCAGATGGCTCTGATTCAGTGAGTTTAGAGTAGGACGTAAGCATCTGTCTTTTCTTTAAAAAGCCCCCACAACTGGGTGCCAGGGTGCTTCAGTGATTTAAACACCTGCCTTTAGCTCAGCTCATGATTCTGGAGTCCCTGGAATGAGCCACGCATCAGGCTCTCCTCTCAGCAGGGACTCGGTTTCTCCTTCTGGTATTCTCCCCAGCTCCTGTTCTGTCTCTCACTCTGTCCCTCAAACAATCAAACAAACAAACAAACAAACAAAAACCAAAAAGCCCCTCAAGCTTTGCTGGTTTACAATTGGGGCTGAGTACAACTGCCTTAGTCTCTGCAATTCCAAACCCAAACTTCCCCTACAATGTTTACATGGCTGCAGACACAGGAGGACATTGGAAACTGAGGCAGAGAAGAACAGAGAAATTATAAAAATTTACCCATAGAGAGTCAAGAAAAGGCAAGCTCTAGTTATACTACTTCTCTGTCCTTATTCTGTGTCTGAATTACTCTACAGTCAATTTATTCTGTTTAAGTAAGCAATTTTGCACAAACTGTTAGCAACAAATATTAAATATATCAATTTGTCAGGAAATTTTAAATATACCTAATTGGGATATGGTACTGAAAAGCATTCTATTTCCCTCTCACCATTTCAATGGCACTTCAGATTCTCTTGGCAAGTAACTGTCGATATGAGAAAAATTATGTCTAATTCAATAGTGTGACACATGTGGTCAACAACACCTGAAAGCTGGAGAAGAAATGAAGTTCGGTGGAATCCATTTAACTTCACAAATGTCACTAGAGACTGCCTCCAAGACTTCAAAACTTATCTATGTATTTATTTCTTTCTTGAATCAACCACCACTAACACCTACTACATGCCAGACATGGCTCTAAGTGTTTTATTAATGTTAAATATCATGTCATCTTTATAATCTTCTATGAAGTGGGATTATTATTATCCCCGTTTCTCCCATCAAGAAACTGAGACATACAATACTTTAGCAACACGGCTTATAAGAGGCAGAGCTAGGATCAGCTTGGGTCTGGACCCTATGTTTTAAATCACTATGGTTAGTTTCCAAGACGCTACAGAAAGTCCAAGTCTTCACCCCAAACCTTGGTTTTTCCCCACCCGACAGTCCCCATGTGGCCGGAGCTTCAAGGACATTCCCTCAATTCCTTTAACAGTACACACCCTTCCCTGCTCTAACTGAACACCCACACATCCGCCTTTATTTCTCAGCCTTCTGGTCTCAGCTTAAACGTTACTCAGTAAATTACAAACTCTAACGCACCCTGTATTTCTCAGCACTCAATGCAAAACAGTAATGATGAATTTCACGGGTCATTATTTCCTTTCTGTCTTTTCCAGCCAGGTGGTGAGTCCCTCACACATCCTGTCAGTTCTAATTATCACGTGTTCCCAATCAATGAACACCCATGACCCACCCAAAAGGAAGGCCATCCACCCCCCCACACACACACCCCGACTGGCCTGATCTCAGGTGCATAATGGGGAACCTGACAGCCCCCAGTAGAATGTAACCTACTCAAGAGGGAGAACCCAAACTTCTCCCCTGTCAACGCTACACTTACTCCCTTCACATCAGTCTTCCAGAAGACTTTAGCCCCAAGAAAGCCAACACCCCACCTGCCTGCTTCAGGCCGCATTCCCACTCCCGCTATCCCCAGGCCCGGCGCACAGCACAGGTGAGATAATTAGCCGCTCCATAAACGAAGCCCCGCTCCGGGCTCTTCACAGCTGTGAAACGAGGGGCGCACGAGCCGACAACTACCTTTTGGCAAACCAGTGTCTTCCTGAGACACAGGCCCGCCTCCCAGCGAGGCCCCAGCCCCCGGGGACACGGGGCCCTGACACCATGCCCTACAGGTACCTCGGCGCAGAGAAGCATCTTCCCAAGGGCCGCTCACTCCCTCGTCCTCTGCGTCGACCTTGAGGAGGAAGTACAGGAGGTGAAAGAGGGCGTCTTCAGACCAGTGGCCATGGGCTTGGAGGTTCTGAGGTGCTGCGCCCACTGGGGCAAGGTAGCGGGATCCTGAGACGCCAGGCAAGAAGCAAGCCTCACAGAAGGCTGCAAAATGCGAGTTGGTTCCCCCGCGCTCAGCTGAGGCGTCTCAGTGACCCACCCACGTCAGCTATCCTAACAACCGTCCCGCTCATTGGTGCCTCTGCCCACCCGCTGATTGGACAATTTCCCCACTCCCTCCGCCTTCGGAAAGCATCATTGGATAGCTCTTTGGGCCCCGCCCACACAACCCTGGGCACACACTTTCTCTCCTTTCCCATTCCCACCTGGTAAGACCTTGGTCAAACCACCTTCTTCCTTTTCTTCTGCAGCTGTTTTCTGAGATTGGCCTGAGTTCATCACAAGCTACAGATGGCTGTCAGCAACACAAAACCCAGCTTTCTTCCATGGAATTGCTTTAGCACCCTTTTCAAAATGCAGTTGGGCATATTTGTGGGGACTCTTTCTGGGTTCTTTGTTCCTTGTGTCTGCCCTGCAAATACCACACAATCTTCCTTATTATAACTACTAATAAGTTCTGAAACTCCATAGACTGTGTTCCCCATTAGTATTATTTTCAAAATTGTTTTTGAAACTGCTCTAATTCCCTTGTCTTTGCACATACATTAGAATATTTTTGTCATCTCTACAAAAACAGACAAAGCTGACAGGATTTTGATAGGAATGACAATAAATCTGTCAATCTGGAGAAAACTGACATCTTTATGATGCTCAGTCTTCCAAATCATGAACGTGGTGTATCTCTCCATTTACTTCTCTTTGATTTCCTTTATCAGTGCTAAATAGCTTTCAGCATGTGGCTCCTGGACATGCACTGGGCATGCAATGCACGGTTATCCTGAAGTAGTTTCTTTGTACCAGTAATTGGGAATGTATGTTTGACTGTGGAGCCCACATATTCATTGCTACGTATAGCAATACAATTTACCTTTACATGTTTATTTTGTATACTGTTTCACTGTGAAATTCCATTATTAGTTCTCGAAGAATTATTTTGCCATACCCTCTTGTAGCATAAGGTCTGAAATTAAGATTCCTTAGTAAGGCCTGTCTTGACACCTGGAAAATCAAAGAGGGACTCAAATGGCATCATGCATGTTCTCCTCTCCCACTTCACTCATGGGGAAGGTCTCTTCTTTTTTTTTTTTTTCCTAAAGATTTTATTTATTTATTTATTTATTTATTTGACAGACAGAGATCACAAGTAGGCAGAGAGGCAGGCAGAGATCCCGATGTGGGGCTCGATCCCAGGACCCTGGGATCGTGACCTGAGCCGAAGGCAGGGGCTTTAACCCACTGAGCCACCCAGGCACCCCATGGGGAAGGTCTCTTAACCAAACACCTTTCTCACCAGAGGGACTAGACATACTGCCTATTGGTTTTTGGGGAGCAGCATTCAGTTACATGAATTCTTCAAGCAAGCTACTCATATCCTCCCATGGGAACAAGGACCTGTCACACCGTCTTGTTTCAACCAAGTCTTGCCTTCCAAGGCCCTGCTTGTTCTCTCAGTTCTCAAGTACAGACTCTGTGCAGCCCTGCACAGTGTGTGGTATCCTTCTCCCCTAAAGTAGGAGCATATGTGACTATTAAACTCTTGTCAATCACACGTTTCAGGTGTCAGGGGATCCCCACAAGTCGAGAAGGAATCTCTCTTGCATCAGGGACCTGAGGAGAAGGTGATTAAAACAAGTGGCATCACAAACAGGGTGTCCCCACGTTAAATGAGGACACAGGATCAGCTTGATCTGCTCCTTTGCTAACTAACTGGCTTCAGAGGTGACAGTCACGATCTGGGAGGGAACTGGCCATCGCTGGCCAGCTTGTGTTTTGGCCCATGTTCTGTTATCTCACATGGAGGTTGCCATCCATTTCCAAACTAATGTCCCATCCTTGCCAACAAAGTGAGAATGAATGAGAACTGACTATCTAGGAGGGAGGTGTCACCTATGTAACTTGCACGTGGCTTCTTTTGGTCTCCAAGTCTTCCCCCTGAGGGTGGCAACGGTTGAACATGCTGACTGGTGTGCTTGAGCTCCAGGGACTGGGTGTTGGGCCAGTGCTTGGGGCTGACTTGCAGATCCTAAGGAGGAAAGCGCACCCCAAGCACAGTCCTGGGGGTGGACCTCTGTGTTGTGGGTGGAAAGGAGGGGGGCCCCAGCCCCAGGGAAATGTAAGAATGGCTCCCTGGCTGCCCCCTCAGTCACTGTGGTTCAGGCAATGGGAGTGGCCTTGCTGGGCTCCTGAGCTGCTGCTACTCTCTCTGTTACCATGTGTCTTCTGAGCCCTCAGGGCTTTGAGGTGCACATCCATGGCAGCGCAGGGCCCATGAGCTAATGAAAAACAGAAAAGGAGGCGGGGGGTGGGGTGTTTGGTGTTCCACTTATCTCCCATTTCTAAACCCATCCCCAGCACACTTGCCTTTCTCATGTTGTTGCTCCTCAGCTCGTCGATGGACTCATCTTGTGAGGCAGGGGCTTGAGGCTCTGACTCTGCCCATGGACGAAATGATTTTGCTGTCTGTGGACTCCAACACTGGGGAGATGGACTGGCATTCCCACAGGAAGAGGACAGCCATCTGTGGGCTGACCAATCCAGCTCCCTTTACCCATAAACACCCAGAACATGTGCACCATGTGTGATTAGATGGGGACAGAAATAAAAACTCATGACTTTATGTGGCTAGACATGAAAATCTATCCTGAGGGAATCTGTAGAGTGGGAAAGGGGGGCAGGGGAAACAGTCCCCCCTGAGAGAAGGTAGAGCTGTAGCAGAAGATGGTTTTGCTTCATCAAAGACTAGGCTGTGGGTCCTGTGCTCTTCCACTGACCACTCCATTGTCTAAACCTGTTTGGCACAAGATCCTGATCCTCAGGGTTATGGGGGACCCCTGTGGCACAGTGAGGGGATCAGTTCCCACCTTGACTTCTGCCAGGAGACTGGAAACCATACAACCATTGCCACGACAGTAGCTCCAAGGCTGATGATGCTGATTTGAGACTCTCTGGAAGAAAAATCCGAGGAAGAGGAACAGGGTAAAAAGACACTCCCCCACCCCACACCTACATCCAGGAAGACACAAACCCAAGCGAAGGAGTGGAAGAGAGAAATCTGAATACAGGAGGCTGAAACCTCCCCACCCTAACTGACTAATTCAAAATAGGTTCAAAATTTGACCCAATTGTAAATCCAAAATTTAAAAGGGCACCTGGGTAGCTCACATGGTTAGTCATCTGACTTCAGCTTGGATCTTGATCCCGAGATCCTGGGATAGAGCCCCATGTCAAGCTCCCTTCTGGGCAAGGAGACAGTCTGCTTCTCCCTCTACCTTCCTCTTCTCTACCTCTACCTCCCTCTTCTCATTTAGGACAACCAACACCTGTTCGCTTTTCAAAGCACACTCTTGCAATTAGCGCTGAAGTTGTTCCACATGCCTGTTCTGGGTGTGAGAACCCGCAGGGATTCTGCTGGAAAGACCCTGAATCTCCACATCCTTTTGCTGGATGATCCGAGTGAGTTTCCCGATCTCCTCTTTGGAGAGCCGATCCATCTGCTGGGTCAGTCAGATGTTCTGTTCAGTGAGAAGCTTCATTTCCAGTTCCTGTTCTTTGATTCCTTGGACTAATCTTTGAATTTCAGCTTTAGATGGATCACGCTCTTCACTTCCGTTATCTCTGGGGAGAGGCTGGCTTGCTCGCACCTCCTCATCCTTACAGGGTTCTCTTGGAATTTGCGTACTTTTGTCGGGCAACTGGGCTTTCATCTCTTGTAGCGTGACTTGCAAATTCCAAATCGCCTCGTCTTCACTGCAAGGAGCTGAGCGTGTTCAGTGTTCCTCTCCTCCTGCCAGTGTTGAAGACGGTCCACTTTCTTCTTCTGCTCCTGTAAGGACTGAAGCAGTGCTCTCTTCCCCTGCTTCTGGTTGTGAATGATCTTCTGTTGTTCTTTTATTTCCTCCTCCAGATCATCTTTTAACTCGTTGAGCTGAAAGACCTCACAGTCTAGTTCTACACTCTCATCTAGGATTTTAGGGTCAACCACAGGGACAGCAGGACTTTGTTGTGGTAGGCGCTCCAGGCCTTTATCCACATGAGGATGTTCATCTGTTACGGATGGGAGATGCATGTCTTTGTCCTCCAAGGATGGCTGTAAAATGTCATTGCTTCTTAAGATTCCGGTCGACTTACCAAATTCCTTCTGGAGCTCTGGCCTTTCTCGAAGCTCTTTAATGTACACGTCTTGCTCTCTGGTGCATTGTGTCAATTGCTTCTGCTCCTCCAAAGCAAAGGACAGCAGTTCCTTCATTCCTTGATGGTCGGCGTCTGTGTGCTCCATCCTCTTTTGCAGGTGTAGTATTTCCAGGTCTTTCTCTTGGCCAAGTTGAACGAAATGCTCATGCCCTACCGGTGACGATTCTTTGAGAATTGGCTCAGACTTGTTTGTTTCTTCCAACAGCTTCTTTTCGGCCCGACACAATTTTGCCACTAACCGTCCTTTCTCTATTTTTAAAGCCCTCACAGCAATGTTGTTTTCCAGAGAATCCTCGTTGTTGCGCAGAATAGATTCCTCCAGCTGATGTCTTACATCTTGGAGCTCCCAAACCAACTTTTGCTTTTCTGCTCAGAGATCCGAAGCAATGTTGTTCAAACTGTCGTTCAGCTGCTGCATTTGTGTAAGTTGTTGCTTCAACCTTCTGAGCTCAGTTTCCCTTTCCTGAAGTAAGTCATCTTTCACATTCCCGACAGTCTTGGTTTTGCAGGTCTTCCGTCCATCATTGATAGTTTACTAGTTGTTTGCCGTGCCGGTCAGTGAGGTCTGCTAGCTTCTGCTGGTGGACGTTTTGCAACACCACCCCTTCCAGCTCATGTTCGTCCATCTCCTGCATCCGCCGCTGCTCTAGGTCCCTGATGTGGCTCTTCAGTTCCACACCATTTCTGAGTCGATGGTATTTGGTCCCTGGGTTGAACACTGGCACAACTTCTTCCAATGAGTCACTTCAGCCTCCAGTGTTTCGATCTCATGGAGGAGTCTATTGATCTGTGTCTGGGCTGAGATGACATCAGCCAAATCCATGGTGTCCCCAGGGAAAGTCCCTTTCCCCAGCACATGTCTGTTAATATCAGAGATATCCCTGGTCAGAGAGGTCTCATTGCTGTCCACAGCCTCCAGGGAATGACCTAGGCCAGAGCCCAGGCCAACAGCCCAGGATAACATCTGATGGTCATACAACTGCTCTTGTCCATGGTGCAAAAGCATCCATCCCAGTTGGACTACCCTGCCAAGTGTCCCAGAACCCCTGCCTGCCAGAGGCTAAGAATCAAAAGCCAACAGGCATTTCCAGGCAACACCTGTGCGCCCCTCCCCCACCCCCCCTTGTGTGTACTCCTGCATGCCCATGGGCCACTGCTGGTCAGGTAGCTCCAAACAGCCAAGGCCCTCTAGCCATGCCACTCATCCCCAGGACTTCTACGCCAGGCCTGGGCCCCTTGCCATCCTTCCACTGCTTTGTTGGCTGTCCTGGGTGGGCCCTAGAGCATGCTCCTGCCTGACTGTCCCCAAGTGCCTGCCCCCAGAAAATGCACCTGGCTCTCGACTTCCCCCTAAGTGGGATCACAGTACACAAAGTCCTGTGGCATGCGCTTTCCACGCGATAGTATTTTTCAATGAGGTGAAATGTACACAGTCACATGCATCCATCCAGCTAGGAGAGAGGCTCCTAAGTGCATTTCACAGATGTCTACACCCGCACAGAGAATGGCCCTCATGGAGACTTTGGGTATTTCCAGCCTCCAGAGGCTCCAGTGTGCCCCATCCCTCCTTGCTCCATCAGTCCTGCGAAGAAACCTGTGCCTGCGCCTTGATTTGGCATTTCACTGGCCACTGCTTGCGCTTGCCTCCATGGCCTCCCATGGCTGTGCGCCTAGACCAGGCCGGGGGTTGCTCAGGATGGTGGATGTACCTGGTCCGCGGGTCCTCTGCTCTGCACAGAGTGGCCTGGGTGTGGGTCGGCAGAGGCCCAAGTCCCCCCCCCCCCCGAAGTCCCGGCCTGGCACTAGTCCACCAGTTATGGTTAGGAAGCACCCCCCCAGCTGCCTTTCCAGAGCCCTGCCAGCCCCCGCCACCAGCAATTCTACTGCACGAAGAATGGTCTGCCAACCAGACCCTGGGCAGAGGAATGTACCCATTGGGGCCCACTGTGATTGTGCCGGTTGGGTATAGGAGGGCTGGCTGCTCTCCTGGTGGCGTGCTCCCATCCCCTGCCACCACCAGGCACCAGGCACAGGGGGTTCTAGCCCAGAACCGTGACTTGCCACAGACTGGAGCCCAGATCGGGGCGCCGCCAGAGTCCCATAGGAGCCACTTGGTGGGTTGCCTTCTGAGACGCCCTCTGGGCGGGTCCCCACCACCTTATGTCCTGGCCCCACCCAGCATCACCCTGGGGGACTGCACGGAGCCTTCCCTGCCCTCCCCTGGGGTTTGCCCTGGGCCCAAACTCCAGTCATGGATGTGCTGGAGGCCTGGTGGTCGCTGGGCTCTGGGGGCGGTGTTCTCTGCCTTTCAGGGGGCGCCCCGTCTCTGCAGACCCTCTGCCTCCACGTGCCTGAGGGCAGGAAATAATTAAGGGGCGATCAGAGTCCACAGGATCTGCTTCAGGAGTTTCTGGCGTCCAAGGAGGGACTGTAGAGGTGCTGCCTCCAAACCCGGGCACCTGTGGACCAAACTGCCCAAGTTCTTGACATGGAGAAATTGGCAACTGGGAGGAAAGAATGGTGGAGACGCCTTAGCTGACTTTTATTTTTTTAAGAGCTTTTTAAAAAGCCTTTCTCCCTTTGGGTTTGGAAGCAGATCTTTCTCCAGGTTTCTTTGGTTTTGCTTTAACGCCTGACAGGAAATATTATCCATTATGAAATGACAGCAGAGACCAGGGTTTGTAGGCGGGCTGTTGGAAGGGGAACGACTGGTGGTTTTGAGAGCTCCTGGAGGTGATGGTCATGTGGCCAGTTATCTGGGGCACAGCTTTCAAGGTCTTTTAGGGCTTTTGGCTGTACTGGGCCTACTGACTGTTTATTCTGGGATAAGATACCAAAGGTGAGTTTTCCGCAGCTTTTGCTTCCCCCACCCCCAACACCTGGGTCAGAGGAGGAGTGTGGTTTGGCAAAAGCACATGTGGCAGTTCTTTTGGTGTGTGTGTACCAAAATGCTTTTCCTTCCCTTCTCATTTTCTAAACTTGCTTTAGAAAGTTTAAAAAGTTTGGGGTCCCTCCCCCAGAACTTTTTGCTTAGTGGCTTTGTTTTGTTTTTTAATTTGGTTGCTACCCCACCCTATGATCTTACTGTGCATTGATCCTGTTTCCAGAGTTGATGCCTGTCCCCTAAAGCCTAGCAGTGCCTACTTTTCCATCATTTCTAGGAAATGATACAAGTAATGCCAAGTGGCAGGTAGACAGGGGAGCAGTGATAGAGTTTTGGAATGTAAGTAACATTTGGCAGGGTGAGGTCCAGAGCCGATGACGAGAAAGAATTCTTGAGACCTCTTTGGTGCAAAATAGTGGTTTTATTAAAGCACAGGGACAGGATCCGTGGGCAGAAATAGCTGCATCAGGGTTGTGGGGGCAACTGATACACACTTGGAAGGTGGGGGAGGTGAGGAAAGGGAAGGGGAGGGTTTCAAAAGCACTTTCCTATGCTAAAGAGGACCTACATGATACTGGAGACCTTGCCATGGCCAAGTGAGGTGGTTTTACCTTCCAGCAAGGAATGAACATGAAGATGGTTGGAAGTTTCCTGGACGAAGGTCACACAGGTCCCACCGAGGTATGGGGGCGGGTGAGTGCAGGGTGTCAGCTTCTGCCTTGACCTCAACTAGCCTTCTGCTCCCTCATCAGGTGTGGGGGCTAATGTTTCAATGGAGAATCTGTAAATGAATTCTAAGATAATTCCTTGGGAGTCTTAGTAACATGTCTTGTGAAATCAATATTCGGTGAGGGTCAAGACAGATTTGTCACATTGTCGTTCTGGCCTGTTTATACACCATATTAGGAAAGGGGTGTTTGCTCTTTTGGCACAAAGTTCTGAGGCTATTATTTATTCTCCTTATTTATTTGGCAGAGCGAGAACACAAGCACTAGGAGAGGAGGATGCAGGCTTCCCACCGAGCAGGCAGCTTGACCTCGGGCCCCTCTCCCAGGACCCTGGGATCATGACCTGAGCTGGAGGCAAACGCTGAACTAATTGAGCTATCCAGGCGCCCCCGTTCTGAGCCTTTTCAAGCTCCCAGGCTGGTCAGGCTCTCCTTGGCCCCAGCTTCCTCTGCAACAGCTTCTCTCTTCACACTTCCATTTTGGCCATGGATGCCCTGCTTTTAGATTCCAGAGCAGGCTGAGGATTCCTATCTGTTCACCCCTCCGTGGAATATTCTGGAGCTCCTTTTACCACACCAGCCTTGTAGCTGCCGACTACTCATTCTTCAGCTTTCCGGGCAAATGTCTCTGCTTCTAAAAGGCCTTCGCTGATGCTACTGATGCTCCAACATAGACTGGAGGATCCATCCTGGGAACTTTCATAAGTCCACATAGCACCCGGTTTTCTATGATGCAGTGGCCTATTTACTTGTTCTTGTTCTCCAGTAAACGAAAGGCCTTGAGAGAGCCCTTGTCGCCTTTCTCCAGCACCTGCTGTGGTGCCTTGGGTAGAAACTCCATAAACATTGTCAACTCAAGGGTAATTCTAGTTCTTACCAGATCAGCCTGGCAGGGTGAGTCAAGGGGGACTCTGCACTGACCTTTGACTGTGTTTCTTTATTGCTTGATGCCAGCAGAGGTCAAGGAGACTACTGAGCTATGAAGGGTGTGGTTGCTATGATCCCAACATCCAAACGCTTTTCCTGGGGGATATTCTGTAATCCCGCCACTCCAAGCTGATGTGGTCATCCATCTCCCTCATCTGATGCTGTTCTGTCCCTGGCGGTGTTCAGTTTCCAGACTGCAGCTGAGTCTGAGCTCCTCAGTCTCTGCAATGAAGACTTGGACAAGTTCTTCCACTGTGTCACTTCCGCCTTCAGTGTTAGGATCGCGTTTGGAGGGTCTGTTGATTTTTGCTCTACCCAGATGACATCAGCAAAGTCCAGTACATCTCTGGAGAAACTGAAGGTGTGGCCCCCTCCCAGGATCCTGGAAGCCTACTTTATTTTTTTTTAATTAAATTTATTTATTTTCAGCATAACAGTATTCATTATTTTTTCACCACACCCAGTGCTCCATGCAATCCGTGCCCTCTATAATACCCACCACCTGGTACCCCAACCTCCCACCCCCCCACCACTTCAAACCCCTCAGATTGTTTTTCAGAGTCCATAGGAAGCCTACTTTAACATATAAAACTTACTTTGGAAATTTCCTTTTTCTCTAGCCCCCAAGATACATGTTGGCAATTATCCCTCAAGCACAAGGCCCATTGATCTAGGCCTGAAGGGTCTCATGACTAAGGCTTTATTAGACCATAATAAATGACCTTTGCCAACAACAGCTAGCCCCTCATGGTCCTGGAAACCTTTCTTCCAGAATTCCTTGGAGACTTACACTATCCCCAACCCCCTCAAACTTGAAAGTATAGAATAGGCCACTCTTCATGACCACTTGGCAGCCCTTTTTGCCTATAGGTCCTGTCCCCAGTTTTTAATAAAATCACCTTTTTGCGGCACCAGAGACAGCTCAAGAATTCTTCCTTGGTTGTGAGCTCTGGACACTATGATGACAAAATCAGAAACTCTAAGGTGCAGGACCAGAAAATGTGCCTAAAGAAGATACAAACACACAGTTCAAAAACAAGCAAGAAAACACTAAGAAAAAATCTTCCCCAAACAGGCTGATGAGGGACTTTGATCAAAGACTATATCTTTATGTTCTAAAGGATTCCCAGCAATTGAAAAAAAAATAAAACTGCAACATTTCCGATGGACATTTATAATGAAATTCAGCAAACCAGTAAAAGGAAGGAAGGATACTCCATCTCATTAGCACAAAGTTCTTTAAAAAGTTTTAAATTAATAGGTTTGGCAGTTTGGCAGAATTTTAAAAATGATAACAGCCAGTGTTAGGGTGTACAGAAAGGGAGCCCTCATCTACTCTTGTGAAAATACAAATCAGTAAAGAGGGTCTCAAGGAATGGCTTGGCAGTTGCTCTTAGAATTCACAAGGGACAATTCCTTGAGCCAACCAATTCCTGCAAACATGCACATTTACCTGTGCTTTCTACAACACTGCTTAAGAGAACACCATAAAACACGCAGCTATCTAAAGGACCATTGGTACTGAATACATTAAGTAAAATGGAATTTCCATGCCAAGGAGAACTAGAAAGCCATCAGAAATGAGGAGGCAGACCTATCTATGATGACACAAAGATAGTCACGGGTCACTAGAATGCAGAAAGAGTGAGCTAACTACAAAGCAGGAGGTATAAATGATTCACTTTATTAAAAGGACACCTGAATTTACTGATTTTGAAAAATACAGATTCATTCATTCAACAGATATACACTGAAATACAACCTATGTATTCATTCATTGTGTATATATGGTCTCTCAACAAAAATGTATGGGACCCTCTATGTGCCAGGCACTGGATTATCTTTCTGTGTGTGTTTTCTCATGTGTGATATTTATCCGTCTCTAGGTGTGCTATTCATCCACAAGAGAAAACGCCCTGAACGCTGCTTTTCTTGGTGGGGGGAGACATTATGGAGTGTGTTTACTTTCTACTTCATACATTCCTGTATGATAGGTCAAAGCTAATGCAAGATGGTAGCTCTTTCATTACCAGTAATCATCTTGACCCAAGTATTCACCCAATATGCAGAGAATTGTGACAGCCACAGTGTGGAGAAAACAGCTAGGCCAGGAAATGGCAAAGCCTGCAGAGGATCTATTTACAATTCATAGGAGGGAAACAAAGGATGGGGGAGATGTTCTTTCTGTGGGAGTTTCTTCACTAGGAGCGTGAGTATGGCACTGTGGTTGCGTAGAGGCCTGTCTGGTTGTCTGATGTTTCCTGTGTCATCTGTGTCCACCAACCACAAAGGCCATCCTCTCTGGGCATGTCTCCTGACAGCAATTATTAAGAAGTCCCTTGAACTACTCCATCAGACACAGACTGAAAACGATGGAACATTCTGGAAGAGGTTTCCCTGGGTTCAAAAGGCTTAGAGGTGAGCAGAGGGTTGCGAGCTCACCAAGCTTGATCCTCCTCTGCAGATACACAGTCTCAGATGCCAGGCGGCAACTAAAAAGCATATTTACTGTAACAGAATCTTCTATTTGGAAATGGTGAAAACCCGGTTTTTATAGGATATAGTAGAATAGCCTCATACTAGAAAACTATTTCCAGATGTTGAAAATTAGACATCTTTGAAGGAAACGCTGAAAAGTTTTAGGTTAACTAAGAATTTAACTAACTAAGAATGTTTAGAGCAGATGAGGACATAACTTCTGCTAGGATACCCCACAACACCCTTCCAGAATGTTACTCCCATGATAGGAAAGGTTAAGGAGAGTCTAAAATTCCAAGACAGTGAGAATGATTGCAAGCAAATGAGGGACAGCATATACTCCTACACATTGTGTTGGACTTCTTACTTTATTACAAGGAGCTTTCCCTCGGGGCATCTGGGTGGCTAAGTCGAGTGAGCGGCCAACTCTTGATTTCGGTTCAGGTCATGATCTCAGGGTCATGGGATTGAGTCATGAGTTGGGTTTAGTCTCAGTGGGGAGTCTACTTCTGGATTCTCTGTTTCCTTTTGCCTCTGCCCCTCCTTGCTCATTTTCCCTCCCTCCCTCTCAAATAAATAAATATATCTTAAAAAAAAAAAGAGTTTTCCCAGGCATCAGATACTTGACCCTCAGAAGAATTGTAAATGAGGGGTCACTGTGGAGGGAAAGCTATCCAGAGGCACACCTGGAGCCTCTAAGGAACAGACATCTTCTTTCTGGGCTTTGGCAAAGGAGCAAAATGGCTGCAGCACGTGACACACTTTTGATTCTGGGATCCCTAAGCCCATCTGACACTCTATTCATCAGGAGCTGGCATGTCACAGGAGGTGTGGAGGATACGCAGGATGAGGCCTTGCTCCTGGACAGGAGCCAGGGACAGCTGTGAGGAAGGACAACCCTTGAATTCAAAGGGGATCCCGCAGGGCCGACTGCAGCACAGGCTGCCCAAGGTGACACCCTTCCCCTGCGTCATTGATCCATGGGTGGTGTGGAAATAGAAGTTAGGAGACACAGAGAAGCCAAGATTCCTTAAAGGGTTTCGCTACACTATGAATCTTTATCTGTGATGGTATTGGCTTTCCTGGGCCCTACTGCTGCTCACTGCCAGAAGGTGGGAGCCTGTCCCTATAGTCTTTGGCCTGAGATCATACAGAATGATCTTCCACTGTGATGGAAGCAGAAAGCCTGTGACCTGCTGCTAAGCCTCTGCTGGTGCAGCCAGGGGACCATCCAGTGTGGAAGGTGCATGAGACCATGAGACTGGCAGACAAAATTTTCTCCACACTGTCTAGAAGCACAGAGCTCTCAATTCAGGGATTAGCAAACTTGCTGCAAATGACCAGAAAGTATTTTAGTCTTTGCAGGTCAGATGGCCTCTCCTCGAACTACTCAACTCCCCTGTCATGCTGGCAAAACAGCCATAGAGAAGACTTAAGTAAATGGGAGTGGCTGTGTTGCAATAAAACTTTATTTACAAAGACAGGTGGGTAGGTGAAACTTGGCCCTTTCAGCCTGGGCTCCAAAGTCCAAACAGGCATTCTTTT